>NC_079427.1:10723322-10809580 GCF_026213295.1 Gadus chalcogrammus | reverse complement strand
CTAAAGCACAGGAAAACTCTGATTTTCTAACGGCTTGTAATGCCGTTAATCAGTAAATTGCCCTTCAGAAGTTCCAGGTAGCTGTGCAGATCTTTTCCATATTGGCCTCTTGTTTTCAAATCAGTTTTTAAATATTTTAGCAATTTGATAGGGCCAGAAAAAAAAAACACTTGAAATGAGAGGCTATTTTGTTTATGAATTAATTAGCTTTTGACTTTTAAATGTACATAAGTATTTTATATTATTATAGATTAAAATATTTTCTGTTTATTTTAGAAAACACATCCATTCAGAAATAAAGGTTCCTTGTGTCTATTCATTCATCCACACCATTCACCAATTTCATTTTTGAAATATTTGCTATTTAACCTTAACTGGACAAATAACATCAATACATATATCTTTGGCTGTTTAAGATATGATATGAGCCCAGGTATGGGTTACATTTTCATTGAATGCGTTGTGTTCTAAATGTATATGCATTGGACTGGAAGCGAGAAGTGGATGGAACTCGGGGGTTGTATATTGGAGCTCAAACCCGTCTCTAAAGAAAAATGAGTCAAATTAGGCTTGCACAGTTTGGTAAAAAATAAAGTGTTGTCATAATATTGAATGCAAGATTTATTCTGTTTTAATATATGTTATTCAAACTAAGCATTATAGATGTATAACTGAATTACACTTTAAATGGCAAAGCTCTTTAATTAACTAATCATAGAATGCAGTTCATGGATAAATGATTGACAAACTCACTGACTAAATCAATTAATTAAAAAACAACAAAGGACAACAATTAATTGCACTTTTTCTATGATCTTGGTGTGACTCGTCCCATTAAAGCCTTTTTTGTGTTTTTCTCAGGCTTAAGGAGAATTATATAACACTTTGGTCCAAATAAGGCAAGTAACAGGCCAAAACTAGAAGATAGAATGGCAAATACCTCCACAGCATCGGCATATTTTCCAGGGGAGTTGATATAAGCGGGGATAAAGGCTATCCAAACAGCACAGAAGACCAGCGTGCTGAAGGTGATAAACTTGGCTTCATTGAAGTTATCTGGTAGATTTCGTGCCAAGAATGCCAGCAAGAAACTGAGAACAGCCAGTAAGCCAATATAGCCCAGTAATACTCCAAATCCTACTGTGGACCCCACTACACACTCAACCACTATCCTATCATTGTAGTAACCTTTGTTTTCATGAGGGGCTGGTGAGGAAGACACAAGCCATGTTGTACAAACTGCTGCTTGTATTAAAGTCAGAAATACAACAGTCCCTCTCTGTTGCATTACCCCAAACCACTTCAGACTACCGCCACCACCTGGTTTGGAGGCCTTGAATACTGCCAGAACGACCATGGTCTTCACCAGGATACATGAGACACACAGAACAAAGCTGATCCCAAAGGCTGCATGCCTCAATTGACAAGTCCAGAGCCTTGGTTGACCAATGAAAAACAAGGAGCACAAGAAGCATAGTTTGAGTGACAGCAGAATGAGGAAGCTAAGCTCTGAGTTGTTGGCCCTAACCACTGGCGTGGTACGATGATGGGTGAAGATTCCCAAAACAATGGTGCATAAAAGTGCACCAAATAATGAGGCAGTGGTCAAGGAGATTCCCAGGGGTTCCACATAGGAAAGGAATTCCATACTTTTCGGGACGCAGTGATTACGTTGGAGGTTGGACCAAAAATTCCCTGGACAGCTGGTACATTCGGTTGAATCTAACAAACAGGAATGTATTCAGAACAACAAGTAAATATTGGCTTTGGTCATTTATTTTGACTAGAGACGTGCATTGTATGAATATATTTATTTCAAACAAACCAGTTTCATTGCTAATTTCTCCTTCTGAACAAGGGATGCAGTCGAAGCAGCAGACAGGTTCACCTTTCTTTCGGGCCATGCGGGTGCCAGGGGGACAGCTTTCACTGCACACTGACTTGGGTGGCTAAGGAGGAAACAAGTTGATTACATTTAAAGATATTTATTATTCTCATCATATAAATTAAACAGGTCACCAGCAATATGTAGTGTTGAAGCACACCTTTTTTGGTTCGAAATTCCAAAAGATTTTGTCTTCATCAAGGATAAGATGAATGATTTTTGAGGCCATTTCTTTGACATCTCCCACATTTTTAACCTCTGCTCTTCCATCTGGGGGCCACCTCCAGTTCAACACATCATAGATTGGTAAAGCATCCCCATTCTCATCAAATGACACTTGGTCACCAAAGTCTGTAGTGAAATTGACCCTTTGCAAGTAATATAAAATCTGTATGGTAGGACACAAAAACGGTACAACCAGTAAAAACAAACCAATAAAAACCGGTTGAATTATGGATTTATCAAATTGACATTAAGTCTAATAATCAATCACAGCAAATTGAACTGAAAACCGACCTGCCATGGCTCTAGTCCCTGTAAACTGGCACAACTTTGACCTTGGAAAGGCCCACTCCCTGGAACACACTGCATAATGTCCTGTAGGGCATGTGCCAGGGCATATACTGCCTTGTACACATTATACTCTGGCCTGAGGTTAGACAGATCCAGGAATTCAGTCTCTATATTCCTTAGACTTTCATTCCCTGTACATAGTCTTTCTAGAGTCTGCCCTTCAAACTCCATACCAGGGATTACAAACTTGCACTGAAATACGTGCTCCCAAAACTGCCTCACCTAATGAAGGGGAATTGATAAATAGGAAGGGGTCATAAGAAAACATTAGTAGCATTGAGATAACATATATATTGAAAATTGTTCCTACAAGACATAAAAGGTTAGGTGAAATCCGCACTAAATTATGGTCCTGGCTGCTGAGTGTGTCATTGTCAGGGCGTATTCTCAGTAGGAAGTCCCTGAGTCCTGGTATTTCCCCCCGACGGATAGCAATGCCCAGAGTGCCTGCAAGGAAAGGCATGTAGCTGGGGGTACGGAGCACTTTGTCTTCAATCCAGGCTTCACTCGCCATCCACTGTAGGCCTGTTACATTCTGCTTTACCACCTGTGGTTTTGATTAACAAATTATATTCATCAGTGTTCATTGGAATAATGCATTTACCAAAGCATTTGTTTTTAACACTTTGAATATCAGTAATTATATTACTGCCTTTGTTAAACATACAAAAAGAAACATCACATATTCCTATTAAACCAAAATAACTAACCTCTTCCATTAGATCAAGCATGTTGCTTGGATGTGCAAAAACAATAACCACACGGGATGTGGATTTCTTCATTATGCCAACGATCCTCTGAATCTCAGCCATATCGTTTCCCTGGGGCAGAACCTCTAGATAAGCCAGGCAGCTTCCACCAGACTGGGCCAGGTCTGACTGGAATAAACGGGCAGCATGGCGTCCATAGTCTTCATCAATGACCAATAGTCCAAACCAAGTCCAGTTAAACCGTCTGAGAATTTGGAGCATAGCTCGCACCTGGTTGAATAAATAAATATGTCATAGATTGCGGAGCATCAAGGGGGAATATTTTACTTCATGTTTCAATATCTAATTGAACTTTGAAAGCCTTGAGTTGCGTGCACATCATTTATGATGCTAAAGCTTCATTGTTACAAATATTGTGTGTGTGGTAATGAAAGCTCTCTACCTGAAATGCATCACTCGGAATAGTTCTAAAGAAAGATGGGAACCGTTTCCTGTCACTCAGACAGGAACATGTGGCATAATAACTCACCTGTGAAACATTTTTTCTGACATAAATGATGATGCATCTGAATCAATTTATCTAGCAGTTATTTTACTATGTCCTTTGTTGGAAAATAGGTGATAACTTACCATTGGTAGCCTGTACAAGCTTACTATGCTAGAAACAGCTATAGTACGGGTTGAGGAAGTATCTCCCACAATTCCTAGCACAGGAGGATTCCCGTAACAGCTCTCATTTAATTGAAACGGCTCTCCTCTGCCACTGGTCATAGACAGAGCTGCACGGAACGAGATCCCTAGTTTGACACAGCTATCATATAGACTGTATCCCAACAAAATGTTAGGAAGCAGTTTGGAGTTTCTGTTGATTTCATCAACAGCAAAGGCCATGGTCTGGGCCTGTCTGAACCCTATAAGATCAAAGCTAAAAAACAATAATAATACAAAGTCTGTTGTGTATAAAAAGCATTTTCAGATAAGTTAAAAAGCCTTGATTATCACAATCCTAGACATGCTCACCCATAGCAGATAGGATCTTTGGGCTCTGAAGTAAAATGTTCAGAAGATGTAGTGAAAAAGTTGATCTCAAAGATTCCTCCAAGAATAACGTCACCAGACTTGTGCATTCCATTCAGATTAAATTGTTTCCGTAATCTACAAGAAAAAGGACCTGTTGAAGACATATGGGAAGGGAAAGACAATAAAAATAAATATACAGATACAAGAAAGTGTGATTCTTTATGGGCTCTCATGACAGCCCTTCAATGTGACCTATGCTTTTGCAATATAAATTATTTCTCGACTTTATAATAGTCTAATGCCAGCCCCCTTGCCAGTTACCAACATTTTTAAGATTGTAAATGCCTATCAGTGCTTGGCAAACGTTTCGGGGGAGGTCCTGGACTATGTTACGAATACGTGGCGAGCAGCAAGGGAATAACCAGATGCAAGCCCAGGGTTATTATTGTACTAGGACTCCCATGCCTCATACACCATACGACTACGGGAGTTGCCTTTATTTTCACAGAACAATGGAAAAAAGCACAATATACCCCACAGACGTAAGTTCCTCGGTGCAGGTGTTGATAAAACCAACCCCACCTTTTGCAGAGGTGACATCCTTCCATTAAACAGACAGTGTTCTATTTCAACAGTTTATTTTAACAGTTGAATACCCTGAACCGTCCCATTTGTCCTTGCGGCACCCCGAAACACTGGCAATAGCGTGATCGCCAAAAGCCCCAACCTGAGTGGTGAGTCGTCCCCGACAGCCCCTTCACCCAACACATAGTCCCTCACGTGTTCAGGTTTCCGGTAATGGCAGACAGGCCGTCGGGGCCCTCCTGGAAGGTCAACGGCAGGAAAGCCAACCGTTGCAGCGCGTGGGGTACTGCCCCACGCCGCCCCATTCCCCATTAACACCTGGGGTAACGGGGCGGTACGGAGAGAGTCTGTCGTGGTGCAGAAGCACCACCAGCCCCCGCCCAGGAATCTGCGCCAAGGACCACAACCCAGACACCCACCATCTCACAGACCTTGTTCTCCATGGCCTGACCTTTGGCAAGGGCCAATTGATGGAGCCGCAGGCGGATGGGCGGGCGCAGACGGGGTTGATGGCTTGAAAAACAGAATGAACTCATCACTACCACTAGATTTTCGTAAAGCAAATATTGGTGTGCAGTTATTCAGTTGGCTCTGCTCTATGTAATACTATATATGATAAAAATACAAGATATCTCTAAAATTCTTTCCGCTGCTGCAGCAAGGTCAATCTAAACTTGACGTAATATGTAATGCATGCATATATTATCCTCTTTACAGCATGGACTCATGTGAAATGTGCTGTTTCTGTGATAAATCTACAACTGATGGACCTTCTGCCTGGCATTACAACCGGTAACCAAACCTCTTAATCCTGTGCCTCGGTACCTGTAGTTTTCCAGGTGACGTTACAGCTCGCACACAGCTTGCAGCAGTTTTAAGAAACAGTGTTCACACTCTTGTATGATAAGGGCTGTAGTAATGAGTTTGGATCCACGCCAAGTATGAGCATGTTGTGCATCATCTGGCTCTTAGATGTTACATATTCTAATAATGCATATTATTTTTTTTACCGGCTGTCGAGTATGGCTCTGTTAGTCAATTGGTTGGTCGAAATGCGCTTGTTTGACCAAATTCTCATTGGTCGGTGCTACGTCCCCCTGGTAACTCTTACCATGGTGGAGGCGCTGTTTTTCCCACATGGGCCTTTTTTGCAGCAGGTGCACCTGATTGGCCTGATTGGCCTATAAAAGGAGGAAGACATCCAGCCTTTCTGTCTCTCGCTGCCTGGGTGACAGCAGCAGCTGCTGCCAAACCCTTGTCTTCTTTATTTAGGTTTTGTTGCACATTCTCACTACACCAGTCCATAACACACTACACATAGTTAAGCTGCCATCCACACTGATACTTAATTTCCTTGTTAGGGCCTATATTTTGAATAAATATATAGAAACTTGTTCACTGTGTGTCTCCCAATTTGTTATGTCGTGCTTGAGCCATGCGGTCATAACATCGGGTAATAGCTGATGTTACTTTCAGAAAGAAAAAAACACTTCTTAGTCGTATGGTAGTACTCAATACCTGACTACTAATTGATATCAAAGAAGTCGTTGGTCTAGCAGCATTTGGTTAAAAAAAATACAAAAAGTATGTAGTCCAGGTCTGGGTTGTATTGGATACATTATTCACTATATTCATGCCTGAGAGTGAGGGCCAGAAGTGGATGGAAGCCTGGGGTTGGATATTGATGGTCTAACCTCTCTTAAGAAACGACCAAGCAAAACAGGATTGTGTTTTATGGTAAAAAATGAAAGAATCATGAAAAATGTAGAATAAAATGTGAATTTATTTCTTACCTATTTTGACAAATATGTTGGTCAAACTAGTCATTACAGATTTATGTCTGATTGACATTTAAAATGGCTACAATTGAGCTAATCAAGGAATCGTCATAGAATGCTGGTAATGTTGTCTAAATTCAACAGAACTTCACTGGTTAAATGTATTTATTAAAACAACAATGACAAATCATTTAAATGTTTTTATGATCTGGGTGTGCCTCGTCTCAATAAAGCTTTCTTAGTGTTTTTCTCAGGCTGAAGGAGAATTATATAACATTTTGGTCCAAATAGGGCCAGTAACAGCCCAAAACTAGAAGCTAGAATGGCAAATACCTCCACAGCATCTGCATATTTTCCAGGGGAGTTGATATAAGCGGGGATAAAGGCTATCCAAACAGCACAAAAGACCAGAGTGCTGAAGGTGATAAACTTGGCCTCATTGAAGTTATCTGGTAGATTCCGTGCCAAGAATGCTAGTAAGAAGCTGAGAATAGCCAGTAATCCAATATAGCCTAGTAATACTCCAAATCCTACTGTGGACCCCACTACACACTCAACTACTATCCTGTCATTGTAGTACTCTGTGTTTTCATGAGGAGCTGGTGAGGAAGACACAAGCCATGTTATACAAACTGCTGCTTGTATTAAAGTCAGAAATATGACAGTCCCTCTCTGTTGAACTGCCCCAAACCACTTCAGACTACCACCACCACCTGGTTTGGAGGACTTGAATACCGCCAGAACCACCATGGTCTTCACAAGGATACACGAGATACACAGCACAAAGCTGATTCCAAAGGCTACATGCCTAAACTGACAAGTCCACAGCCTTGGTTGACCAATGAAAAGCAAAGAGCACAAGAAGCATAGTTTGAGTGACAGCAGAATGAGGAAGCTAAGCTCTGAGTTGTTGGCCCTAACCACTGGCGTGGTCCGATGGCGGGTGAAGATTCCCAAAACAATAGTGCATAAAAGTGTGCCAGATAATGAGGCAGTCGTCAAGGAGATTCCCAGGGGTTCCACATAGGAAAGAAATTCCATGCTTTTGGGAATACAGTGATCACGCTGGATGTTGGACCAAAAATACTCTTGACAGCTGGTACATTTGGTTGAATCTAACGGATTACAGGAAGGAAGTTATTATACATTTTGGTAATTAATTTTGACATAATATGTGCATTGTATAAATATATGTGTTTCAAACAAACCTGTCCCATTGCTAACTTTTCCTTCTGAACAAGGGATGCAGTCGAAGCAGCAGACAGGTTCACCCTTCTTTCTGGCCATGCGGGTGCCTGGGTTGCAGCTCTTACTACACACAGATTCAGGAGGCTAAGGGAGAAAAAGTTAATTACATTAAAATAAATAAATTATTAATCGAATTATTCTATTTAATTATTGAAACATGTCCCTGACAAAAGGTAAGCAGACCTTTTGTGATTCAAAATTCCAAAAGATTTTGTCTTCATCAAGGATGAGGTCAACTATTTTTGAAGCCAATTCTTTGACCTCTCCCACATTTTTAACCTCTGTGCTTCCATCTGGGAGCCACCTCCAGTTCATCACATCATAGATTGGTAAAGCATCCCCATTCTCATCAAATGACACTTGATCACCAAAGTCTGTAGTGAAATTGACCCTTTGCAAGTAATATAAAATCTGTATACAAAAAACGTAAACGAAATTGAAACAAACATTTAATCAATGCAAACATTTTGAACTATTGATTTTCCCAAATGAAGATTTAATCAGAAAATAAATCACAGCGAAATAAGGCCATACAATTATATTGAACTGAAATCATACCTGCCATGGCTCTAGTCCCTGTAAACTGGCACAGCTTTGACCTTTAAAAGGCCCACTCCCTGGAACACACTGCAGAAGGTCATGTAGGGCATGTGCCAGGGCATATACTGCCTTGTACACATTGTACTCTGGCCTGAGGTTAGACAGATCAAGAAATTCCGTCTCAATATTCCTTAGAAGCTCATTCCCTGTACATCGTCTTTCTTGAGTCTGACCTTCCACCTCCATTCCAGCAGAAACAAACTTACACCGAAATATGTGCTCCCAAAACTTCTTCACCTGATGAAGGGGGATTAATAAGCAAGCATAAGCAGTATTGAGATCACATGTCTATTGAAGGTGTTCAAACAAGGCATATCAAAATCTGCGTCTATTAGGAGAAACCCGCACTAAGTTGTTGTCCTGGCTGCTGAGAGTGTCATTGTCAGGGCGTATGGTCAGTAGGAAGTCCCTTAGTCCTGGTATTTCCCCCCGGCGGATGGCAATGCCCAGAGTGCCTGCAAGAAAAGGCATGTAGCTGGGAGTATGGAGCACTTTGGCTGCAGTCCAGGCTTCACTAGCCATCCATTGTAGGCCTGTTACATTCTGCTTCACTACCTGGGAATATATAATATATTACACAAAATATATGCATTAAGATTTTTTCTATTTCAATTTTGTGTCTAGAGAAACATCTAACTAATTATATTACAAGCATTGTCAAACATGAAAAGAAAAAAATCTGCACTAGATCACTATTTCTTGAATAACCAACCTCTTCCATGAGATTAAGCATGTTGCTTGGATGCGCAAAAACAATGACCACATTGGATGTCGACTTCTTCATTATGCTAACGATCCTCTGCAGTTCAGCCACATCATTCACCCATGGCAGAACCTCTAAATAAGCCAGACAGCCTCCACCAGACTGGGCCAGGTCTGACTGGAATAAGCGTGCGGCGTGGCGTCCATAGTCTTCATCACTGATCAAAAGGCCAACCCAAGTCCAGTTAAACCGCCTGAGAATTCTAAGCATAGCCCGCACCTGGTTGGATAAATTAATATGTAATAGCTTACGTAGTGTCAAGGCATCAAGGCATCAATAAACGTTTTAAGCCTTGAGATGCATGCAGATCATTTATGTTGCAAAAAGTGCAAAAAGAGTACAAATATTGTTTCTGTGGTAATGAAAGCTCCCTACCTGAAATGCATCGCTAGGAATAGTTCTAAAGAAAGATGGGAACCGGCTCCTGTCACTCAGACAGGAACATGTGGCAAAAAAACTCACCTGTCAAATAGTATATATATTATATATTAGTTATGATCCATCTGCATCAATTTCATTCAGATTTATTTGGCCTTAGCCTTTATAAAGTAATGGCAATCATCAACCAGATGCTGTCCGATTGTCAAATAGGTGATAACTTACCATTGGTAGACTGTACAAGCTTACTATGCTAGAAACAGCTATAGTACGTGTTGAGGAAGTATCTCCCACTATTCCTAGCAGAGGAGGATTCCCGTTACAAATCTCATTTAATTGAAACGGCTCTCCTCTGCCACTGGTCATAGACAGCGCTGCACGGAATGAGATCCCTAGTTTGCCGCAGCTATCATATAGACTGTATCCCAACGATATATTAGGTAGCAGTTTGGAGTTTCTGTTAATTTCATCAACAGCAAAGGCCATGGTCTGGGCCTGTCTGAAACCTACAAGATCAAAACTGAAAAGTAAAATTCTTCAATATCTGATGTATGTTAACAAACTTGTTCCATGTCATTTTATAACAACATTGCTAATCACTATCGTAAACATACCCATAGCAGATGGGATCTTTTGGCTCTGAAGTAAAATGTTCAGAAAAAGCACTGAAAAAATTGATCTCAAAGATCCCCCCCAAAACGACATCCCCAAATTTGTGCATGCCATTCAGATTAAATTGTCTCTGTAATCTACACAAGAAGGGCCCTGTTGAAGACATGTGAGATGAGAAAGAGAGCAAAAATAAACATATACATAAAAGCAAATGTGATTCTTTATGGGCTCTCATGACAGCCCTCCAATCATAATTTTCTCTTGCAAAATTAATTATTTCTGAAACATTTCACTTTATAAACAGTCTAATGCCATCCCCTTTGCCAGTTGCATCATCATTTATTGTTTCAAATGCCTATCAGGACTTGGCAAAAGCTTTACGGGCGGGCCTGGACTGTATGGTTGGTGGCATTCCATAAAAAATATATACCATCTCTTTTTTGATCTGTATTGAAATAACAGCCACAAGCATAATTAACTTGTCATTACCACTAGATGGTAGTAACACATATGTATAAATCACTGCTGGTATTCAGTTGGCTATGCTCTTCTATGTTATTAATCAGTCTTGCTATAGCCTAGCCTGTGCCACTCTGTGTTGTTGTGTCTTGTTGTACCCCATCCTCATCCTGCAACACACCGTAGGAAAAGGTGTGCAATGCCAAGCTCACACTAGAGGACTTTTACATCTTAATAAAAGTCAGGAGAGCAGCTCACATTTCAAAATGGTCAAATGCTTAAAGAGCCCATGCCATTAAAATCACATTTTTCCTGTTGTTTGTTAAATAACATAGGTCTGAATAAGTTTGTGAGCTGTGGTAAGTTTGAAATCTATGCAGTTTGTCTGCTGAATGCAATAGGCAATGAAAGGAAAAAGGCAGAAGAAATGAGCCGATCTGGATAAGGTGACACTGTGACGTAGCGTTGTCAAACTATTATTCATGGCCCTGCCCACTTGGTTGGTTCGTAACCACCCACAAGAATTCTGAAGGAGTCGTGATTGAGCTAGTGCTAAATGCTAATACGTGTATGGTAGTTGCTTAGTTCGTAGTAACAGGCTAGTTACAGAATTTTGAATGCAATGGCAGAACGACATCGAAGTACATGAACTGCGACATGCTGCCTGCCGCCGGTTGCCGCGGCGCGAGGCACCACCGCCGCAGTCCCGACGAAGTCCTTTGTGATTCATTATATCGTCTGGACGTGCACACAGCTTTTGGCCGTGATAATATGTATTATTTGATATAGATATCTATGTATTATATGATATTATTTAGATATAGAGCTCCAGGACTGTAACGCAAGTGTTGTACACTTCCTTGTTATTTGGATAACCGTTCTGCTGTTGGTGTGATGGCGCATAGCACGTCGGACTCTCGTCTCTGGTATTTCTACAACTAGACCCGTAGTGGGGGTTATCTCAGCCATGGTTGAGAATGAATTGGGGGAAAGGAACTTTGGCTTTGACTCCCTGAAGTCATGAACCACGACATGGAGGAGAAAGGGATTGTTGACCGCGGTCGTCTCCCGCCGGAGTCTCGCTGCCTATGGACCACCGCCTCGGCTTCAGGATGCGGTGATTAGCGCTGACCGCTGCCGAGGCGGCGGGAAGCAGGGCTCAAGCGGGATACATTCGCGGCCAACAATCCCTTTCTCCTCCATGTCGTGGTTCATGTAGCCTACTTCAGGGAGTCAAAGCCAAAGTTCCTTTCCCCCAATTCATTCTCAACCATGGCTGAGATAACCCCCACTACGAGTCTCGTTGTAGAAATACCAGAGACGAGAGTCCGACGCGTTATGCCATAACACCAACAGCAGAACGGTTATCCAAATAACAAGGAAGTGTACAACACTTGCGTTACAGACCTGGAGCTCTGCTCTATATCTAAATAATATCATATAATACATAGATATCTATATCAAATAATACATCACGGCCAAAAGCTGTGTGCGCGTCCAGACGATATAATGAATCACAAAGGACTTCGTCGGGTTCTCCGACGTCTCTGGTTCTTTCACTTCCACATCAATCTGAAGTAGACGCGGTCGTTTGAGATTCATAATAACCGTCGTGAACCATCGTCTGGAGGCTCACACAGCTTTTGGCCGTGATAATATATATTATATATTATATGATATAGATATCTATGTATAATATGGGTTTCTAAGAGCCATTGCGATACATCCACCGTAAACAGAGCGCATGGTACCGTGGCTACAAGCTGCTCAGGGCCAGGTGATAATATTATATATTATATGATATAGATATCTATGTATAATATGGGTTTCTACGAGCCATTGCGATACATCCACCGTAAACAGAGCGCATGGTACTGTCAGTGGCTACAAGCTGCTCAGGGCCACACCCCCACCCCCCTCCTTGACCTGCCTTGACACGCCCACCGTATACAGAGCGCATGGTAGTGGCTACAAGCTGCTCAGGGCCACACCCCCACCCCCCCTCCTTGACCTGCCTTGACACGCCCACCGAAACAGCGCGTTTGGGGGAAGCTCAATGTGCGACTGTTTCGGAGTGACTGTAACTCTGCACCACGGCTGAATTTCGGGGACGTCTTTGAATACTGTGTTTGTGGCCCACTAATACCTATATTAAAGCATCATAAAATAGAATGGCATGGGATCTTTAAATAAAGTATTTGAAGTAGGGTACGCGAGAAACGTGATAATAACTAGACCTGGTAGTGATGGGCCCCCGCAATACGTTCATTATGGACAAGACACACTCTCTTGATGTTCTATCGCTGAAACACTTGTCCTGCATTATACGTAATTTCTCTTTAAATTGCGCAACTCTCAATAATGGTAGGCTACACTTAACACTTTGAACATATCGCCCGTTTCAATTATCTAATTTATAGTAATAACCAGCATTCATTTCACTGTAGAGTGGGCTTCACTCTACCCCTCTGTGGGTTTCAATTTTTAGGTTTTTGCATTTAAGAATAGTCCTTTACTTGTCATTATTCACACATCCGCATGTTAGTTGTAACTATTGAGGCATTAACCCCATAGGGTAAGACTGAATAAATGGTAGATGAGGGATTTCCAAAATAATTATGTCCCTAAACAGCATAATCCAAGCATTTTGTTACTAAACGATAGTGGCCACAGTACTTGCATATCAACAACTGGACCCGTAGCAACCTGACCCACAGCAGCGAGTCTGATGATGAAAATAAGGAGCATTTTGTTTTATTTACTTCAGCATGGGCCCTTTATATCTTCTTAGTAAGCAGGTTCTCGATTTACTACAGCGACCGCAATGTTGCCAAGTTTTAGCAGCCCGGAACATACATACGGCTCTCTAGTGGAATAATCTTTAATCATAATCGCTATCTAACTTTCAACAATGGTTTTTCAGGCTAAATAACAAAATAGTATTTCTTGTAAGCTATGTATTAGTAAGCATGTATTGGAGCTTATGTTGTAAGCTCTAATACACAGTCTCATGACTGCACATTATTGTAAACTGTTACCATTACAATTTATTGATCTACGACTCAAAAAGTCACACGCCACTAGTGCAAGATGCTTTTCAAGGTATGAAGTCTTTGCAGTTTTTTAAATTGGTGACTATGTTGTAATAAGCCATGCACATGTGCGATCTCAATGCAGTGTGTTTATTTTATTTAGAAATCATAATCATTGTTGGTCAAATAAATCAAATACTAAATGAGGAATGTATTGCAACAGTGAAGACATCAATTGACAGGATAAAAAGTTATGCAAAAGTTATAAACCAATTGAATTATTTTTACCCATTAAATGTTTTTTTGTGTTTTGATCCGGTCTGAATAAAATTATAAAGCACTTAGGAAGGAAAATACATGAAATCAATCCAAAGCTAGAGGCCAAAATAGCAAAGATCTCCACAGCTACAGTGAACTTCCCAGGGGAACTGATATAAGCTGGAATAAAAGTGATCCAAACAGCACAGAATATGAGCATACTAAATGTTATTAGCTTAGCTTCATTAAAATTGTCAGGTAGTTTTCGGGCTAAAACAGCTAAAACAAAACAAAAAACAGCAAGGAGCCCGATGTACCCAAGCACAGCCCAGAAACCTAATGCTGAGCCTAATGCACATTCTAGAATTATTTTCTCCTTGTAAGTGGTAAGGTTTCTAATAGAGAAAGGGGGATTTAAAATCAACCACAAAGTACATATCAGAACTTGAACAAATGTAAAGGTTACTACAGTCATTCTCTGCTGTGCAGGCCCAAACCATTTCATAACATTATCACCTGGCAGTGTAGCTCTGAAGGCCATTAACACAACCAGAGTTTTGCCCAGAACACAAGAGATACAGAGGACAAATGTGATCCCAAAAGCTGTGTGGCGAAGCATACAGGACCAGTCTGAAGGTGGACCAATGAAAGTCAGAGAACACAGGAAACATAAAGTCAAGGAGAAGAGCAGCAGGAAGCTCAGCTCAGAGTTGTTGGCCCTAACAATAGCAGATGCTCTGTGCTGGAAGAACACAATGGCTGTAATAATGGTTAAACAGGCTCCTACAACTGAGAATGCTGCCAAAATAATTCCCAGGACCTCATGCATGGAGAGAAACTCAACAGGCTTAGGAAGACATACGTTTTTCTCTTCATTTGGCCAGGACTCATTGAGACAAGGCAAACAGTCAGATGAATCTGGAAATAACCACAAATATTGAATCAGGAGAGGAGAAAATTGTCAACATTATCATGAATAAAATGTTCTATACCTGTAGTATTGCTTATCTCTCCTTCAGCACATGGTACACAGTCATAGCAGCAAACCGGCTTCCCCTTCTGGAGAACCTTACGCGTTCCCGTTGGACAGCTGTCACTGCATACGGACACAGGCACCTGATGTACAAATAAACATATCGTTTTGCATACAGCAAGAAGACAATAAATGTAATTAAATGAAGTATACATAGTTATTCCTGCCTGTCCACCACCATCTGACCAGCTGATGTTCTTTATCATATTGAACTTCTGTCCAATAGGAAGCGAGTCATCATAGTGTCCCACTGTTACAAACTCCAGACCACCGTTCTCATTTGTCTTCCAGTTAATCAGCTCATAGAAGGCCACAGGGTCACCATTGGCATCAAATGATATGTGGTAACCATGACGAGTGAAATTCACCCTTTTCAACTGTTGAAAGACCTGCATATATGTAAACAGAGTAAAACAGTGGTCATGACATATATAGCACAAATAATTACATTTTCAACGTGTCACTTTCTTTTTTATTAATTACATATACCTGCATTGGCTCTATTTTGATGAATTGGTCACATTGTATTGTTGAGTTTATTTTCTTACACACCAAATTGTGTATAGCATGTGCTATTGCGTAAACAGCTTTGTACACCATGTTTGTGATTCTGAGCTGGGAAGTATCAGTGTACAGGCTTTGGAGCTTCTGTAGATCTTCAGTTCCATCACACACTCTTTGTGCTGAGCCAGCCTCTATAAACAGAGGCAAAGGTTATGTGACAAACAGAAAGTTGCGGGTTTTATCTTTAACAGAAAATGTATGTAATGTAGTGATAATAAACATATAGTATATATTATGATTATACTATATTTATATGTATTCAAACTTTTTTGTATTATTATTTCCTAATGTAGATTTTCAATTTTTTTATGTTTCTGTTTGTTCTATATCTGTGTCAAGTCAAGTCAAACTAGTAAATCACATGAAAGATGTGTTGGAAGAATTTCTATCCTCTCACTTTTTTCTAGCTGGCAGTTGAATGCACCCTCCCAGAATTCAGTAAGCAGCTGAGATGCAGCTACGTTGGTAGGGGAAATATCCAGAAGGTACTCTCTAAAGCCAGGTATAACAGATTGTGGAATACCAAATCCAATGGCCCCAGCACAAAAACCAAACCTCAGCATTTCATGATTAGTTACCCAAGATTCACTGCCTATCCATTGGCGGGAGGGAAAGGGCTTGCTGGCCAACTCTTCCAACAGAATTCTCATATCTCCTAATGCTGTGAATGCCACGATAGTCAAGGCTGTAGACCTTAGAAAATATGTCAGTATTATTACTTTAATATCATACTTAAATAGGGAACCATTTACATAATGTGCTGTTTAAATATGTGATGTTCATGGAGAAAAAAATATTTCAAGAAAATACTTCTGAATATGAATGTACTCTCTTTGCCATAATTTGATTAATTAAATTCATGAACCTGCGGATAACGTCAGCAACTTGTTGAATCTTGCTCTGTGGATCAGTGCGATAGAAAGATTCAGAGTATTCAACACATATACCCTCTTTCTGCGCTGCTCGTAAAAAGGACGCCATCCCATTGTTACCATAGTCTGATCTAGACCGGACAGCGCCGATCCAAGTCCAACCGAATTGTTTAACGAGTTTGGCAAGAGCCTCTGCCTGGAACTGGTCACTGGGGATGGTTCGAAAAAAGGTTGGGTATTGTGTCTTGTCAGACAAACACGCACATGTAGCGAAGTGGCTAACCTGAAAGAGAAAATCAAGCACAATGCATTTAAAGAAAAAAACGCCACACAAGGCACTTGGTATATTCTAATATTCTGTATTGTTAGAAACATTACTTGTGGTATATCGAAGGGCCCGAATATACGTGACATGCTGATACTTGGCGTGGATCCAGACTCCCCAACTACAGCCGTTACCCTACCAGATCGTGAACACCCTTTGTTTGAGTCATACAACTGCTGCAAGCCGTTTGCGAGCTGAAATGCCACCTGGACAGCTACGGGTACCGAGGCACAGGAGTCATGGATTTGGTAACCGAGTGTAATGCCCGGCAGAAGCTCCGAGCTGTTGTTAATTTCTTCGATGGCGAAGATCATAGCACTTGAAAACTGCAATTCACGCATGTTAATGCTGCAAGAGATTGGTAAATGCATTTCATCACATATTACGGACAATTTATATCAAGGTTGATGACGCTGCAGATTAGGATAACATAGATTTTTACAGTATGTTTTTTTTTACTTAATTAATTTTTACCTTTGCACACATTTTTCCCCTCTAACTCACCTCCCTGTACATTGTAGAGGCTCTGGTAGGCTGGTGTAGTTATGCATCACTGTTTTCATGTAGTAATGTATCGAAAAAACACCTCCAATAAGGAAGTCCCCTTCCAGTGTGAATGCAGTGGGCCGAGGATTGCCTCGAAGCATACATTTAACAGAATTAGTAGCATTCCCTGCATCGGATACATCCCCAATCCCAACCTTACCACCGTTCTCTGGCCCCGTAGGACCAGGTCTTTGTAGAAGGCCATCTGCAGACTCTTGCAAAGCAATAGAAAGACAGAGCACAATCAATCCCAGAGAAAGGGTTTGCCCAAACATGACAATTACAGAACTCTTCGTCATTATCAACGTAGGGCTACGTGATACGGATGAGGCGGCTTCTTCATATTACAACAGTTTATATAGACTCTCCAACAGATGCTGACTCCCTTACGGTATATGTCATTTAATGCTTCAGTACATTTGATATATCTGACCTCCAATCAACAAGCAGATGAAACAAAGTAACAATAATAATAACACTGAAAATTGATTACACCATTTTAGGCTATAATCCAATTACTGAATAATCCCACTAACTAAAGTGGGAATACTTTGTCTCTATAGTTCTCTATTTTGTTTCTTTGTATCCCGGTAGGCTACCTCACCACAAAACATACTCAATAAAGCTGCAGTGTGTAGGATTAAGTTTCGTAACCAGGTAAACACAAAACACTGACATAAACGGACTCTGACTCTAATTCTTTCATTTTGGGTATAAAAACGTTTTGCAAGATTTATTCAATAAATCACTAATACAAGGTTTTACATGGCAATAAAGTACCTTTTTTTTTTTCCTGAATAGATATATCACCAGATAAATCACCTATTCTATCAAATAGAGCCAGTGTAGGATATTACAAACATTTATATTATTGTATTATATTTTACAAAATTAAATTATTAACTCTAGTATGAGAAGCTCTCTTCATACTTCTTAAAAA
This sequence comes from Gadus chalcogrammus, assembly GCF_026213295.1. Lineage (NCBI taxonomy): Eukaryota > Metazoa > Chordata > Actinopteri > Gadiformes > Gadidae > Gadus > Gadus chalcogrammus. The sequence goes on along the minus strand of NC_079427.1, from coordinate 10,791,399 downwards.
ATGAGTTATAGGTGTCTAAATGTGTTTCAGAATATAGAGCTTATTGATCAGATGAAAAGGGTGAACTGGCAAAAATGAGATCAGTGTTTCACCATTTGCGACAGGGCCAAGGGGATAATATAATGTGTTTTTAATCTTTTTATTGATGATATTAAAATTTGAAAACCATTTTTCATAGAACATGCACCATGTGTAACTTTAGAAACTCATCCATGAATATCAAACAACTGAATGATTAAAATGTGAATGATTTATTCTATTGGCAGCGGTTAGGATTGCCACTTTGTACAGAATCTGACGTATTGCAAAAAGAGGGCAGTATCTATCTGATCCTTTATATAGCCTAGTTGTAACACCCTGTAAGCACTTACATGCTCATTTTAAGGATGGGTATCTTGATTGCAGTTTTTCTCACACCAAGGTTGACTTTGGGTTTATTTTCGTTATGTTTTGCGCTTTCCTTGTATAAATCTCTGGGTGGTCTAGTAATGACAACAGAGGCTTCATCTAATGCAGAGACTGCCACTGATTCTGTTGATTGTTTGCTCCAGGGTACCCCTCAGCTACCTGCATTTACAAAGAGAGGGGATTACATTATTGGGGGTGTATTCCCCATGCATTACTACTTGAAAACAGTGAAGAAAAACTACCGCAGCCTTCCAGAGCCTCTCAAATGCACAGGAAGGTGAGTAAGTCAAAGAATAAATATAAGTGGTTGCTGTTTATTTTAATTGTATTTTATATCATTGAGAGCCTAATAAAGGTTTATTTTTGGCGAATCTTTAAATGTTTTTTTTTTTCACAGCATGGACACCCGGGAACTGCGCTTCTCGCGTGCAATGGCCTTTGCCATCGATGAGATCAACAACAGCTCAGATCTTCTGCCGGGGGTCACCCTTGGTTATAAAATCCATGATTCGTGCTCCTCACCACCCATGGCTGTGCAGGTGGCGTTCCAGTTTACAAATGACCCTCTGTCTATGTATAAAAACACTAAAGTGTGTTCGCAATCGGGAAGGGTGTTGGCAGTTATTGGTGATTCTGGATCAACTCAATCCATCAGCATATCACGAATAATCGGGCCCTTTGATATTCCACAAGTATTTATTTTATTATGGAGAACTTTTATCCCTCTCTTTTGTAAAGATACATTTTAATCTTTAATTCCTTCCTTAGGTTAGTCCCTTCGCTACATGCGCATGTTTGTCTGACAAAACGCAATACCCAACCTTTTTTAGAACCATCCCCAGTGACCAGTTCCAGGCTCTTGCTCTTGCCAAACTCGTGAAACATTTTGGTTGGACTTGGATTGGCACTGTTCAGTCTAACTCAGACTATGGTAACAATGGGATGGCGTCCTTTTTACGAGCAGCGCAGAAAGAGGGTATATGTGTGGAATACTCTGAATCAATCACTAGATATGATCCACCGAACAAGATTCAACAGGTGGCTGAAGTGATTCGCAGGTTCATACATTAATTATTCAAAACATTTTAATATGCAAACCAAGATAGCTTAAAGGCATATAATCATTATAAAACCTTAGTATCAACCATACTATAATAAAAAAATATATATTATTTTATAAATATAAATATATTTTTATATACTGTATGCCTTATTTATGTTTGAAAATCTCTACAGGTCCGCAGCCAGGGTTGTCGTGGCATTTACAGCTCCAGGAGACTTGTGGGTTCTGCTTGAGGAGCTGACTGTCCATCCCTCTCCTCCTCGCCAATGGATTGGCAGTGAGGCCTGGGTAACCCATCCGGAGGTTCTGAGATTTCGGTTGTGTGAAGGAGCCATCGGATTTGCTATTCCGCAATCTAAAATACCAGGCTTTAGAGAATACCTTCTAGATCTTTCTCCTGCTAAGGTGGCTGCTTCACACGTGCTTTCTGAGTTCTGGGAGGGTGCATTCAACTGTCTGCTAGAAAAACGTAAGGAACCTTGGAAATAGTGTGGAAATACTGTAATATAGCTTAATACAACCACAAATTATTATTATCATAATTATTCATTATTATAAACTGTAATGATTCAATATTTTAATTGAAAATATAATTCTTCAACAAATTTTGATAACAAAATCATCTTTTGAGAAGAAATTACATTATTGCCTTACATGGCAATTGAACTGCTTATTTTATGTTATTATAATTATTATTATTATTTTTTTGTGTTTTCATTATCACAACATATGCTCCTGTTTCACTTTTTCTAGGCGCTGGCTCAGCAGGCAGAGTGTGTGATGGAACTGAAGATTTACAGAAGCTCCAAAACTCATTCACTGACACCACTCAGCTCAGAATCACAAACATGGTGTACAAAGCTGTTTACGCAATAGCACACGCTATACACTACTTGTTGTGTAAGAAGATAAACTCCAAAATACAATGTGACAAATTCTTAACAATTGAGCCAGTGCAGGTTAATAACAATTATTTGTTATATTAAAGAAATCGCTTGCAGGCGGTAAAGTTATTACAGTCAATATCTTAACCATATAATTGTTGTTTTCACTCATTTTTTCATCTACGCAGGTCCTTGATCAGTTAAAAAGGGTGAATTTCTCTCGTAATGGTTACCACGTCTCATTTGATGCCAATGGTGACCCTGTTGCCTTCTATGAGCTGATTAACTGGAAGGGAAATGAGAACGGTGGTCTGGAGTTTGTAACCGTGGGACATTATGATGAGTCCCTTTCTCCGGGCCAGAAGTTCAATATCGAAAGGGAAATCAGTTGGGCAGATGGTGGCATACAGGCAGGGAAGAGAACATATTCTTTGATTTCTTCAATACAACTGCTTCCAAACTGTATGTAAAATCATTGTCTATGTGTGAATCAGGTGCCTGTGTCCGTGTGCAGTGACAGCTGTCCACCGGGAACACGCAAGGTTCTCCAGAAGGGAAAGCCGGTTTGCTGCTATGACTGTGTACCATGTGCTGAAGGAGAGACAAGTAATACTACCGGTACAACCAATGTTCTTGATCCTAATTCTAAACGAAATGATGAGTTACAAAATATTATAATAATAGTGAATATATATCTTTCCCCAGATTCATCTGACTGTTCCCTTTGTCCCAAGGAGTTCTGGCCCAATGCAGAGAAGACCATCTGTATTCCCAAGCTTGTTGAGTTTCTTTCCTTTCATGAGGTATTGGGAATTATTTTGGCAGCATTCTCCATAGCAGGAGCCTGTTTGACCATCATTACAGCCATAGTGTTATTCAAGCACAGATTTACCCCTGTAGTTAAAGCTAACAACTCTGAGCTGAGCTTCCTGCTGCTCTTCTCCTTGACTCTGTGTTTCCTGTGTTCTCTGACCTTCATCGGCCGTCCCTCAGACTGGTCCTGTATGCTTCGCCACACAGCTTTTGGGATCACCTTTGTCCTCTGTATCTCTTGTGTTCTTGGCAAGACTATAGTAGTGTTGATGGCATTCAAAGCTACAGTACCAGGTAGCAATGTAGCCAAATGGTTTGGCTCTAAACAACAGAGAATGACTGTAGTATCTTTTACATTTGTTCAAGTTCTGATATGCATTATTTGGTTGGTACTGAAGCCTCCTTTCTCCATTAGAAACCTGACCACCTACAATGAGAAAATCATTCTAGAATGTGCATTAGGCTCAGCATTAGGTTTCTGGGCTGTGCTTGGGTACATCGGGCTCCTTGCTGTATTTTGTTTTGTGTTAGCTGTTTTAGCCCGAAAACTACCTGACAATTTTAATGAAGCTAAGCTTATCACATTTAGCATGCTTATATTCTGTGCTGTTTGGATCACTTTTATCCCAGCTTATACCAGTTCTCCTGGGAAGTTTACTGTGGCTGTAGAGGTTTTTGCAATATTGGCCTCTAGTTTTGGATTAATTTTCTGTATATTCTTTCCAAAGTGTTTTATTATTTTATTCAGGCCAGAGAAAAACACCAAGAAACATTTAATGGGTAAACGATAAAATGCATTTCTAATTTTCTAAATATAAAGTAATAATTTGGAAAAGTCAGCGTAACTTTCAGAATCATACAAAGTTTTTATTTAGTGTAGGTCTTTTTGGCATTGTGATTCGAGGTCCGGTAGAAGACCCAAACTGGCTCTTGTACCAGGGTCCTCCTCTGTCATTAATTGGGTAGTGTCTAATACCCTACTCACTATGTATATAATTGGGACTGCCTGCAAAAGCTATGATTTGCTATGATTAAACTTCATTATATGATTAAAAACCATTATGACCTTTAACTTATGAATGATGTGTCATGTCTTATTTTTACACTATTACATACAATTGCATTTTCATTAATAAACCAAATTTAAACGTCTGATTTGCAATATCTCGATAACATCTATTGATTATCATGGCAATATGTTAATGAGAATTAGCTTCTTCGACAGATGAGACTTCTAATGCAAAGAAGCACACAAAAGTTGTTGAAAATACCTATTTAATGGATGCATACAGCAGTTTCCTTTCTTGCTGATTGAGCCCTGCACAAAGTTTTCCATAACAGTTTCACCCTCTCTCCAGAACGAATGTCTTTCATTCAGTTCAGTCAGGTCCCTGCGTTCCCTTTAAGCTGACTTATGGAAAGGGGTCTCTGCTTCCTCTCTTGACTGGCAATTAGGGATGAGTCGGTCGCGACCGAATCGTTCACAACGAACGAATCCCGAACGTGAACGACAAGAACTTGTTCCCCAAAACAAGTAGAACTGGTTCCTTGATTCTTTTTTCTCCCCGCGACTTATATTGATTGAGTCTACAACGTTCTCAAAGATTCAGCCAATGAGAGGTAGCAATGGTGTTGCCATGGCACCTGGGTAAACCAATGACAAGGCGTTACCGTCGAATTTGCACGCTTTCTCTGTCTGACGTATCTTGGGTCATACCATTCGACGTGGGGCCACTCATATATCCCCCTACATTTCCAAAAATAGACTTGACCTCCATCTGTTTATTGGATAAACGCATTTCCCAATCCCAGATGTCTTTGCTCCATTCTACGTCAATTCAAGAACAAACAAAGAAAGTTCGTATTTTTTATTTATGACCATGAAAGTTCTGTAATGCCTGAATAATGAAGAATTAAATGTAAAGTAAAATAAAATTATAAATATAAAACCATGAATGACATATAGAGAGTAAGCAAGTGGTATATATATTGGTTGGACGTTGGGTTATACTATATAGTATATCTTGTCGATTTTCACGGGGGGTAGAGCCTAGAAGTCGCTGAAATTATGCTCAGGGCCGTCTTGCGGGGGGGGCAGACACCTGTGAGATTCCCTGTCAAATGACGCAATCTGACGTAACGAACAAATCAAAACGAACGAATCAAACAAACAAATCGTTATAGTGAACTGAACTGAAAGAACTAGTTCCCGGAAAATAATCATTTTGCCCATCCCTACTGGCAATGGGGGGGCAGAAATGTAGCAAAGCTACATGTCTGTTAGCACAAGATACATACCAGGTTTATCTAATGCAGAGAGAAATTTTCGAACACAATATTTATATTTTCATCTCTTTTTGTACAGATCTGGTGGTCAAACTAAACAGCACAAATGTAAAGTAGTCAACATTCCCTGAAAAAACCTTTATTTGCGATGATTCTATTATGACTGTTTGCATACTTTTGGGGCAGAATTAGTGTTGTCCACAAAACTTTTACTGTGGTCTTGGCCGTCATGTCCTGGGTTGGTACTTCTAGGGCATAATGTGAAATCAAGTCTGATTACCAAGATGTACGGAAAGGCCTCTGCAGGTCTTTCCAAGGAGAGGTATTCTAGCCCTATGAGTTCAAGAGGGTAACTGCATTGGATTTACTGTAAAGTTGCACGAATGGCACGAGAATGGTCAGGACCACCGGTATGCCCTGCAGCTGTTGATACTCCTTCCAGATGTGGGTTAGGGTTGACAATTTTGCGCCCCATCACTCCGGTGTCTGGTTCCTTCAACGTTCTTGGTGGCCCCCATCCAACTTCAGGTGGTCCCACTCTTGCGGCATTTGGCCCATTTGTGGAGAGAGTGAACGTTTCTTTTGGCCAGTGGGTGGCGTATCTGCTTCGTCCCAGAGGCGGAGCGGTTGGATGTCGGAGTCCTGTTGTTGCCATTCTAGCCAGTGCCTCTCACACTGATCTCCCTGGTTATTCGAGGGTCATCATGGGTGGCCACAGATGGCTCCCAAATTGGTTAAACTCCTACACTCCTGGGAGCCTGGACAATAGATCTGCATTCTGGTTGGCACTTCCTGACCGATATTTGATATCAAAGGAAATTTAGTCGGCTGAGCCGACCACCTCTGTTCTGTTTCACTGAGTCGGGCAGTGTCTGGCGTACCAGGGGATTTTCGACGGTGAAGACTGTAAACGTTGCACCCCAGAGAGAGTCTTTAAACTTCTCTGTTATGGCCCACTTCATTCCTGGCAGTTCCAACTTGAAGGAGCTGTAGTTCTGGTCATTGCATTTGGTCTATACCAGGCTGTGGCACGTATGCTATCAAATACTGAAAGGCGGTCTGGCATTCCGTTGTTCGTGTCACAGGCATCGTAGAGCGGCCAAAAGACTGAAGGAGGAGGCTCTGTAGGGGAACGGCAACTTTGGAGAAGGAAGCAATATATGTCCCGTAATATCCACAAAGCCCAGAAAGGAGCAAACTTGTTTAACGTTGGTAGGGACTGGCCAGTCATGAACAGCTCTCGTATTCCCTAGATCTGTGTAGACCCCTTAGCCACCTATCCGAGGTATGTTATCTAATTTAGGAAGAACTGACAGTTCCTTGGCTGTAGTTTGAGGCTGTGGCTTAGGAGACGGTTGAAAACCTGCCCAAGATGTTGTTGGTAGTAGTAGTAGTAAAGAAGTAATTTGGAAAAGGAGTCTTATTCAGGTAAAACCTGCATAAGAACAGGGTAGAAATAACTTCATGCATTAGTACAAACTTAACAGTGTGGAGTAAAGTCCTTTTGCGACTAAGAATATTTTTTTAAGGGAAGGCCGTGACATGCAGCAGCATGAATTAAAAAAAAATTGTCACAGAAGGATTATACAAAGGAAGCTAAATTCAAAGGAACTCCAAGTATCAAGCAAAGCGCACTACTATTTTAAAATAAACACTTTCTAGGAGTCAGTTTCATAACCAGGTTAACAAAAAAACATTCACATAAAAGGCTCTGCCTCCAATTCTTTGATTTTGGATATAATAGATTCATAAAAGTGTTTAGCGAGATTCATCTATTGAGTTTCAAGCCACTCTAAAAGGTATTAGATGCCAAAATGCACAATGCACAAAAAGTATATAAATCCCTAATGAATGTGACCTATTCTATAGCATAGAGCTAGTGAAGGATATAACAAATGTATAACAACGTAAACAACATTTATATTATTTACTGTAGTATCGAACCATACATATGTATTTAAAAAAAAGCGTTAGGTATGTGCATGTGTGTAACAAATACAGGTTATTGATCAGATGAAAAGGGTGAACTGGAAAAAACAATATCAGTTTTTTTTAAATATGTTCCAGGGCCAAGGGGATAATATAATGTGTATTTAAACTTTTAATTCATAAGATAAAATATACAAAACATTTGTCCTAGAACATGCATCATGTCTACCTGTAGAAACGCTTCTCCTGTGTACAGAATCTGACGTAATACAGGAAGAGGGCAGCATCTATCTGATCATATATATAACCTAGATTTAACACCCCGTAAGCACTTGCATGCTCATTTTAAGGATGGCTGTCTTGGTTGCAGTATTCTATACACCAACCTTGACTTTAGGTTTATTTTCGTTATGTTTTGCGCTTTCTTTGTATAAATCTGTGGGTGGTTTAATAATAATGAGAGTAGAGGCTTCATCTAATGCTGAGAATGCCACTGATTCTGTTGATTGTTTGCTCCAGGGTACCCCTAAGATACCTGCATTTACACAGAAAGGGGATTACATTATTGGGGGTTCTTTCCACATGCATTACTACTTGAAAACAGTGGAGAAAAACTACACCAGCCTTCCAGAGCCCCTAAAATGCACAGGAAGGTGAGTTGGTCTGATAAGAATTACAGTAAGTTGCTGTTTATTTTAATTGTGACGTATATCTTAAATAGCAAACACACCCCAAAGAAAGTATATTTTTTGTGTATCTATAAAATGTTTTATTTCTTTACAGCATGGACACCCGGGAACTGCGCTTCTCGCGTGCAATGGCCTTTGCCATCGACGAGATCAATAACAGCACAGATCTTCTGCCGGGGGTGGCGCTTGGTTACAAAATCCATGATTCGTGCTCCTCTGCGCCCATGGCTGTGCAGGGGGCCTTCCAGTTTACTAATGACCCGTCTTTGTATAAAAACAGTAAAGAGTGTTCGCCAATGGGAAGGGTGTTGGCTGTTATTGGTGATACTGGATCAACGACATCTATCAGCCTTTCAAGAATCATCGGGCCTTTTGGAATTCCACAAGTATTTATGTCATTATGCAGAACTCTGCCATTTCTGTGCCTCTATTTTGTAAAAATGCATCGTAATGTTGAATTTACTCCCTTAGGTTAGTCACTTTGCTACATGTGCATGTTTGTCTGACAAGACACAATACCCAACCTTTTTTAGAACCATCCCCAGTGATCAGTTCCAGGCCGATGCGCTTGCTAAACTTGTGAAAAATTTTGGTTGGACTTGGATTGGCGTTGTCCGGTCTAGATCAGACTATGGCAACAATGGGATGGCGTCCTTTTTACAAGCAGCGCAGAAAGAGGGTATTTGTGTGGAATACTCAGAATCAATCACTAAATATGATCCACAGAACAAGATTCAACAGGTGGCTGAAGTGATTCGCAGGTTTATACATTAATTATTCAGATTCTGCCCATTTATAAAAAAAAGAATGTCAATATGCAAACCAAGATAACTTAAATGCCAAGAATGTTTATAAAACCTTAGTAACAACCAGACTATGATTAAAAGCAATATTCGTCATGATATATTTTATTATAATACAAAATATATTATATATATAGCCCTTATTTAAGTTTGGAAATCTCTATAGGTCCACAGCCATGGTTGTCGTGGCATTTACAGCTCCAGGAGACTTGTGGGTTCTGCTTGAGGAGCTGACCGTACATCCCTCTCCTCCTCGCCAATGGATTGGCAGTGAAGCCTGGGTAACCCATCCGGAGGTTCTAAGATTTCCCCTTTGTGCAGGAGCTATTGGATTTGCTATTCCGCAATCTAACATACCAGGCTTTAGAGAATACCTTCTAGATCTTTCTCCTGCTAAGGTGGCTGCTTCACACGTGCTCACAGAGTTCTGGGAGGGTGCATTTAACTGTCTCCTAGAAAAACGTGAGAAAACTTGGAAATAGTGTTGAAATACTTTCATGCTAATGATGTTTTAATACTACTAATAATTATAATAATAATTATTCATCATCCATTATATTTTTTTCATTCTTACAACATCTGTTGTGATAATGTTTCTCTTTTTGTAGGCACTGGCTCAGTGAACAGAGTGTGTGATGGAACTGAGGATATACAAAAGCTCCAGAACCCATTCACTGACACCTCTCAGCTCAGAATCACAAACATGGTGTACAAAGCTGTTTATGCAGTAGCACACGCTATACACAATATTGTCTGTAAGGAGATAAACTCCAAAATACAGTGTGACCAATTCATGAAAATAGAGCCAGTGCAGGTTAAAAACAATAATTAATATTGTTAAAGCAAACCCTTGAAGAGGGTGCCAGCTTTTTATTGACTGTCAATACCTTAATCATACAATTGTGTTTTCACACTTTTTTCTTCCACGCAGGTCCTTGATCAGTTGAAACGGTTGAATTTCACTCGTAATGGTTACCACGTCTCATTTGATGCCAATGGTGACCCTGTGGCCTTCTATGAGCTGATTAACTGGAAGAGAAATGAGAACGGTGGTCTGGAGTTTGTAACCGTGGGACATTATGATGAGTCCCTTTCTCCTGGCCAGAAGTTCAATATCGAAAGGGAAATCAGTTGGGCAGATGGTGGCATACAGGCAGGGAGGACAACATATTCTTTGATTCCTTCAACACAACTGCTTCCAAATTTTAAGCAAAGCTGTTTGTCTATGTGTGCATCAGGTGCCTGTGTCCGTATGCAGTGACAGCTGTCCACCGGGAACACGCAAGGTTCTCCAGAAGGGAAAGCCGATATGCTGCTATGACTGTGCACCATGTGCTGAAGGAGAGATAAGCAATACTACCGGTATAACCATCTAATCCTAATAAGTGTGCTTGCAAAGCAAGCCACAGTATTGTAATTATGTGACTTATAATTATTTTTCGTATTTTTCTTCTGCCTCATTTTCGATTATTATCTCCATACTGCAGTGTTGCAGGTTTAAAAACCATGGCCGTTGCAAAAAATGCATATATTTAGTTTAATATGCCATTCCTATGATTACATTTTTTATACATTTTATTTTTTCATCGATATTAATATTAAATTTATTTAATTTTTGAAGTGAATGGGGCAAAAATTAGACATCATTGTTTAATTAACACAAGTCTGATTCAAATCAGCCCATGGACTTCAAGTTGGCGTCCTCGCTCATAAGCCTTGATAGCATTAGCATTTTAGCATGCTCATGGAATAGTGCGCACATGAAGAGGTGTTTCAAGCAACCAAATACATTTTCGTCAAGAAATCTACATGGGGCGACATGTCTAGTTCTAAATGAATTATGCATAACAAAATTACAATAAAACGTATTATAAATCTTTTCCAGATTCCTCTGACTGTTCCCCATGTCCCAAGGAGTTCTGGCCCAATGCAGAGAAGAACTTCTGTCGTCCCAAGCTTGTTGAGTTTCTTTCCTTTAATGAGATCTTGGGAATTATTTTGTCAGCATTCTCTATAGCAGGAGCCTGTTTGACCATCGTAACAGCTGTAGTGTTATTCAAGCACAGATATACTCCAGTAGTTAGAGCTAACAACTCTGAGCTGAGCTTCCTGCTGCTCTTCTCCTTGACTCTGTGTTTCCTGTGTTCTCTGACCTTCATCGGCCGTCCCTCAGACTGGTCCTGCATGCTTCGCCACACAGCTTTTGGGATCACCTTTGTCCTCTGTATCTCTTGTGTTCTGGGCAAGACTATAGTAGTGTTAATGGCATTTAAAGCTACAATTCCAGGTAGCAATGTAGCCAAATGGTTTGGCTGTAAACAACAGAGAATGACTGTAATATCTTTCACATTTGTTCAAGTTCTGATATGCATTATTTGGTTGGTACTGAAGCCTCCTTTCTCCATTAGAAACCTGACCACCTACAATGAGAAAATCATTCTAGAATGTGCATTAGGCTCAGCATTAGGTTTCTGGGCTGTGCTTGGGTACATTGGGCTCCTTGCTGTATTTTGTTTTGTGTTAGCTGTTTTAGCCCGAAAACTACCTGACAATTTTAATGAAGCTAAGCTTATCACATTTAGTATGCTCATATTCTGTGCTGTTTGGATCTCTTTTATCCCAGCTTATATCAGTTCTCCAGGGAAGTTCACTGTAGCTGTGGAGGTCTTTGCAATATTGGCTTCTAGTTTTGGATTAATTTTCTGTATATTCCTTCCAAAATGTTTTATTATTATGTTCAGGCCAGAGAAAAACACCAAGAAACATTTAATGGGTAAAAATTAAAAAGTATTCATAATTTTCTCAATAAATAAATAAATGTTAGAAACTTTTACAAACATTCAAAGTTTTTTTTTAGTGTAGGTCTTTGTGGCATTGTGATTGGAGGTCCGGTAGAAGACCCCAACTGGCTCTTCTACCAGGTTCCGCCTCTGTCATCAATTGGGTAGTGTCTAATACCCTACTCACTCTGTATAGAATTGTGACTGCCTGCAAAAGCTATTATTTGCTATGATGAAAGTAGGATTTATCATTAAAGACCTTTAACTTATAATTGATGTGTCATGGCTAATTTGTACACTATTACATATACTTGCATTTTCATTAATAAACCACATTTAAATTTAAGTGATTTGCAATATATCGATAACACTTATTGAAACACGCATTGACTTTAATGGGGACGGACGCGCAATGCATTGTGGATCCGTACGTTCCGTTGGAGCCTTCGGCTCCGTCAGAAAGTTGAAAAATTTTCAACTTTTTGGCAGCGACGGATCCGTCATCCAATCAGATCGCTGTACGGTTGCTGATTGACACCGCGCCCTCATGGGTAAAATCCTCAGTTTGTCGATGCTCATGCTAATGATCATGTGTTTTTCCCCGCGTGTGATTTGTTGACCATTATGTTAATTTTGATGTGCCTGTCCCCGGACGTGATTGGCTGCTGCATCGGAGGGCCGAGGATCCGGGAGGATAAATCACGGGCGAGCTCAACATCCACGGCAGCTGGCCTTGGATATGAAGCTTGCCATATTGGGTCTTCGAATGGTTATTTGTTGGTTGATCGAGGTTCTTGTTAATTGCTACACGGGAACTTATCCCATGCTCTGGGCTAAATAAACAAATAAACAACTTCCAGTTAACCAAAGACATCTGGTTTTATGTTGCCACCCCTTCCCCTAGCGGGGGACGTAACAATCGCGTATGCAAATTTAAGCACTGTGATGCGACTCGGCCTCTGACGATACTGCATGGAAAGCGGGTCATCTTGCATCGCAACAAGCAGGAAGTAGCGGGAAGAACCCGGCGAAGCGATTAGATTGGCTGACGGATGCCTCTGCAAAGACTACTCCCCCATCAGTCAGCCACGCCTTCCCACATCAGTCGACGGACGCATGTAGTGGGCACGGGGCGTTACGCCCCCAACGCAACGCTTCAACGCTTCAACGCGTGTACCGCGCCTAGACCAATGGTTCCCTATGCAAAAATGCAGATTTTCAACGCCCCTAATGGTGCGGCCACACCAACCGCGTTACTCGCGTTGGATAACGCGAGTAACGCGCCTAACCTGACGCTTGACCAGTGTGTGGTGGTTCAACGCTTCCAACGCGTCAACGCGCCAACGCAGCTAGATGAGTCCATGTCCATGCAAGTGAACGGAGCGTTCCCTCTTCGTCATAACTATCAAACCAAACATCCTTCACATTCACCGAGCGAACATTATGAAAGTAAAATGCTAATTTCTCGCTAGAAATGTTTCCATAAACGCATTTAATGGCGTAACTACGTTACTATTTCCACCCAGAATAAAGAAAGATGTCGGCCGTATGCTTCTGTGCAAGCTCACTACTCTCTGCCAGTGACGTCGGGTCAAGCTCCACGCTGATTGGCTACCGCGGCTAAGCGTCACGCGTTGGAGCGTTGAAAGTTAAATTTTCTGAACTCTGGGCGTTGGTGCGTTGGGCGCGTTACTGCGTTTACGTGCGTAATTACGTGCAACTGCCGCGCCTAAAGGCGGCTGCATGCTTCAGCGTTGGTGTTACGTTGTTGCGCAAAATTTACTCAAAGCAATTCATGCTCCCTTTTAGGTTGCGCGTGTTGCCAAGCAATTTACCGCCAGAACAGTAGGTGGAGTAATATGTGGAGGAAAGTTTTTCGTTGAAGACGACCTCAAGAATGACGTCTTTGTCTGTGGGAGTCGTTGGTTTGTTTATGTGCCAGATCGTGTTCTCCCCATACACAGTGAATGATGGCAACAGACAGAGGAACAGGGGTGATGAAGTTGTTGATCATTGGGGTTGTATAAATGTGCATATCTCTCTACATTTTAAAACGAAATAATGTGTTGGCAGCAAAGTTAACTTCACTTCACGTTAATGATTTTGTATATGAGCCTGCCGGGTGATACTCCAGACAGGAAGTAGTAACCAGACCAGCAGACCAATCACAGCCTTGCAGGCTGGGCGGCTCGCGTAAAAGCTTACGTAAAAAATGACGCAAGTCTAGAAAAATCGCCCGACGCACGCAAGACGTGAGAAGTCGCGCAAGGGGTGCGCAAGGGCGCGCAAGGGCCTCTTGCGCTTGCGCTTACGCTTACGTAACTGAGCATAAATCAGCCTTAACGCCCCCAACGCAACGCTTCAACGCGTGTACCGCGCCTAGACCAATGGTTCCCTATGCAAAAATGCCGATTTTCAACGCCCCTAACGCGAGCAACGCGGTTGGTGTGGCCGTACCTTAACGCGAGCAACGCGGTTGGTGTGGCCGTACCTTAATGCAAATAAGCACATGGCAGTTGTTGAAAATACCTATTTGATGGATGCATACAGCAGTTTCCTTTCTTGCAGATTGAGCCCTCCCCAAAGTTTCCAGAACGGTTTCACCCCCTCTCCAGAAAGAATGTCTTTCATTCAAGGTAATGTTTGCCTAAAAGTTCAGTCAGAGGCCCCTGCGTTTCCTTTAAGCTAATTTATTGATAAGGGGTCTCTCTGCTTCCTCTCATGACTGGCAATGGGGGGGAGGGACAAGAGAGCCTGGATAGAACACAAAGCTAGAACAAGGAAAAGCAAAGCTACATGTCTGTCGGCACTAGATACATTAGCATGTGTATCTGTTCCTGGGTTGGTACTGCTAGGTCATAACGCGAAAACAAGTCTGATTACCAAGATGTACGGAAAGGCCTCTGCAGGTCTTTCCAAGGAGAGGTTACCTAGCCCTATGAGTTCAAGAGGGTAACTGCATTGGATTTATGGAGAGTTGCACGAATGGCACGAGAATGGTCAGGACCTTCTCCACACCGGTATGCCCTGCCGCTGTTGATACTCCTTCCAAGTGCAACTGGATGGGTAGACAAGTTGGCGCCCCATCACTCTGGTGTCTGGTTTTTTTAAACGTTCTTGGTGGCCCCCATCCAACTTCAGGTGGTCCCACTCTTTCAGCAGTTGGTGCATCTGTGGAGAGAGTGAACGTTTCTTTTGGCCAGTGGGTGGCGTATCTGCTTCCACCCAGAGGCAGAGTGGTTGGATGTCAGGGTCCTGTTGTTACCATTCTAGCCCGTGCCTCTCCCACTGATCTCCCTGGTTATTTGGTGGTCATCATGGGTGGCCACAAATGGCACCCAAATTGGTTTGACCCCCACACTCCTGGTAGCCTGGACAACAGATCTGCATTCCGGTTGGCGCTTCCTGACCGATATTTGACGTCAAAGGAAAGTTCGTCAGCTGAACCACCCACCTCTGTTTTGTTGCGCTGAGTCAGGCAGTGTCTAGGTGTACCAGGGGATTTTCGACAGAGAAGACCCCAGAGAGTGTCTTTACACTTCTCTTTTATGGCCCACTTCATTCCCAGCAGTTCCTAGTTGAAGGAGCTGTAGTTCTGGTCATAGCATTTGGTCAATACCAATCAGCATAGGCCAAAATGGGTGCACTGAGCAATGCATTTCAGATACTGAAAGGCGGTCTGGCATTCATTGTTCACGTCACAGGCGTCGTAGAGCAGCCAAATTACCCATGGAGGAGGCTCTGTAGGAGAACGGCAACTTTGGAGAAGGAAGCAATAAAAGACCTGTAATATCCCACAAAGCCCAGAAAGGAGCAAACTTGTTTGATGTTGGACTGGCCAGTCTTGGACAGCTCTCGTCTTCTCTTGGTCTGTGTAGACCCCTTGGCCACCTGTCTGAGGTATTTCATCTGCTGTCAGAAGAATTGACAGTACCTTTGCTGTAGTTTGAGGCTGTGGCTAAGGAGAACTTTGAAAAACTGCCCAAGATGTTGCAGGTGTGTTTTAATGTCAGGTGAGTAGACTCTTCCAAATAAATAAGCAAGTGGTCACGTACCTTGTCTCCCAGCCAACGCTGAATAAGCCTCTGGAATGCTGCAAGGGCGTTGCACAATTCGAAAGGCATCCGGGAGAGCTCATACAGACCTAGTCAGGTGGATAACGCGGTCTTCTTCTCAACCTGCTAGGACCCGCTTGCTAGGTCCAATGTAGTGTACCATACTGCCTGTTGGTGGCCCGTCAGAGATTCCTCGATCCTGTTTAGAGGGGAGGGGTCTTTATGAGTCGCAGCATTAACTGATGATGATGATGATCCTTCTTTCTTTCCTACAATAATTATTGTGGCGGCCCAGGGAATCGAACTCTCTTGAATCATGCCATGGTACAACGTACTTTGTAGCAGCTCAGGGCACAATGTAGGGGGAACAGGCCTATACTTTACATGGATGGGGGATGCTGTGTCAGTGGGGATCTGGTGTTGAAATGCCCTGGTGCAACCAAAGTCGTCTTCATGGGCAGAGAACACCCCTGGCTATTTCCGTAGCAAGGTAGAAAACTGTTTCAACTGTTCTTGGATAGAGTTTTCCAGGCCTTGCAGTGGTGGTTCCCCATGCCGCCTCTAATGCCCATCTATGAGTTATCCTCCCTTACCCACCATTCTGGAACTTCCACTTCCAAGAATGATATTTCTACTACAAATAATAATTATTATAAATTGTAGTAGTAGTAGTAAAGAAGTCATTTGGAAAGGAGTTGAATTAAGAACAGGGTAGAAATAACTTCATGCATTAGTACACACCTAACAGTGTGGAGTAAAGTCCCTTTGCGACTAAGAATCTCTTTTTTAAAGTGAGGCCGTGACAAGCAGCCGCATGAATAAAAAAAATATATTATTTACAGAAGGATTATACAAAGGAAGATCAATTAAAAAGGAACTGAAGTTTCCAACACAGTGCACTACTATTTTAAAATAAATACTTTCTAGAAATCAGTTTCATAACCAAATTAACAAAACACATTGACAAAAAAGGCTCTTCAGCTAATTCTTTGATTTTGAATATAAACGTATTTAGCCAGAATCATATATTGAGTTTCAAGTCACTCTTAAACGTATTACATGCCAAAAATGCACAATTCACAAGTAGATAAATCCCCAATGAATGTTACCTATTCTACAGTGGCGAACCTTGAGCACTACAGCCGGGCCTTCACCTCAGCCCCAATTGCTGAGAAAAGAAATCATTGCGGAAAAAAAAGACACAGTACGCTGAATTGAAAGCGTTTAACAACGGCAATCCTTTAATTAACGATGAAAAGGATGTAGCCTAAACAAATAGACCATAACATCAATAACATTCTCCGCAACAAGAAACATACTGTAATGAAAAATCTGGAAACATAAAATGAGGTCACAAGTGCAGGCTGGAAATGTAGGCTATAGAGTGGCGAAGTCACGCCCCTTCCGGTAGAGCTCATGGGACCTATGAGATCGAAAAATATGAATGGGTGTCAATGGAGAAAAAATAATTATTTTCTGGTCCCAGTCTTTATATGCCCTGGATTACACATATGTTGTTTGTGGATTTAAATGATAATTTTTCATGCAAAGAAAACTAAAAATGTTCGTGAAGAAGTTTGATAATTTTAGGTTTTATGTGAGGCCGCTTTGTGAACTACAGCTCTTCGCTGCTCTCGACGCATATGATATACGTCACCACACCCGCCCTTGGAACTCGGCACAGAGATGGCGATCTCTCTGCCCCACTTCACCGCTTTTTCCAAGGGGAGGTTAAAAGCATCGAAAGAGGTGAAAACCATTATAAGTCGGGGCACGTGCAGAGTTTCAGTTATGCCGATGGGAAGATTGTCGGTCTTCTCCACGCCAGTTGCAGGGAGCGTGACGTCACATACGAGCCGTGTAGTCTTTCTCGTTGTGTTTTCTCTACAGCCTTTATCTGAACAATTGCACAATAAACGGTCAAACTCTTTGCATGAAATATTATCCTTTAAATCCACAAACAACATATGTGTAATCCAGGGCATAAAAAGCCCGGGACCAGAAAATAATAATCTTCTCTCCATTGACACCCATTCATATTTTTCGATCTCATAGGTCCCATGAGCCCTACCGGAAGGGGCGTGACTTCGCCACTCTATTTCTTGCATTTAACCTGTAGGGGCCTGTATGCGGGTTTTGCACCGCCCAGCTAATGTAAGGCCAGCGCTGTGTTCCAATACCCGTACTTCCATGAGTACACTTAAAGTGAGTACTATCCATACTCACTTGAGTACTATCCGTACTCACTTGAGTACGTTAATTTTTCCGATGTGAGTGCTGTTCCAAATCGAGTACTCCGTGGTGCACTTACCGGAAATTACTATCACGACTGCCGCCGCGGCTCCTCCCCCGCAACAAACATCCCGCTTTGAACGGTGAACCCTTTACGCCTAGCAGCTATAAAAAGCTATAAAAACTATAAAAAACTACAAAATGACTCTATTAATGCAGGCTATGTGGAAAATGCGCCGACTTTGGCTCAGCCTGTATGGAGTTAGATTCATGCCAAAACCCCGCACACACGCAAAACGTGTTTTGCTCACGCATAACGATTCACACGCACACAAAACGTGTTTTACTCACGCAAAATGATTCACACACACGCTCAGTGTGGTTTGCAAATACAAAACATCATTCACAAACTAAAGCATTTTGCTTCAGAAACAAATACAGTATGTTTTACACAAAGTACAAAAAAAAATCCTTCAAGTACACAAAACAATTCTACAAGTACGGAACACGAAAGCTGCGCGTGGATCGGAATGCATTTGCGCACGGATCGGATTGCATTTGCGTACGGAACAGCAAGGCGGAAAATTTGTGCCAAAAGTCACGTGACAAATAAATGTCCTGTTATTCACACTACACAACAGCAGGTGGCGGTGTTGAGTCAGTTTAAGGCCGCCAGGACGATCTTTTTTCTCCCCAAAATCTTTATTTGATGCCAAAACAGAGTGGCGACACTTCCATTGGACTCACCTGTTGGCCGCTCATTTTGTTCAATTTAATCTCCCAAACTAGCTTTTCTCCGTGTCGTACGATTCCGTGACAAAGGGGCGGCAAGTCGCATAGTATGGAGTTGAATCCACACACGTTTGGCCGGCATCAAATAAAGATTTTGGGGAGAAAAAAGATCGTCCTGGCGGCCTTAAACTGACTCAACACCGCCACCTGCTGTTGTGTTGTGTGAATAACAGGACATTTATTTGTCACGTGACTTTTGGCACTAATTTTCCGCCTTGCTGTTCCATACGCAAATGCAATCTGATCCGTGCGCAAATGCATTCCGATCCACGCGCAGCTTTCGTGTTCCGTGCTTGTAGAATTGTTTTGTGTATTTGAAGGATTTTTTTTTGTACTTTGTGTAAAACATACTGTATTTGTTTCTGAAGCAAAATGCTTTAGTTTGTGAATGATGTTTTGTATTTGCAAACCACACTGAGCGTGTGTGTGAATCATTTTGTGTGAGTAAAACACGTTTTGTGTGCGTGTGAATCGTTATGTGTGAGCGAAACACGCTTTGCGTGAGCAAAACACGTTTTGCGTGTGTGCGGGGTTTTGGCATGAATCTAACTCCATAAGCCTGGCTCCGCCCTCTTCCGCTTCGTAGCTAAGATGGCTGCCGTTGAGTACGGAAAGTGTCCTTCGATCCACACTTCACGATTAGCCCGTTTTGAGTATGACATCCGGGGCCGTGTTCCAATACCCGTACTGTCCGTACTGCGTACTCACAATTTGAGTACACAGTACGTTCCAATTCAGATCCGGCGAAAAGAAGTATACTTCAAGGACCCGGATGCCGTACTCAAAATGGGCTAATCGGGAAGTGTGGATCGAAGGACACTCTCCGTACTCAACGGCAGCCATCTTAGCTACGTAGCGGAAGAGGCGGAGCCAGGCTGAGCCAAAGTCGGCGCATTTTCCACATAGCCTGCATTAATAGAGTCATTTTGTAGTTTTTATAGTTTCTATAGCTTTTTATAGCTGCTAGGCGTAAAGAGTTCACCGTTCAAAGCGGGATGTTTATTGCGGGGGAGGAGCCGCGGTGGCAGTCGTGATCGTAATTTCCGGTAAGTGCACCACGGACTCGATTTGGAACAGCACTCGCATCTGAAAAATTACCGTACTCAAGTGAGTACGGATAGTGCAGATAGTGTACTTCCTTTAAGTATACTCATGGAAGTACGGGTATTGGAACACGGCACAGGTCCTTGAAGTATACTTCTTTACGCCGGATCTGAATTGGAACGTACTGCGTACTCAAAATTTCGCTAGTAAGTACGGACAGTACGGGTATTGGAACACGGCACAGGGTATGTGTTTGTCAGACAGTGAATGTCAAGGGAAGAGGCGAAGGCCGCCTTGGAAAAGGCCGCCTTGGAAAAGGCCGCCTTGGAAAAGGCCGCCTTGGAAAAGGCCGCCTTGGAAAAGGCCGCCTTGGAAATGGCCGCCTTGGAAATGGCCGCCTTGGAAAAGGCCGCCTTGGAAAAGGCGATGGTATCAAGATAGCCACAACGTTGCTCTCGTCTTCCGCCATCGATCTCACCACTCTGCCCCGCCCGCTGTTCGGACTTCACGAAGCCCTACGATCTTTTGTTTTTGTCCCGCCCACTGAAAATCAAACCTTGATTGGTCAATTTTACCATCACTCTCCAAACCAAAACACATAGTTTGGCCTTCCCCGAGATTCGTGAATGAGCAAGCTAACCGGGCTTCGATAGAGACGGACTATTCTTATTGGATAACGTTGGATAATGTTTCAGGACAGTAACCCTTTCATTGCGGATGTGAACTTGACAGTAAACTTAACTTCAGAACATAGATGAGAGAAAATTTATTTAATGTATTGTATTAAATTAAATCAGTTAGATTTTCTTTTTTAATCTATACATATTTTAATTAATACTCATATTCTTTGGTTCAGAATTTTTTAAGGCCTTCTCTGAAGGCATAGAAGGCCCTGAGGGTTCCCCTCTGCTATTCGACATAATAGAGGCAGTGAAGGATATAACAAATATATAACAATGTAGACAACAATTCTTTTATTTACTCGAGTATGAAATCATACATATGTATTTCAAAGAAAGTGTTTGTGCATGAGTTTCACCAAATACAGGCTACTCATCAGAACGAAAGGGTTAAGTGGCAAAAATGATATGTGTTTTAAAATGTGTGACATGGCCAAGAGGATAATATAATGTGTCTTTAATCTTTTTATTCATTAAAATAAAACATGCAAAACATTTGTCATTGAAAATACATCATGTCTAAACTGTAGAAACGCAAAAAACATCCATGAATAACAAACAACTGAATGATTCACATCCATTGGTAGCAGTTGGGATTCTCCTGTGTGCAGAATCTGACGTAATGCAGAAAGAGGGCAGCATCTATTTGATCATTTATATAGCCTAGTTGTAATACCCCGTAAGCACTTGCCTGCTCATTTTAAGGATGGCTGTCTTGGTTGCAGTATTCTTTACACCAACCTTGACTTTGGTTTTATTTTCGTTATGTTTTGCGCTTTCTTTGTATAAATCTGTGGGTGGTCTAATAATGAGAGTAGAGGCTTCATCTAATACTGACAATGCCACTGATTCTGTTGATTGTTTGCTCCAGGGTACCCCTAAGATACCTGCATTTACACAGAAAGGGGATTACATTATTGGGGGTTCTTTCCACATGCATTACTACTTGAAAACAGTGGAGAAAAACTACACCAGCCTTCCAGAGCCCCTAAAATGCACAGGAAGGTGAGTTGGTCTGATAAGAATTACAGTAAGTTGCTGTTTATTTTAATTGTGACGTATATCTTAAATAGCAAACACACCCCAAAGAAAGTATATTTTTTGTGTATCTTTAAAATGTTTTATTTCTTTACAGCATGGACACCCGGGAACTGCGCTTCTCGCGTGCAATGACCTTTGCCATAGACGAAATCAATAACAGCAAAGATCTTCTGCCGGGGGTTGCGCTTGGTTATAAAATCCATGATTCGTGCTCGTCTGCGCCCATGGCCGTGCAGGGGGCCTTCCAGTTTACTAATGACCCGCCTTTGTATAAAAACAGTAAAGTGTGTTCGCAATCGGGAAGGGTGTTGGCTGTTATTGGTGATTCTGGATCCACATCATCCATCAGCCTTTCAAGAATCATCGGTCCTTTTGAAATTCCACAAGTATTTATTTTATTATGCAGAATTCTGCCATTTCTGTGCCTCTATTTTGTAAAAATGCATCGTAATGTTACATTTTTTCCCTTAGGTTAGTCACTTTGCTACATGTGCATGTTTGTCTGACAAGAAACAATACCCAACCTTTTTTAGAACCATCCCAAGTGATCAGTTCCAGGCCGATGCGCTTGCCAAACTTGTGAAAAATTTTGGTTGGACTTGGATTGGCGTTGTCCGTTCTAGATCAGACTATGGCAACAATGGGATGGCGTCCTTTTTACAAGCAGCGCAAAAAGAGGGTATTTGTGTGGAATACTCAGAATCAATCACTAGATATGATCCAAAGAGCAAGATTCAACAGGTGGCTGAAGTGATTCGCAGGTTTATACATTAATTATTCAGAATCTGTCCATTTATAAAAAACAATGACAATATGCAAACCAAGATAACTTAAATGACAAGAATGTTTTTAAAACCTTAGTTTCAACCAGACTATAATTGAAAGCATAATTCATCATGTTTTTTATCATACTAAGAAAATAATACAATTTTTTTTATTATATTTATTATATAAATAAATATTATTTATTTATCTTTGGAAATCTCTATAGGTCCACAGCCATGGTTGTCGTGGCATTTACATCCCCAGGAGACTTGTGGGTTCTGCTTGAGGAGCTGACCGTGCATCCTTCTCCTCCTCGCCAATGGATTGGCAGTGAGGCCTGGGTAACCCATCCGGAGGTTCTAAGATATCCCCTTTGTGCAGGAGCTATTGGATTTGCTATTCCGCAATCTAACATACCAGGTTTTAGAGAATACCTTCTAGATCTTTCTCCTGCTAAGGTGGCTGCTTCACACGTGCTTTCTGAGTTCTGGGAGGGTGCATTCAACTGTCTGCTAAAAAAACGTGAGAAATCTTGGAAAAAGTGTTGAAATACTTTCATGCTAATGATGTTTTAAAACTACTAATAATAATAATTATTCATTATCCATTATAATTTTTTCATCATTACAACATCTGTAGTGATAATGTTCTATTTCTCTTTCTGTAGGCGCTGGGTCAGTGAACAGGGTGTGTGATGGAACTGAAGATATACAAAAGCTCCAGAACCCATTCACTGACACTTCTCAGCTCAGAATCACAAACATGGTGTACAAAGCTGTTTATGCAGTAGCACACGCTATCCACAATATTGTGTGTAAGAAGATGAACTCAAAAATGCAATGTGACCAATTCATGAAAGTAGAGCCAGTGCAGGTTAAAAACAATAATTAATATTGTTAAAGCAAACCCTTGAAAATGGTGCCAGCTTTTTATTGACTGTCAATACCTTAGTCATACAATTGTTGTGTTTTCTCTCTTTTTTCATCTACACAGGTCCTTGATCAGTTGAAAAGGGTGAATTTCTCTCGTAATGGTTACCACGTCTCATTTGATGCCAATGGTGACCCTGTGGCCTTCTATGAGCTGATTAACTGGAAGAGAAATGAGGACGGTGGTCTGGAGTTTGTAACCGTGGGACATTATGATGAGTCCCTTTCTCCTGGCCAGAAGTTCAATATCAAAAGGGAAATCAGTTGGGCAGATGGTGGCGTACAGGCAGGGAGGACACCTTATCCTTTGATTCCTTCAATACAACTGCTTCCAAACTGCATGGAAAGCTTTTTGTCTATGTGTTTATTAGGTGCCTGTGTCCGTGTGCAGTGACAGCTGTCGACCGGGAACACGCAAGGTTCTCCAGAAGGGAAAACCGATATGCTGCTATGACTGTGTACCATGTGCTGAAGGAGAGATAAGCAATACTACCGGTATAACCATCTAATCCTGATAAGTGTGCTTGCAAAGCCAGCCCCAGTATTGTAATCATGTTTCTTATAATTATTTTTCGTATTATTGTTCATCCGCCTAATTTTTCGATTATTATCTCCCCCTCCAGTGTTGCAGGTTTAAAAACCACGCCCATTG
The DNA here is from genome assembly GCF_026213295.1 of Gadus chalcogrammus. NCBI lineage: Eukaryota > Metazoa > Chordata > Actinopteri > Gadiformes > Gadidae > Gadus > Gadus chalcogrammus. The sequence continues at coordinate 10,767,554 of NC_079427.1, read as the reverse complement.
TAAAGAACTGTGCATATATCAGTTTAATATGCCATTCCTATGATTACATTTTTTTTGATACAATGATATTAATATTAATCTTATTTAATATTGAAAGTGAATGGGGCAAAAATGAGGCATCATTGTTTAACCACAAACATTTTCCACAAACACTAGGCATGCGGTGACATGCCTACTTCTAAATGAAATTATGTATAAGAAAATAACAATAAAAACATACTATACATCTTTCTCCAGATTCATCTGACTGTTCCCCATGTCCCAAGGAGTCCTGGCCCAATGCCGAGAAGAACTTCTGTCGTCCCAAGCTTGTTGAGTTCCTTTCCTTTAATGAGATCTTGGGAATTATTTTGGCAGCATTCTCTATAGTAGGAGCCTGTTTGACCATCATTACAGCCATAGTGTTATTCAAGCACAGATTTACCCCTGTAGTGAAAGCTAACAACTCTGAGCTGAGCTTCCTGCTGCTCTTCTCCTTGACTCTGTGTTTCCTGTGTTCTCTGACCTTCATCGGCCGTCCCTCAGACTGGTCCTGTATGCTTCGCCACACAGCTTTTGGGATCACCTTTGTCCTCTGCATCTCTTGTGTTCTGGGCAAGACTATAGTGGTGTTAATGGCATTCAAAGCTACAATACCAGGGAGCAGTGTAGCCAAATGGTTTGGCTCTAAACAACAGAGAATGACTGTAGTATCTTTTACATTTGTTCAAGTTTTGATATGCACTATTTGGTTGGTTTTGAAGCCTCCTTTCTCTGTTAGAAACCTGACCACTTATAAGGATAAAATCATTCTAGAATGTGCATTAGGTTCAGCATTAGGTTTCTGGGCTGTGCTTGGGTACATTGGGCTCCTTGCTGTATTTTGTTTTGTGTTAGCTGTTTTAGCACGAAAACTACCTGACAATTTTAATGAAGCTAAGCTTATCACATTTAGTATGCTCATATTCTCTGCTGTTTGGATCACTTTTATCCCAGCTTATATCAGTTCCCCTGGGAAGTTCACTGTAGCTGTGGAGGTCTTTGCAATATTAGCCTCAAGTTTTGGATTGATTTTCTGTATATTCTTTCCAAAATGTTTTATTATTTTGTTTAGGCCAGAGAAAAACACCAAGAAACATTTAATGGGTAAAAAGTAAAATGTAGAAAAGCTAATGTAACCTTTAAAATCATACAAAGTATATATTTAGTGTTGGTATTTTTGGCAGTGGCAAGTAAAAGACTAATCTAGTGTAATTTCAATCATGTCGTACATTAACCCTCATTTTTATTATAATTTGTCACGATTAAAGTCCATAAATTATGCTATATTTGAGTGGGCCATGGTTTTCTTTTTACATTAGGGGAGAGTGGGGTAAGTAGTGCCAAGTTTGACTTAAAGTGCCCTTAAAGCAAGGGGATAACAGTAATGCCTCCAACTAAGATATCTACATATAGTTTAGGATGTTGTGCATCCCTGGGAACAATTACTTTGGATCTTAAACAAACTGTTTGAGAAATACAGCTTTAGAAGAAAAAGTGGTTTGGTGGCACAACTTGCCCCTGGTACGGGGTCAGTTGTGCCATTAGAGAGAATACACTGGGGGAAATTGTGCCATTGATAATTTCTGTAAAAAGGATCATTTTAATATCACAAATGATAATTCTACATAAAAGCAAGACAAATTCAATACATCAAAGTCAAAGTCAAAGTGTGTTTATTGTTGCATGTACCAAATTGCTTCAGCACAGCAAAATTCTTACGACTTGGCAAGCATCATTCATCTACGCAGTATACGTCATACATATAACATAAAACTCTATAACACTATGACAATAAAACATATAAAATGTAACATTAACATACAACAATTTAAAAAACAACATATATATCTGTAGCACTATGACATTATAACAATATAACATATAACATTAACATTCAACAATTAGAGTACAGTAGAAGGGCTAGCAGCAGTTTAAGTGTGAGTAGAGAATAAGTTAAAAAGAAATGCTAAGGATAAGTTAAAAGTTTTTAAAATTGTGCAAATATATCTATGAAGTGAATTGTATGAGTGGGGGAGCAGGGAGTAGGTGGAGGTGGCAACTGTTCAGAGGTTCAGTGTTTCTGATTCAGAAGCCTTACAGCCAGGGGGAAAAAGCTATTTGTGAGTCTGGTAGTCCGTGTTCGGATGCTCCGGTAGCGTCTACCAGACGGCAGCAATGAGAACAGTCCATAGCCTGGGTGGCTGTTGTCCTTTAGAATCTTTTTTGCTTTCCTCAGGCATCTACTGTTGTAGATGCCTTGCACGGAGGGGAGATGGCTGCCGGTGATACGCTCCGCTGTCTTCACCACCCTCTGCAGGGCCTTGCGGTCGGCAGCGGAGCAGCTACCATACCAGGCAGTGATGCAGCCTGAGAGGATGCTCTCAATGGTGCATCTGTAAAAGTTTGTTAAAGTTTTTGAAGACATGCCAAACATGCCGTCTCCTCAAGAAGTATAGCCGCTTCTGTGCAGTTTTGACTGCTGAGCCTGCCTGCATGGACCAGGTTAGGTCATCCTTGATGTACACACCGAGGAATTTGAAGTTGGAGACTCTCTCCACTTCAGCTCCCTCGATGTGTATGGGGTCCTGACCCCCACTCTGCAGCTTCCTGAAATCCACGATCATTTCCTTGGTTTTGCAGACGTTGAGGGACAGGTTGTTGTCTTGGCACCATTCTGCCAAGACCCTTACCTCATCTCTATAGGCGGTCTCATCGTTGTTAGAGATGAGACCCAGGATGGTAGTGTCGTCTGCAAACTTCAGGATGATGTTGGAACTGTGTGTTGCCACACAGTCATGCGTGTACAGGGAGTACAGGAGGGGACTGAGTACGCAGCCCTGGGGGGCCCCGGTACTCAGGGTCAGTGAGGAGGAGGTGTGGTTGCCCATTCTCACCACCTGGGGTCTGCTCGTCAGGAAGTCCAGGATCCAGTTGCACAGGGGTGTTTTAAGACCCAGGCCCCTGAGCTTCGGGACGAGCTTGGCAGGCACAATAGTGTTGAATGCTGAGCTGTAGTCCACAAACAGCATCCTCACATATGTGTTGCTCTTTTCCAGGTGGGAGAGGGTGGCGTGTGTAGCTAGGGCAATGGCATCGTCTGTTGATCGGTTTGGACGGTATGCAAACTGAAAGGGGTCCAGGGTGTTGGGAAGGGTAGAGCAGATGTGGGTTCTGACCAGCCGCTCGAAGCACTTCATAATTGTGGAGGTCAGCGCTACAGGGCGGTAGTCATTCAAGCAGGTTACTGATGTTTTCTTTGGTATGGGGATGATGGTGGCCTGCTTGAAGCAGGTGGGGACTTCAGACAGATGCAGTGATAAGTTGAATATGGAGGTGAATACCTCCGCAAGCTGGTCAGCGCACCCCCTGAGGACGCGGCCTGGGACTCCATCGGGCCCCGATGACTTCCGGGGGTTCACCCTTTGGAGCTCTCGCCTCACGTCAGCCACGGTCAGGGACAGAGTGTAGTCGTCCTGGTCCTCGGCCAGTCTTGCTGAAGGAAGGGGGGTTGGTTGCCTCAAACCTTCCGTAAAAGGTATTGAGGTCGTCAGGGAGAGAGGCGGCAGGCTGATCATCACTGCTATTTCTCCCTTTATAGCCAGTGATGTGTCGCAGGCCACCCCACAGGCGTCGGGGGTCAGAGCTTAGGTAGGTGGACTCCAGCTTGTCCCTGCATTCTCTCTTTGCATCTCTGATGGCTGTCCGCAGGTCACATCTGGACTTCCCCAAAGCCTCCTGGTCACCAGAGTTAAAGGCAGAGGACCGTGCTTTGAGCTTAGCACGGACATTACCATTCACCTATTACTTGTTTAACTTTTATTTAAAGTTTTAACAACATCAAAGGCCACTTTTCTATAGCAACGCCTATACCGTCACATGAACACCTAATTGAGTCTTACACTTCACAGATCCAGCCTACTGGGCTAACAACTCAACATCCTACTTGTCAATGCAGCAGGGAAACATGAACTTCTGCTCCTTTCTGGCTGTACCACCAAGTTTTGTGGTGTGTGTGTGTGGTTTACATAAAGATAGTTTACGACATCAAAGGCCAGTTTGCTTAAAAAAGGCCTAGTGCCACATGAATACATAGGCTACTCAGAACAAAATCAAAATTCCAAAATGAGCACTTAATCATCTGCATCTGAATCTCTTCCCGGATCCGGCCTACTACTGAACATCCCACGTGTCAATGCTGCAGGGGAATGTAAATTCATGCGCCCTTCTGGCTGTACCACCAAGTTTTTGTTTTGTGGGTAGTTTCTTGAGCACATCACCTCTAGGGATGACTCCTTTATCATTCTCTCTTAATGTGAAGAAGGGCTTTCCATCAAAAGACCTCTTACAACTTTGCTTCAGAAACTTTGCACTGATCTCGTCACCTTCAACTTTCTCCACCAATCCAACATAGTTATAGGATGTGGATTTTTTACCTGCAAACTTCACAATGACAAAGTCACCAGCAGACAGATCCTTTTCACCATCATCTTCATCACTCTGGAAATCTGAACTCTCATAATCAGTGGCATCACTAAGTGGAATTGGAAAGTCACTCTCTTCTGAGCTACAGGTGAGCGCTTTCTTTTTGGGTTTGGTTTGTTTTGACCCTTTCAGGCCCCCCTTCTTATTTCCACTCATTTTCTTCTTTTCAGCCCGTTTCTTTTCTCTGCTGTGCGTCTTCTCCAGGCCATCTTCTGCCTCATCATTGGTGGTGGAGTTTTCTTCTGAGTTACTGTACACGTTGTTTTCTTCTTGGTTATTTTCTTCTCTCTTTCATTCTTTTTCTTTTCCTGCTCAGCCTTTTTATCTTCTTTTTCTTTGTGAGCCTTCTCCAACTCTATCTTCTCAGGTGTGTCGGTCATGATTCTAGTTTTCACTTTCTTTTTTACAATTCTGTTCTTTCTTTCTGTGGCTTTTGGCAATTGAAGTATGACTTCTGGAGACACATAACCCAAGTGAGCAGATTCATCACGCATCTTTTTATGGTCATCCTGCAGATCTTAATCTCCTTTCCAACCTGACGTATGGTCTTCTCCTCTTGCACCTCTTTCACTGCTCTTTCCAACTCCTCAAGAGGAGTTGAAACCCTGTCTGTCTTCCATTTTTATTTGCGTGGCATGATGGTCTAAGAATATCACATAGTTTTAGTGATCAAATGTAAGATTACAATGAACAATAACAATAAAATAGAATGAAGTAATATATAGTAAAAAAAATCATAAATTGGGGTAACTTGTGCCACTGGCACAACTTAACCCAGGCCCTTTGGCATAAAATTACCCCAGACCCACCATTTTGAAAAAAATGCATCCCCCAGCTGTTTTGAGCAAGCATCATGCTAGACTGTATGGACTCAAGTGTATTCGTGTCAATATACAACTATTGATTGTCATGGCAATTCCCTCCTCGATTCATAGTAAGGTAATGTTTACCTTAAAGGTCAGTCAGAGGTGCCAGTGTTTCCTTTGAACAGATGTATGGATAACTCTCTTATCCCTCTTGACTGGCAATAGCCCTCCCCCTCTAATTATTTCACGGCCAATGGGTAACAACAAAAGGCAGGGAGAATTCTACCCGTTTTAGCCTAAGGTGGCTATCACAATAGCAAAGCATATTGGAGGTCGCGGATCCTAACAATGTCAATATTTAACTAGGAAACACAAAGTAAAGCATAAACCCTTTGGTATCTCTTGTTTCACTGGTGCTGAAATGATTAGTCTATTGAAAATATGTTTGTTATATCGGGCATTCATGTTTTGGGACCCCCTTTTTATATGGCTAGAGGCTAGGAGCTTCCTAAATATCCAGTGTACTATTTGTAGAAGCTAAATGCTAGCGTACTTAAAAATGATATTTTTCACGTCATGCTATCAACACAACGGTCCAATGATAGAAGTCTTATCATTTCAAAATTTTAATAATTCACCATGTTTAAGAAAAGTTTCTTTATTTAGATTGGATTATGTTGTAATCGAGGCTCAAGAAGAGTGACTTTGCTGTGACTTACAGAAAAATGCTAGTGTTAGGAATGTTAGTTCCTATCTCTGCCTTTTGTAGCTCCGTGACATCACAGTGATACACTTTGCTGTTTTAAAAGGTAGGGTCAATGGCTGCTCTCCAGACCCAAAATACATTTTTGGACACAAACTTACATATTTAAATTTATAAACTTTTATAGTGAACATCTCCTCAGTCCCAGGTGACTAAAAAAAACCATGCAAAACAAACATGCTACAAGTTCATAAGATCATGGCCTACCATACACCTATTACTAGTGAAAAAAGACACATAACAATGTGTGACACAATGATACATCATATTTTTTACAGATTTGTTTGTGATCATATATCCAACTGATTTCAAAATGAAATGATCATGGAATGCAGTTATGTAGTCTAAATAACGTGACAAACATTCACGTAATCAATCGATTATACCGAAAATTTAATGAATCTAAAGCTGGCTCTATTCTTTTGGGACACCCCGTCCCATTATAGCCTTCTTTGTGTTTCTCTCAGGTCTAAGCAGAATTATAAAACACTTTGGTCCAAATAGGGCCCCTAACAGCCCAAAACTAGAAGCTAGAATGGCAAATACCTCCACAGCATCTGCAGATTTACCAGGGGAGTTAATATAAGCGGGGATAAAGGCTATCCAAACAGCACAAAAGACAAGCATGCTGAAGGTGATAAACTTGGCCTCATTGAAGTTATCTGGCAGATTGCGTGCCAAGAATGCAAGCAAGAAGCTGAGAATAGCCAGTAATCCAATATAGCCCAGTAATACTCCAAATCCAACTCTGGACCCCACTACACACTCAACTACTATTCTGTCATTGTGATATTTTGTGTTTCTATTTGGAGCTGGTGAGGAAGACACAAGCCAGGTTGTGCATATTGCTGCTTGGATTAAAGTCAGAAATACAACAGTCCCTCTCTGTTGAACTGCCCCAAACCACTTCAGACTATTCCCACCAGCTGGTTTGGAGGCCTTGAATACCGCCAGAACAACCATGGTCTTCACCAGGATACAAGAGACACACAGAACAAAGCTGATCCCAAAGGCTGCATGCCTCAATTGACAAGTCCAGAGCCTTGGTTGACCAATGAAAAGCAAGGCGCACAAGAAGCATAGTTTGAGTGACAGCAGAATGAGGAAGCTGAGCTCTGAGTTGTTGGCCCTAACCACTGGTGTGGTCCGATGATGTGTGAAGATTCCTAACACAATTGCACAGTTGAGTGTTCCTATCAAAGAGGCCGTTGTTAAGGATATGCCCAAGGGGTCATTGTATGAGAGGAACTCTATCATTTTTGGCACACAAACGTCACGCTGAGGGCTTGACCAGAAGTCTTCTGGACAACTCAGGCACTCTGTCGAATCTGTGAAAAATAAATTTAAAATTGTAACTGGAGAAAGGTTTAATTTACCCATAGGATCAATTACATTATTAGATGTTACATGGTACACCAACCTGTCCTATTGTTAATTTCTCCATCTGAACAAGGGATGCAGTCGAAGCAGCAGTCAGGCTCATTCTTCCTCCTGGCCATGCGGGTGCCTGGGGGACAGCTCTCACTACACACTGATCGAGGTGGCTGAAGATTAAATATAAACGGTTACAAATAATTAATTTGGAAAGCTCTTAACTTGACTAGATCAACAGTTGAAAATAGTTGGCTTGGCAGACCAGACCTTTTTGGGCACAAAATTCCAGTAGATGATGTCTTCTTTGAGTGTGGTTTCTCCACCTGTGACAGCGGTCTCCTTGACAACTCCAACATTCTGAACTACTGTGCTACCGTCTGGGAGCCAAAGCCAGTTCATTACATCATAGATGGGTAAAGCGTCCCCATTCTCATCAAATGACACTTGATCCCCAAAAGGTGTGGTAAAGTTGATCCTATCCAAGTAATAAACTAGCTAGAAATGTAGAGGAGAAAAAATAAATAATAAATTACATTGTTGAACTATGAAATATAAAGATACAAATAGTAACTTTTGGACCGGTTGGAATTTTAAAAAGGTCAGCTCAAATATTCATTTTGTAATTTTATAATATGTCAATTGTTATACATTGATTAATTTTTATTCATTTACTAGATTATTATTCAAATCATATCAATCAATAATAACAAGAGTAGGAGTAAAGCATTTATCTTGAAGTTGGGGAATCTCTGTTTGTTACATAGACACAAAATTTCACCAAACCTGCCATGGCTCTAGTCTCTGTAAACTGGCGCAGGTTTGCCCGACAAAAGGTCCCCTTCCTGGAACACACCTCAGCATGTCATGGAGGGCATTAGCCATGGCATATACTGCCTTGTACACATTATATTCTGGCCTGAGGTTTGACACATCCAGGAACTCTGTCTCTGCAGTTGCCAGGTTCTCCTGCCCTGTGCACAGTCTCCCCCCTTCATCGATCCATTTGGGCGGTGAAGGCGGGAATCTACACTGGAACGTCTCCTCCCAAAACTGCTGCACCTAAGAAACATGTTTAGTTATTTGAGGGACTGAAGAGTGCTACTCATTGCTCAATGCTTAAATATACTGATCTACCAGTGTATTTGGTAAAATAACTGAACATAAAAGTTAACACCATAACCGTTCATTTAAAATATAATAATCAATATGCTAAAATGAAGAACCTATGGTAAAATTCTTATGAGAAAAATCTATTTTTTGGCTGTTGTGTTTTAATCTACATTTTTTGTATAAAATAGTACAACATATTAGGACATGATTATTTGTATTATTTGAGGAAAAAAATATATTCACAAAGTTATTGTCCTTGCTGCTGAGTGTCTTATTGTTAGGGCGTATTGTCAGTAGAAAGTCCCTCAGTCCTGGTATCTCTCCCCGGCGGATGGCAATGCCCAGAGTGCCTGCAAGAAAAGGCATGTAGCTGGGAGTCTGAGGTACAATGGATGTTGACCAGGCTTCACTGGCCATCCACTGTAGGCCTGTAACATTCTGCCTTACCACCTGCGGATTGGAATGAATAAAACATGCAAGCTTCTTAGCTTTGTGTTAACTATGCATTGTGTCAACACATATTTTATTGAGTAAATATTGCTGTTAATCCTTTTAGCTCATATTAAAATTGCATGCATTTTTGTTCATTTTATGTATACATTTAACACATTCTTTAAATAATTATACTGCAGTTGTTTTAAGATCAACTGTTGACCATTTGGTATTTTTTTAAACTGCAATATGGCACAATACCAACTAATTAGTATTTCTTTATGACGATTATCATTGAATAGTTTCTAATTGTGGTTGGTAGAGCAAAGCAAGGTATATTTTTCTGTCCATAAATAATTGTGTCCTAACCTCTCCCATGAGGTTAAACATGTGATTCTCATGTGCAAAAACAATGACCACACGGGAAGTGGATTTCTTCATTATGTCAACGATCCTTTGAAGTTCACCAAGGTCGTTTCCCCACGGCAAAACCTCTAGATAATCCAGACAGCCTTCACCAGACTGGGCCAGCTCTGACTGGAAGGAACGGGCGGCGTTGAGACCGTAGTCATCATCACTGATCAGCAGGCCAAACCAGGTCCAGCCAAACCGCTTCAGAATCTGGAGCATAGCTCGCACCTGGTTGGGTTCAAGTAAACATTAAATATTCGGTAAATGTGTGTCTTAATTATGGAAAGCTATGTATCATCTTTAATTAAATAATAATGACTAAAACATCTCTCTTTAGGTTCACCTGAAACGCATCACTTGGGATAGTTCTAAAAAAAGATGGGAATCGTTGCCTGTCACTGAGACAGGAACATGTGGCAAAGTAACTCACCTGCGAAAACATACAGAGCATACATAAGGTGTTCCCTCCACTGATAAAACAATGATATATTTATGACATTAATGCATGTCAAAAAAGTAATGCGAGATGGAGAAGGTCGAAAACTTACCATGGGCATTTTGAACAAACCAAAAACACTGGAGATGGCAATAGTATTTGTGGAGCTGGAGTCACCCACAATCCCTACCACAGGGGTTCCTCTACAGCTTGCGGCCTGGTCAAACTTCTCCTCCTTGCCACTGGCCAATGAAAAGGCAGCTCGGAAGGCAACTCCGAGTGAGGCACAGTTATCATGCAGTCTGTATCCCAGTGTCACGTTTGGCAGAAGACTGTCACTCCTGTTGATCTCATCTACTGCAAACAGCATGGTCTGGGAATGCCTGAACCCTTGAATGTCAAAACTACCAGCAACCATTATCATAATACTCATAAAAGAATAACAATATCCGACTATGAACCATAATCTTGATCAACATTATACTGCACAGCTAATAGCATAATTATAATTATAATCATAGTCATTAAAAAGTCATAGCAATCTATTAATATTGTCATAACGGAAACAATTTCAACAACAGTTAAACATTTACTTATTCTCACCCCTGGCAGATGGGCTGCTGTGGTTTGGAGGTGAAAAAGGATTTGGGGAAGATAGAGGTATAATGGGTTTCAAATAGACCCCCCAGCACAATGTCTCCCTGTTTATACATGCCATTAAGACTAAAAGGTTCCTGCAACTGACAAGAGGAAGAAAGAAGGGACGAGGCAGGCCATAACGATAGAGAGAGCAACATCACTAAGCATAAACATACAATGTATCTGACTAGGAAGGCCGTCATCTCATCACTCTCCCTATGGCCTATTTCAACAAGTGCTCTGCCCAAAGCAACCTAACTTTATAGAAGCCATAAGATCCACCCCTTTGTCAACTTAAGTCGTCGTTTGAGCTTTTTAACCTCCCATTGTAGATGACAAAATAGAAGAATGATATATCGATAATTTTTTTCGTGCACATTAAACGAACCGTATTCCAGGCCATTCCAATGGAGGGTTAGAAATCGTCATGTGAGTCTCCCGCAGTAGGATAAAAAATATCACAACATAGACCAAAATATGGCTTGTATGTGGTATTTTTACAGTCAGCCATTGATTCAGTCCGAATTTTTCATGTTAGGTATACTATATTATGTCTACAAGGTGGAGGTGGTATCCAAAGGAAAATAATGGTCTGGATGATCAAATCATCATTACATATCTTGGCTTCCCTAATAATTTGCCTAAAACTGACCGATCATTTACATAACTGTGAAATGCCATTCAAATACTATATAATACGTCTTATCACAAGGGCAAAACAACTATTGTTTACATTTGTGACAAAATGCTCTTCGGTAAAATCAGCACAACGAATAATTTTGACATATAATTACTTTATTATGTTACTGTTTTAACTGGGGGAGAAAATAAAATGTTTCATATGTTTCATAGAATTCATAGAATAGTCTACATTTTCCTTCAAACATTCACATAATCAATTGATTCAAAAGAAGGCTATCGTTTATATTATTTCAGGACACCTCGTCCCATTATAGCTTTCTTAGTGTTTCTTTCAGGTCTAAGCAGGATTATAAAACACTTTGGTCCGAATAAGGCCCCTAACAGCCCAAAACTAGAAGCTAGAATGGCAAATACCTCCACAGCATCTGCAGATTTACCAGGGGAGTTGATATAAGCGGGGATAAAGGCTATCCAAACAGCACAAAAGACTAGCATGCTGAAGGTGATAAACTTGGCCTCATTGAAGTTATCTGGCAGATTGCGTGCCAAGAATGCAAGCAGGAAGCTGAGAATAGCCAGTAATCCAATATAGCCCAGTAATACTCCGAATCCAACTCTGGACCCCACTACACACTCAACTACTATCCTGTCATTGTGATATTGTGTGTTTTTATGAGGTGCTGGTGAGGACGACACAAGCCAGGTTGTGCATATTGCCGCTTGAATTAATGTCAGAAATACAACAGTCCCTCTCTGTTGAACTGCCCCAAACCACTTCAGACTACTGCCACCAGCTGGTTTGGAGGCCTTAAATACCGCCAGAACAACCATGGTCTTCACCAGGATACAAGAAACACACAGCACAAAGCTGATCCCAAAGGCTGCATGCCTCAATTGACACGTCCACAGCCTTGGTTGACCAATAAAAAGCAAGGAGCACAAGAAGCATAGTTTGAGTGACAGCAGAATGAGGAAGCTGAGCTCTGAGTTGTTGGCTCTAACCACTGGTGTGGTCCGATGATGTGTGAAGATACCTAGCACAATTGCACAGTTGAGTGTTCCTATCAAAGAGGCCGTTGTTAAGGACATGCCCAAGGGGTCATCGTAGGAGAGGAACTCTATCATTTTTGGCACACAAACGTCACGCTGAGGGCTTGACCAGAAGTCTTCTGGACAACTCAGGCATTCTGTTGAGTCTATGAAAAATACGGCATAAATGTAAACTGGAGAAAGGTTACATTTTCCCATAGGATAAATGACATTATTAGATGTTACATGGTACACCAACCTGTCATATTGCTAATTTCTCCTTCTGAACAAGGGATGCAGTCGAAGCAGCAGTCAGGCTCATTCTTCCTCCTGGCCATGCGGGTGCCTGGGGGACAACTCTCACTACACACTGATCGAGGTGGCTGAAGATTAAATATAACATTTACAATTAATTTAGAAATCCCTTAATTTGACTATTTCAACAGTTGTTAGATAGATAATAGTTTGCTTGGCAGACCAGACCTTTTTGGGAACGAAATTCCAGAATATGATGTCTTCTTTGAGTGTGGTTTCTCCACCTTTGGCGGCGGTCTCCTTGACAACACCAACATTCTGAACGAATGTGCTACCGTCTGGGAGCCAAAGCCAGTTCATTACATCATAGATCGGTAATGCGTCCCCATTCTCATCAAATGATACTTGATCACCAAAAGGTGTGGTAAAGTTGATCCTATCCAAGTAATAAACTAGCTGGAAATAAATCACAAATTATATTGTTAAACTATGAACTATAAAGATACAAATTATAGCTTTTGGTGCCAGTTTGGAATTGTAAAAAGGTCAGCTCAAATATGTGTAAAAACTATTGTTTTTAATTTATTATTACTAATAATCAGTTACTAGATTATGATTCAGATCATTGTTAACAAAAATAAGAATAAATAATTTTTTGACGATGGGAAATCTCTGGTTACATAGTGGCACAAAATTTCACCAAACCTGCCATGGCTCTAGTCTCTGTAAACTGGCACAGGTTTGTCCGACAAAAGGTCCACTCCCTGGAACACACTTCAGCATGTCATGGAGGGCATGTGCCATGGCATATACTGCCTTGTACACATTATATTCTGGCCTGAGGTTTGAAACATCCAGGAACTCTGTCTTTACTGTTGCCAGGTTCTCCTGACCTGTGCACAGTCTCCCCCCTTCATCGGTCCATTTGGGTGGTGAAGGCGGGAATCTACACTGGAACGTCTCCTCCCAAAACTGCTGCACCTAAGAAACATGTTAAGTCATTTGAGGGACTGAAGAGTGCTACTCATTGCTCAATGTTGAAACATGTTGATCTCCTAGTTTATTTGGACAAATAACTGAACATAATGGCTGGGTTATGTACATTGTAAACAGTTTATTGGAAATATAATGACATGATAAAATGATGAACCTATGGAAACAATTTTACGGCTAACCTTGCGTTTATTGGTTTAATATTTTTTTGTTAACAATATAAAATAGCACACCAAAGAATATAATGTAATATATTACATTATAACAACACTTTTCTTTTTTGAGTAAAATAAATATATTCACTATGTTATTGTCCTTGCTGCTGAGTGTGTCATTGTCAGGGCGTATTCTCAGTAGGAAGTCCCTGAGTCCTGGTATCTCTCCCCGGCGGATGGCAATACCCAGAGTGCCTGCAAGGAAAGGCATGTAGCTGGGGATCTGGAGCACAGTGGTGGCAGTCCAGGCTTCACTGGCCATCCACTGGAGGCCTGTAACGTTCTGCCTTACCACCTGTGTATTGGAAAGAGTAAAAGATAAAAGCTTCTTCCCTGTGTGATAGGCCTAACTATGTATTGTGTCAACACGTATTTTGCAGGGCAAATATTGCTTATCACTCTTTTAGCTACATTTTGTGTTTTTGTTCATTATTCATCATCAAAATGTTAACTTATTCTTTAGATAGTAACACTGCTGTGTTTTTAAGAACAACTGTTGAACATTTGTAAACTGTAATATGGGGTTATGGCACAATGCCAACTAATTTGTATTTTTTATGATGATTGTCATTGGATAGTTGCTAATTGTGGTTGGTAGAGAAAAGTAAGGTACATTTTTCTGGCAATAAAGAATTGCGTCCTAACCTCTCCCAAGAGGTTCAACATGTGATTCTCATGTGCGAAAACAATGACCACACGAGAAGTTGATTTCTTCATTATGCCAACAATCCTTTGAAGTTCACCAGGGTTATTTCCCCACGGCAGAACCTCTAGATAAGCCAGACAGCCTTCACCAGACTGGGCCAGCTCTGACTGGAAGGATCGGGCTACATTGAGACCATAGTCATCATCACTGACCAGCAGGCCAATCCAGGTCCAGCCAAACCGCTTCAGAATCTGGAGCATAGCTCGCACCTGGTTGGGTTAAAGTAATCAATGAAGATTCTACATATGCATGACAAAATTATGAGAACGCTGTGTAATATCATCATTTATTAAATTATGACAACTTAAAGCTCTCTCTCTTTTGGTTCACCTGAAACGCATCACTTGGGATAGTTCTAAAAAAAGATGGGAATCGTTGCCTGTCACTGAGGCAGGAACATGTGGCAAAGTAACTCACCTGCGAAAACATACAGGGCATACATAAGGTGTTCACTTCAACAATACAACACATTTATATTCATAACATGATCGAAAAACAAAATACTAATGTGATTGGAGCAAAGGTTGAAAACTTACCATGGGCATTTTGAACAAACCTAAAACACTGGAAATGGCAATAGTATTAGTGGACATGGAGTCACCCACAATCCCTACCACAGGGGTTCCTCTACAGCTTGCGGCCTGGTCAAACATCACCTCTTTGCCACTGGCCAATGAAAAGGCAGCTCGAAAGGCAACTCCGAGTGAGGCACAGTTATCATGGAGTCTGTATCCCAGTGTCACGTTTGGCAGAAGACTGTCGCTCCGGTTGATCTCATCTATTGCAAACAGCATGGTCTGGGAATACCTGAACCCTTGAATGTCAAAACTACCAGCAACAATAATTACAAAACACATAAAGTAATAACAATTTAAAAATAATCACAATATTGATAATAATTATGCTTCACAGCTAAAATCATAATCATAATTCTAATCATAGTCATTTTAAAATCATAGGAATTTATTCCTATTGTCATAATGACAATCATTATAACAGTTAAACATATACTTATTCTCACTCCTGGCAGATGGGCTGCTGTGGTTTGGAGGTGAAAAAGGATTTGGGGAAGATGGAGGTATAATGGGTCTCAAATAGACCCCCCAGCACAATGTCTCCCTGTTTATACATGCCATTAAGACTAAACGGTTCCTGCAACTGACAAGAGGAAGAATAAACGGACGAGACAGGACATAATGAAAGAGAGAGCAACATCACTAAGCATAAACATACAATGTATCTGACTAGCAAGGCCGTCATCTCGTCACTCTCCCTATGGCCTATTTCAACAAGTGCTCTGCCCAAAGCAACCTAAATTTATAGAAGGCACAAGATCCACCCCTTTGTCAACTTAAGTCATAGTTTGAATTTTTAAACCTCCCATTGTAGATGACAAAATAGAAGAATAATATAGTTATGTTTTTTTCATCCCCAATGATGTAACTGTATTCCAAGCCTTTCCAATGTCAACCGACTTGTTAATATTTGGCCGTAGGATTAAAATGTCACAACAACATACACCAAAATATGGTTTGCATAAGCTGTATGAGTTTGTGCAGTCAGCCATTGATTCAGTCGCAATTGTTCATGCTGGGTATACTGTATTATGTCCACAAGGTGGAGGCAGTATTCTTAATGGACAATAGCGGTCTGGATGATAAACCATCATAACATCTCTTGGCTTCCCTGAAAGTTGACCTAAAACTGACGATCTGCATCGGTCAGTACGGATCATTAACATAACAGTGAATCACAATTAAAATACTCAACAAAATGTCTTATCACAAGGACAAAATAGGAAGACCTATTGTTTACATTCGTGGCAGGCGTGTACACAAAATCTCTTTGGCAAAATTGGCACAAATTATTTTATTGATTTTGACAAATTATATTGGTAACCTTAGGAGGAAGCTGAAACGTATCATCAAGTAGTATTTCACTTGATAATATAATGTAATATGTCATGCTGTTGGATGTCTCATTTGCAGTTTAGTGCACAATCCATTAGACTAAGGCATAGTTGTAAAAGCTATAAACGGTTATGCAAGGGGCTTCATATTATTACCCCTTTCATAGTTAATTTCAAACCAACAACAGAGAAATTCAAACAACGGCAGAATAATTTAGACTACAGTCATTGGCACATCATCTCCTGACCTTAGACTTACATTTGTTTCATTTCCCCCCCCCTTCTGATTGGTCCATGTAAGTATCAGCTGATTATAGAAGGTTCCTCAGAATTATATATGCCAGGTCTCCACCCTTTCCAAACATACGTTTCTTCCATAGTCTTCTGTTCCGACATGTAGGAACGGCAAATTAAATATTGCACTTACATTTTTTCTCATCCCAACTCATATTTATCAGTTTCAAACTTTATAAATGCTTATTTGAGGTGCTTTGGGACTTTTAATGATTTTTTTGTTTATTTTGTTAATTGCATTTACATTTTTTGGGGGGTATTTATCAGCAACTACATTGTGCCATTATGGAACCAGTTTGGCCGCTGCATCGACCGCTGATGGTTCTCCTACGGCAAACTCTCTGGCTCCTACCAAGCCTCAACATTTTGATGATCTCTCACCTGTTTCAAACAGGTGGGTGCGAGCTGAGTTTCGGCACAAGAGCTCTGGAGGAGGTGGAACATACGGTGGGTCCACTGTCTGATCAGAGGACAGAGGGAGTTAGAGATGTTGGAGTATCGCTCTTGTCTGAATGTGTGATTCTGGGAAACAGCGAGCTGCTGGCCCTTCGCTCAGAGGGAGATGTGATCATTGGTGGGTTGTTCCCTGTGCATTACCTTGTCCCCAACTCCCAGAACACCTACAATAGCAAACCCCAGAACCTACCTTGCAATGGGTAAGCAGAACAAAAATTCTGAATATATGTATATATATATTTTTTTTATAAATAATAGAACATCAATAAATACACTTACACAAATTAGGATTTCTTGGAAAGTATTTGAAAATTGTGATGTTTTAAATAATCTTTTACGAAGCATTTTCTGCACAACTTGTTTGCATTATTCAAGATTTTCTAAACATTTGGTTCTATATGTTCTACAGGTTGCAATAAGGGGTTGATTGTTGATCACTATCTTAGTGTGTTCTTTTTCATGTTGTTTTGGGTGTGCTGCTTTTTCAGTTTTGACGACAGAGCCTTCCGGTGGATGATGACAATGATCTTTGCAGTGGAGGAAATTAACCGTAACCCAGCTCTGCTCCCTGGCGTCACACTTGGCTACCACATCATGGACAGCTGTGATCACATCCACACCAGCCTCAAAGCTCTTTTGTCTTTACTCACTCACAGTACGAAAGGGCAAAACACATTGGGTGAAGATAGGATAAATATAAATAATTTAGAAGGGAAAACAAAGAACATTCAAAGGATGTCAAGGACGATAGCTAATGAAGGTAATAAAGAATGGGAAAAACCTCACTTCCCTGATGATGACAGAAAGTCTATGAGGGGAAATGTAACAATAACAAAAAGCACCACAGATTCAGGAAGGTGTCTTACTGGATCTCCAATCACGGCTGTGGTTGGCCTTGCCTCTTCATCCCCTACTGGTGCTATAGCACACATTCTGGGCCCCTTCAGCATCCCTCTGGTGACTATAACCTCACGCTGTGAATCCAGATACTCTACCCGCAATGACGCATATTTGAAAATAAAAAGTTCTATTTTTTCAGGTTAGTTATTTTGCCACCTGTGCCTGTCTCACAGACAAACACACCTACCCATCTTTCTTGCGCACAGTGCCCAGTGATCTGTTTCAGGTCAGGGGTCTGGTTGAGCTTGTTAAATTCTTTGGATGGAACTGGGTGGGCACTGTAGGGACCCCGGTGAGATTAATTGTAAAAATTGTTACAACTATTAACTCCAACCCAACTAACCCAACATTCAACATTCATGCTGACACTACCTGGGTGTTTCTGATTCATCAGGATGACTACAGTCGTTATGGAATCCAAGCGTTCTCTCATCAGTTTAGACAACTGGGAGGCTGCCTTGCATACCATCTCACTATCCCACAATCCCCCACCTTTGTTGAGATTGGAGCCATGGCCGACACCCTCCAGAGCTCAAAGGCTAAAGTGGTGGTGGCCTTCGCTACAGAGGGGCAACTTCTGGAGCTGTTCTCAGAGGTGAGTCATCCTGCCCATGACCCAAGTGAACACAAGAGTGTAATGATTGGAGCCCAGCAGACAAAGGATGCCATATTATACATAATATACTACTGTGTTCCCTTTCCAACCCACCAGCTTGTGGCCAGGAATGTGACTGGAATCCAATGGGTAGCCAGTGAAGCCTGGGTT
The DNA here is from genome assembly GCF_026213295.1 of Gadus chalcogrammus. Classification (NCBI taxonomy): domain Eukaryota; kingdom Metazoa; phylum Chordata; class Actinopteri; order Gadiformes; family Gadidae; genus Gadus; species Gadus chalcogrammus. The sequence continues at coordinate 10,748,915 of NC_079427.1, read as the reverse complement.
ACCGCTAACATGCTAACTGCCCCCCAGTTTCACCTCCTCCTGCAAGGCACACTGGGCTTCTCCTTCCCAGGAGTTTACATACCTGGTCTGAGAGAGTTTTTGTTGAAGGTGCGGCCTAAGGCAGAGCCTGGTTTTGAGTTTCACAACATGCTATGGGAGGAAGTGTTCGACTGTAGGTTGGAGTTCACGGCAGATCCTTCCAATATAAATGCCAACGACTTTGAAAGAGTAATCGAGCAATATGATCAACATGAGTCTAAGCTGAACACACATCTTAAAACATATGAGGGGGAAAAGAGGACTTTCCTGTTTTCAGCCCAAGAAAACACTACAGATTCACCTGAGAGGCCTGTGTGCACAGGCTCAGAGGATCTCAGCAATGTGCACAACAGTTACACAGAGCTGTCCAAAGTCAGAATATCCTATAACGTTTACAAGGCTGTGTATGCCATCGCCCATGCACTGCACGATTTACTTGAATGTGGTTCTGTTGGAGCCACCACCGCTGAAGCTGGGTGTAAGAAAAATGCATCAAAACCAATAGAGGTGCAGAAAACAGTAATATGCATGTATATACTGGCCATAAAGTCACAAGTCCCTAATTAGATAGCGATTGTTAACTATATCCTGTTTTTGCGGGTAATGCAGCTATTGGGCTACCTGAAGATGGTTAATTTCACCAACCAGTTTGGTGAAAAAGTACATTTTGATGACAATGGAGAGCCTGTGCCCCTATATGACATTATCAACTGGCAAAAGGACAGCAAGGGAAAGATTAGGTAACTTAAGGATACTATGTCAAATTTAAACAAAATCCAATAATTAATAAATTGACAATAAAAAGAAAGAAATTATTATTTTTTCATTATTATTTAAGGGCTATTAAAAATGAAATATTTTGCCCATTTGCTCATATGTAAATATGTTCCCCAATAAATTAAGATTTGTTAAGGTGGGAAGCTATGATGGTTCGGTTCCAATGGATCAGCAGCTGCAGCTGAATCAGAGTAAAATTGTATGGACAGGAGGCCTATCACAGGTCGGTAATGAACCCCATCATTCCCATGAACTAAACTGTATCATTAAAAAAATATATACAAAGAATAATGCTATGTTTTATTTGTTTTTAGGTTCCCGTGTCTCTTTGCAGTGATCCCTGCCCGCCTGGAAGCAGGCAGGCTAGACGCCCAGGAGAACCTCAGTGTTGCTTTGACTGCTTACCATGTGCAGAAGGAGAGATAAGCAACCAAACTGGTACACAGATGTGCTGTTTATCAATTATTTTCATTTGTAATCTATAATTGGTCATAGAGAGGCGAAGAAGATAATGTACATGCAATAATCAACATTTTAAAGCATTATAATAGTCTTCATCATCCACATTTTAATCATTATAAATCAAAGGTTGAGTACCTGCCCATAACCTATGGACACTTAGGTTATAAATGTATATAAACATAAATGAAATGGTTACTTTTACTTGTTTTCCACACACAGATTCTACAGAGTGTACAAAATGTCAAGAGTACTACTGGTCTGACAAGAGAAAGGTGGAGTGTGTGGCCGGAGTGGACGACTTCCTGTCCGTGTACGACACCATGGGCATCATCCTGATCACGCTCACCCTGCTGGGGGTCGTCATGACAACCGTCATCACTACTGTCTTCCATCACTTCCGTGCCACGCCCATCGTCAGGGCAAACAACTCTGAGATCAGCTTCCTGTTGCTGGTGTCACTAAAGCTGTGTTTCCTCTGCTCCCTGGCCTTCATCGGCAAGCCGTCCACATGGACGTGTAGACTGCGCCAGGCCGCTTTCGGTGTCAGTTTTGTTTTATGTCTCTCCTGTCTGTTGGTCAAGACTATTGTGGTTCTGCTGGCCTTCCGGTCCACTGGGCCAGGTTCTGGAGCTATGAAGCTCTTTGGCCCCGCCCAACAAAGGACTCTCATCTTGTGCACTACTGCACCTCAGGTAGGCGGTGGGCCGTTAAGATTTTGAACAGAGCTGGCCATTCATCTTTACTTGCTTGTTTAAATGCCTTTGCTTGATCTCCAGGTTTGTCTCTGTGCTGGTTGGCTCTCAGCAGCACCCCCATTCCCATTCAGGAATCCAACGTACCAAGCCTCAACTGGGATGGTAAATACTAAATATACAATGACCATACTATAACTATAAAATAAAACACAATTGCAATGAAAAAACATTTTTAATTTGCATTGCTTGGAAAATATTAGCATGTTCAGAAAGTCTAGCGAGTCTGTTGCGGAATGATCTGATCATGGTAAAACCTGGATTGCTAACATTCTTCTGTCTTGTGACCAGATCGTGGTGGAGTGCAGGGAGCTGTGGCCCGCTGGGTTCTACCTGGTGCTGGGCTACATCGGCCTGCTGGCGTCCCTCTGCCTCCTCCTCGCCTACCTTGGCCGCAAGCTGCCCGACACCTTCAACGAGGCCAAACTCATCACCTTCAGCATGATCATCTTCTGTGCTGTGTGGCTCTCGTTCATCCCGGCTCACGTCAGCTCCCCAGGGAAATTCACTGTGGCCGTGGAGATATTTGCCATCTTGGCCTCCAGTTTTGGGTTGTTGTTATGTATATTTGTGCCTAAATGTTTTATTATTTTAGCGCAACCTGAGAAGAATATCAAGAAGCGAATGATTAAATCTCCCAGATAAAACAAACTTGTTTAATTATTCAGAAGTTAGTTTTAATTTACTGCAATATCAACTAAATAATCATGAATGATCATCGTGAGAGGGCTAGCCATATTTTTTAAGTAAGCATTTTAATCCTGTCTGTATAGCAATACAGCAGTTTGTTTCTCTGACAGCTGCTGTTGCTTAGGTTTATTTGAATCTGCACAAACTGCACAGTGAAAGTATTTCAATAATGAAAATGTTTTGTTTCACAATTCTTTGGGATATAACTTGAATCAAATGTTACATCATATCTATATCATAATGTTTAATTCTGCCGAGATTAAAGAATCCTTTCTATCAATGTGTCAGCTCAATGTCTAGCGTTCATGATAAAGTAGAATTTAGTAGAAGATGTTTCATGAGGGCGTATTAAAGCATTTGTCAGCTGAGATGCACGCCTCCACTTTTGGGGAGGAACACAGACAGATAAAACTATCCACATCCACATGTTACGTAAGTGTAGCTCGTAGCTTAAAGATATACTTCTCCAACAAGCATCTTCATATTGAAAAATTTTCAGCTGCATGAAGCTAATCCGGCTCAAACTGATGATATTCCACCTGCACCTGCTGCAGTCAATATTTCTAACAACGCGTCATCAGAATCAGAAGATAGCCATCATTGATATAGCTGCTGGCCCATAACTAGCTTCTGTCAACTGTTCTGCATATTTTCCAAGAGTTGATACCAGCAGGGATAATGGCTATCCAAACAGCTCAGAAGTCCAACATGCTGAAGGTGATAAACTAGGCCTAATTTAAGTTATCTGGTAGATTCCGTGCCAATAATGCAAGCAAGAAGCTAGGGATACCCTGTAAGCCAATATAGCCAATTAATACTCAGAATACAACTCTGGAAAAATGGACCAACCTGTCATTGTGATACTGTGCCAGTTCTGCCAGAAAAACAATTTTCTTCACCAGGACACATGAGAAACACAGAACAAAGCTGATCCCAAAGGATGTTAGCCTCAACTAACAAGTCGACACAATAAGCACAATAAGCATAGTTTAAGTGCAGCAGAATAAGCAGAATGAGGAAGCAAAGCTCTGAGTTGTTTGCACTAACCACTGGCGTACAGTTATCTGTAAATATTCCCAACACAATTGGGCAGATGAGTGTATCTACTAACGAGGCCATTGTTAAGGATATACCAAGGGGTCATTGTACGAGAGGAACTCTGAAGATTTTGGCATTTTAAAATGTGAATGATTCAAATCAAGTGGTAGCATTTGGGATTTCTCCTGTGTGCAGAATCTGACGTAATGCTAAAAGAGGGCAGCACCATTCTCATCATTTATATAGCCTAGATGTAACACCTAGTGAGCACTTACATTTTAAGGATGGGTGGCTTGGTTGCAGTTTTTCTGACACAAAGCTTGACCTTTTTTTTTTTTTTGTTATGTTTTATGATTTCTATGTATAAATCTGTGGGAGGTCTAATAATGAGAACAGAGGTTTCATCTAATGCAGAGAATGACACCAATTCTGTTGATTGTTGGCTTCGGGGTATTCCTCAGCTACCTGCATTTACACAGAAAGGGGATTACATAATTGGGGGTGTATTCCAAATGCATTACTACATGAAAACAGTGAAGAAAAACTACCCGAGCCCTCCAGAGCCTCTCAAATGCACAGGAAGGTGAGTTAGTCAGAGAAGAAAATAAAGGGGGTTGATCTATATTTCAACTTTGAAAGCAAATTAAATATACCGTCATGAAAGTATATATATTTTTTATATTTTTGTTTACAGCATGGAAACCCGGGAACTGCGCTTCTCGCGTGCAATGGCCTTTGCCATCAACGAGATCAACAACAGCTCAGATCTTCTGCCGGGGGTCGCACTTGGTTACAAAATACATGATTCTTGTGCCTCAACCCCCATGGCCGTGCAGGTGGCGTTTCAGTTTACAAATGCCCCACCTTTGTATAAAAGCAGCAAAGTGTGTTCGCAATCAGGAAGGGTGTTGGCAGTTATTGGTGATTCTGGATCAACGTCATCCATCAGCATATCTCGAATCCTTGGGCCCTTGGACATTCCACAAGTATTTAATTTATTCTGCAGAACTCTGCCATTATTGGGCTTCTATTTTGTAAAAATGCATCGTAATGTTTAATTTTTTCCTAAGGTTAGTCCCTTCGCTACCTGTGCGTGTTTGTCTGACAAGACGCAATACCCAACCTTTTTTAGAACCATCCCTAGTGACCATTTCCAGGCTCTCGCTCTTGCCAAACTCGTGAAACGTTTTGGGTGGACTTGGATTGGCACTGTTCAGTCTAACTCAGACTATGGCAACAATGGGATGGCCTCCTTTTTACGAGCAGCGCAGAAGGAGGGTATATGTGTGGAATACTCTGAATCGTTTAATAGAAATGATCTGCAAAGCAAGATTCAACAGGTGGCTGAAGTGATTCGCAGGTTCATACATGAATTATTCTGATTATGTCCAGTTTATAAAATACAATGTCAATATTAAAACCAAGATAACTTGTAGGCATATAATGTTTATAAAACCTTAGTATCAACCAAGCAATATATTATATCATATAAAAATATGTAGTTATATTTATAAATCTCTACAGATCTACAGCCATGGTTGTCGTGGCATTTACAGCTCCAGAAGACTTGCGGGTTCTGCTGGAAGAGCTGACGGTACATCCCTCTCCTCCTCGCCAATGGATCGGCAGTGAAGCCTGGGTAACCCATTCAGAGGTTCAGAGATTTCACCTGCTTGCAGGAGCGATTGGATTTGCTATTCCGAAATCTAACATACCAGGTTTTAGAGAATTCCTTCTAGATCTTTCACCTGTTAAGGTGGCTGCTTCACACGTGCTCACGGAGTTCTGGGAGGGTGCATTCAACTGTCTGCTAGAAAAACGTGAGAAATCTTGGAAATAGTGTTGGATTACTGTTATGCCAATTTCATAATAATAATGAATAATAATTATAATTATTCATCTTATTAAGTATTCATTATTATAACAAATGTGTAATTCTTCAATGAAAAAAGAAGAAATTACATAATTAGCGAACCAATTACTTATTTAATATAATTACACTTTTTTTGCTATTTTGTTGTTTTCGTTATCAAAACATCTGCTCCTGATTCTCTCTTTACAGGAGCTGGCTCAGTGGACAAAGTTTGTGATGGAACTGAAGATATACAGAAGCTCCAAAATCCATACACTGACACCTCTCAGCTCAGAATCACAAACATGGTGTACAAAGCTGTTTACGCAATAGCACACGCTATACACTACTTGGTGTGTAAGAAGATAAACTCCAAAATACATTGTGATCAATTCATGAAAATCGAGCCAATTCAGGTGAATTACAATTAAGCTTTTTATTGAAGCAAATCCTTGAAAATGGTAAAGTTCAAAGTGCCGCCTTTTTGTGTACAATATACTTCTATCTTCATTATCTAATTGTTCTGTTTTCACTCATTTTTCACCTGTACAGGTCCTTGATCAGTTGAAAAGGGTGAATTTCTCTCGTAATGGTTACCACGTCTCATTTGATGCCAATGGTGACCCTGTGGCCTTCTATGAGCTGATTAACTGGCAGATAAATGAGAACGGTGGTCTGGAGTTTGTAACCGTGGGACATTATGATGAGTCCCTTTCTCCTGGCCAGAAGTTCAATATCAAAAGTGAAATCAGTTGGGCAGATGGTGGCATACAGGCAGGGAGAACAACACATTATTTGATTCCTTCAACACAACTGCTTCCAAACTGCATGTAAAGCTGTTTGTCTACGTGTGAATCAGGTGCCTGTGTCCGTATGCAGTGACAGCTGTCCACCAGGAACACGCAAGGTTCTCCAGAAGGGGAAGCCGGTTTGCTGCTATGACTGTGTACCATGTGCTGAAGGAGAGATAAGCAATTATACTGGTACAACCAATGTTAACATTCCTAAAAAACTAAATGTTATAATAATAGTAAAAACTGATTATATATCTTTTCCCAGATTCATCTGACTGTTCCCCATGTCCCAATGAGTTCTGGCCCAATGCAGAGAAGAACTTCTGTCGTCCCAAGCTTGTTGAGTTCCTTTCCTTTCACGAGATCCTTGGAATTATTTTGTCAGCATTCTCTATAGCAGGAGCCTGTTTGACCATCATTACAGCCATAGTGTTGTTCAAGCACAGATTTACCCCTGTAGTTAAAGCTAACAACTCTGAGCTGAGCTTCCTGCTGCTATTCTCCTTGACTCTGTGTTTCCTGTGTTCTCTGACCTTCATCGGCCGTCCCTCAGACTGGTCCTGTATGCTTCGCCACACAGCTTTTGGGATCACCTTCGTCCTCTGTATCTCTTGTGTTCTGGGGAAAACGATCGTGGTATTGATGGCATTTAAAGCTACAATCCCAGGTAGCAATGTAGCAAAATGGTTTGGCTTAACACAGCAGAGAATGACTGTAGTATCTTTTACATTTGTTCAAGTTCTGATATGCATTGTTTGGCTTGTTCTGAAGCCTCCTTACTCTCATAGAAATCTGACCATCTACAAGGAGATAATAATTCTAGAATGTGCATTAGGCTCAGCATTAGGTTTCTGGGCTGTGCTTGGGTACATTGGGCTCCTTGCCGTATTTTGTTTTGTATTAGCTGTTTTAGCCCGAAAACTACCTGACAATTTTAATGAAGCTAAGCTAATCACATTTAGTATGCTTATATTCTGTGCTGTTTGGATAACTTTTATCCCAGCTTATATCAGTTCCCCTGGGAAGTTCACTGTAGCTGTGGAGGTGTTTGCCATTTTGGCCTCTAGTTTTGGATTGATTATCTGTATATTCTTTCCAAAATGTTTTATTATTTTGTTTAGGCCTGAGAAAAACACCAAGAAACATTTAATGGGTAAAAAATAGAAAGTATTATTCTTAATAATAATGATAATACATTTAATTTAGAGGCGCCTTTCAAGACACCCAAGGTCACCTTACAGAGCATATCATCATCATAAATCGTTTAAAAAAACAAAATATTGTGGAAAAAAATATATATATTGAGTGTAGATAAGTCAACGTTAACCTCAGAATCATACATATTATATGTTTAGTGTAGTTCTTTGTTTAATTGCCATGTAAATGACTGAACTACTGTACTTAATAATAATTGTATACATTTACATTTCAATTAATCATTTTCATTATAATCTTTATTATGATTTAAGTCCATAAATAATGCTATATTTGAGTCGGCCATGGCAGTTTTGTTAATTTGATGTGGTCATTTGTACACTATTACGAGCATGTGTATTTTCTTGCATAATATAAAATTCATATTTTACAACTGTATTTGTGTTTTTTTCATTTATACACCAAATATAAACACCTGATTGGCAATTCATTGTTAACACCTATTGATTAGCATGGCATTTCCTTTATAAGATATTACTTCTAGGACAGACGAGGCTTTCAATTGCAAAGAAGCACTTTCCCTATTTATCCATTAAATTGATGCATATACCAGTGTGTTTTCTAGCAGAATGAGTCCTGAACACATTTTCACCCACTCTCCAGAATACCATCTCTTCAATTCAAAGTAAGGAAATGTTAACCTAAATGGTGTGTCAGAGGTGCCAGCATTCACTCCTGGCACCATGCAGAAACTGTGCCACCCAGTATTGCGCCCGACTGGCCTGCCACCAATGTTGTCATGGTTTATATATGGCAACATTGGCCGCCACGTACACCTTCAAGGTTAGAGGCAGCCTGGCCTGCAGTATGTCCTGTAAAGGGCAGGGGACTGGGTCTAACTCCCTGTCCCCGTACCATGTAGTGAATGCAGCCCAGCAGTTCCACTCTCGTGGAAGGAGCTCTTGCATTCCGCAAGGCCTCACAAATTAAGGGCCCGAGGTTAATCAAGAGTGACCGATCCCTGTCAATGGCCATACCAGGATAGACGCTCTCGCCAACATCTGGCTGAGACCCCTCAGCCAGATGTTGGCGAGAGCGTCTATCCCAAGCGTAGCACTGGTCTCTGCCAAGAAGAACCATGGGGGATGGTGAGTTGTGCATTCTGAGGCGAACAGATCTACCTGGGCCTCCACAGACTGATCCCAATAATCTGCACTACCTGCGGGTGCAGCCTCCAATCCCCAGGGGGTTGCCTCTGGCGTGGGAGGTAATCTGCCACAGAGTTTGCTCTGCCTGGGAGGTGCATCGCCCTCAAGGAGGCCAACCGAGGATGTGCCCAAATCCATAGTCCCTAAGCTCCCCTCAGGGACTCCAGTGACCTGGTCCCTCCTTGATGGTTGATATGAAACACCGCTGAGTTGTTGTCTGTGCGGACGACCACATGCTTGCTCCTGAGACAAGGCAAGAAGTGCTTCAGCGCCAAGTAGACTGTCCGGAGTTCTAGGCCATCGATGTGCTGCCCTCTCCACTGTGGGCACCAAACCCCCTGGACTGACCTCCTTTGCCATACCGCCCCCAAACCTTGGGATGAGGTTTCTGTTGTCAACGCCTCTTGCCTCTTGACCCATCTGTGTAGACGAGGTTCATGTTGAGGCCGTAGATGCAGCAGGCCTAATTGTGTGATTGCTGAGGCCGCTGTTAGCTTCCCCAGCAGCCTGAACCATGTCTGGATGGTCAAACTTGCCCCAAGGTTGACAGACTGTAGTAGGCCTTGTATCCTCTCCACCCATTCCACAGTCGGGCAGGCCTGCATCAACACAGACACAGTCCAGACACACGCCGATAAAGGTGGTCTGCGGTATTGGGTGTAACAAGGTATTTTGGTAAAAATAAAAAGCAAAAAGAAACAAGAAATAAAAATAAACATTAATGTAAACAAATCCGAAAAGGAGTGAGAAGAAGTAAAAACGTATGTACTCCCACCCCTCTTATTACTTACTCTGTATGTTTAATAATAATAATAATAATGATAATAACAATAATAATAATAAATGAATATAAAAATTGTATGTTATATAAATAAATATACATATGTAAGTATGTACATATATATATATCTACAACATACATTTAACAAGAAACAGTATGAATGTGACACAACAGCGTGTATATACAGTATACCTATACATACATATACACAAACCTACTGACTCTTAGTGCAGTTCACTATATCCTGTGAACACTACATTTTTGTACATTCTTTCAAAAACAATGATGCTTGGCCATTGCTGATGTACTTCGCTCAGATTGTTCCACAACTTGACACCTGTGATGGAAATGCGAAAACTTTTCATGGTGGAATTTCTCATCTGAATTTTGAAATTGAGTTCTCTCCTCAAGGTTGTACATAAAAAACAGATACGTTGAGTATAACCCATCACTCTATGTATGTGGTTTAACCACTGTGATGGCTTTTTTGTCCAAGAGGGTGGCTATCTCCTATGACAAACGCAAGGCCCTGACGAGGTCTGCGACCGAGGTCACCCTGACCCCTGTTGGTGCTGGTGGCCGACGGCGGAACTGCAACCTGTAACCCTGGGACATCGTGTTCAAAACCCATGTAGCTTGGGAATCGGCTGCCCAGTATTCCAGGTGCTGCTCTGAAAACCTTTCCACCACAGAGTGTGCCACGAGGGTAATACAGGGGCTTGGGGGAGGTGGTGATTGTGCCCTTTTACCCGCTGGGACCGGCAAAATGGAGGCTACCCGTCTCCGGGCTAACACCAGCTGCCTACAGCAACCTGGCTGCTCTGTTGCCAGGGCTGCAGCGGTGGGTTTAGGTGACGGGAGCGTTGTGGGTCCCATGCGCCATGTTTTCCGGGGCACTGAGCCGGGGCTCTCATGCTCCTACTCTGGGGTCCCCAGGCCTCTGAAGCCTGCTTTGATTGCTTCTTGCGCTCCAAAGCCCTTTCTGCCTCTGGCCCAAACAACTAGCCTGGCGCATCAGGAAGTTTCCATAGCATCTTCCTACAATCATCAGACATAGGCGCCTGCTCAAGCCACACCTGACGTTGTGTCACAACAAGGATGGACATCAAGCGGCCAAGCTCCCCAGACATCAGACCAAAGGCCTGAAATGCCGCATCGTTTGTGTCCCCAAGCTCTCTCCCTTCATGCTCTGGCTGCAACATTTGAGACTGAGCAAGGATGATCACGGAGAGGGAGTTCCCAATACCGCGGAGCTCAGGCCATGGAGCTCAGGCCGTGGAGCTCAGGCCGCAGAGCTCAGGCCGCGGAGCAATGGCTGCAGAGCACGAGCTGCGGAGCCCCTGCGGCGGAGCTGGATCCACCCGGTGGTGGATAAACTTGACTCGTATTTCACTCCATTGAGTAGTGGATTCTAATTAGTCTTGACTAGGACTGTAACACCGGAGACCGAACATGGACTTGGACTCAAGGCATAGTGACTCAATTACAACACGGTGGAGGTAATATACCTGAAGGACAATACCGTGGCATGATGTACTTCATAATGTCACATATTAAATATAGGCAGACTTGAAGCCACATCCTCCTGAGACTAAGCTCATCACTGAGCTACATGGATATAGCCATTAGCAAGGGCAGGTCAGAATTTATTTTGAGAAGGAGCAGAATTCCAAATATGATGGATTTATTGAACTTTGTAGGTACGGTAAAATGGTATTGGTACTCATTGAAAACATGCTTATCGGAAGGAAATTATCAATATAATAACTAACCATATTTCTAAAAATACAGTTTCAAAATCCACCTTCAAAACAGACTTTTGAAAAATGATGTGCGTACCCCTTTAAGGACCAGCCTGTGTTGGAACGATATCGCTGCTGTCTTTGGCCTTTGACCATACAGTATATTCCCACAGTGTAATGGTACATGAGTGCCAAGTCTGCAGCTTTTACCACCTCAACCGTTTGGTTGAGTTGTGGCGATTGCATTTCATCCAAATGGTCTGACTAAATGGGTTGCACCTTGAAAGTTGTTCATCGTGAGGAATGGTGCATGGGATGGGCACGAGTAGTAAATTCCAAACTCGAGTGATCGAAGGAATTCCTCGAGGATCAATCGAGTACTCGTTTAATCAAATCTATTTTTAGAATGCAACGCATCTGCAGCAGGAATAGGCCTAATGATGAACGGCAATATTACCAACCAAACATGTAATGCTTATTCTCCATCAAAACAGTCAGTTTTCAGAGTATTCATTATTTATTTTTGCAAACGTTCAAAACACATTTTCCTTACAAAAATATATATGCGTCTCACAATTTAAATCACGTCGAACCAAGGCCTGTAACGGTAAAAAAAAAAAAAAAATGAAACAAGTAGCCTAACCTTTGCAAATAATTTAAAGCTGCAAATAAAACGGCAGCAAATGGACAATGGAAATATTCAGCGTTGTGATCTTCTCTCACCGGGATTACAGCTGCGTCTTGCGGCGGTGAAAATAGCCGACACACTTGGTTGCTGCGGGTCTGCTTTCCCGAACTCACCGTTGTGTTTCAGGAGCATATGTTGCCGCATAGTACTTGTAGTCAGGGCCGTCGATAAGGGGTGAAAGGGGATGACGATTCAGGGGGCCCACAGCCCAGGGGGGGCCCACAAAAAATAAATAAATAATTTATTCTAAATTATTATTATATCACCAGCCCATAGTACTTCCATAGTACACCCCCCCCCCCCCCCCCCCCCCCCCGTCAACACTTGCTTTCCCCGGTCAACAATGTGCTCCTTCCACCCCCCCCCCCCCCCCCCCCGTCAACAATTCAGCGCAGGGGGGCCCATCAGTAAATCTTGTCTAGGGGCCCAGGAATTGTAGCAACGGCCCTGCTTGTAGTAGCCTACTCTGGTAGCTCGATTTCGCTTGGCATATTTTACATTTCACCTTATGATCTCCTATTCCTTTAAAGTATTTCAATTCTTCGCTGCGCTTTGCTTTACCGCCATCTCTTAACTTTCTGAATTCTGGCGTGCCTAAACACGGCACGGCACGCGCCACACAGAAATGTGATGCATTTCATGTGCTTTGTGCCCACGGCATGCGTTAGTGGCGCCGCACAGAAAGGATACATTTGCTTCAGAAAACTTTGTTTGTGTGTGTATATGCAAAATCGAGTTTGCCTGTCCACCCACAAAGTTCATTTGTAACGAGGAGTACTCGAGTAATCAATTCCTCACGCCCATCCCTGGTGCATGGATACAAAGTTTCATGCACATTGTATTTTCCATGTGGAAATAGCAGCCTGTTGAGAATGTTGAACTTCAAAGGCTTGTTATAACACCACCTATGGATCATTCTGTTTTTGAATGATTCAAATCTAGTGGTAGCAGTTGGGATTACTCCTGTGTGCAGAATCTGACGTAATGCAAAAAGAGGGCAGCACCTATCTGATAATTTATATATTCTAATTGTAACACCTAGTGAGCACTAGCATCCTCATTTTAAGGATGGGTGACTTGGTTGCAGTTTTTCTTACAAGAAGCTTGACCTTGTTTTTTTTTTTGCTATGTTTTGTGCTTTCTATATATAAATCTGCGGGTGGTCTAATAATGAGTACAGAGGCAACTGCTAATACAGACAATGCCACTGATTCTGTTGATTGTTGGCTTCGGGGTATCCCTCAGCAACCTGCATTTACACAGAGAGGGGATTACATTATTGGGGGCATATTCCAAATACATTACTACATGAAAACAGTGAAGAAAAACTACCCCAGCCCTCCAGAGCCTCTCAAATGCACAGGAAGGTGAGTTAGTCAAAGAAGAAAATAAAGGGGTTTGGTGTTTGTTTTAATTTTGAAACCAAATTAAATATACCCTGATGAAAGTATTTTTTTTGTGTCTTGAAAATGTTCTATTTGTTTACAGCATGGACTACCGGGAACTGCGCTTCTCTCGTGCAATGGCCTTTGCCATCGACGAGATTAACAACAGCACAGATCTTCTGCCGGGGGTCGCGCTTGGTTATAAAATCCATGATTCTTGTGCCTCAACCCCTATGGCCGTGCAGGTGGCTTTCCAGTTTACAAATGCCCCACCTTTGTATAATAACAGTAAAGTGTGTTCGCAATCAGGAAGGGTGTTGGCTGTTATTGGTGATTCTGGATCAACGCAAACCATCAGCATATCACGAATCATCGGGCCCTTTGACATTCCACAAGTATTTAATTTATTATGCAGAATTCATGCCATTTCTGTGCCCCTCTTTTGTAAAAGTGCATCGTAATGTTATTTTTTTTCCAAAGGTTAGTTACTTCGCTACCTGTGCATGTTTGTCTGACAAGACGCAATACCCAACCTTTTTTCGAACCGTCCCCAGTGACCAGTTTCAGGCAGAGGCTCTTGCCAAACTTGTGAAACATTTTGGTTGGACTTGGATCGGTGCTGTCCGGTCTAGAACAGACTATGGCAACAATGGTATGGCGTCCTTTTTACGAGCAGCGCACAAACAGGGTATATGTGTGGAATACTCTGAAACAATCAATAGACATGATCCACAGAGCAAGATTCAACAGGTGGCTGAAGTGATTCGCAGGTTCATACATTAATTATTCTGATTATGTCCAGTTTATAAAATATAATGTCAATGTACAAACCAAGATGGCTTAATGGCATATAATGTTTAAAAAGCCTTAGCGCCATCAACCATACAACATAATTTATGTTTAGAAATCTCTACAGGTCGACAGCCAAGGTTGTCGTGGCATTTGCAGGTTCTGGTGACATGTGGGTTCTGCTTGAGGAGCTGACCTTACATCCTTCTCTTCCTCGCCAATGGATCGGCAGTGAGGCCTGGGTAACCCATTTGGAGGTTCAGAGATTTAACATTTGTGCAGGAGCGATTGGATTTGCTATTCCGCAATCTAACATACCAGGTTTTAGGGAATTCCTTCTAGATCTTTCTCCTGCTAAGGTGGCTGATTCAAACGTGCTTTCTGAGTTTTGGGAGGGTGCATTCAACTGTCTGCTAGAAAAAAGTGAGAAATCTTAGAAATAGTATTGACTTACTTTAATGGTGCTGACATCATAATACTTACAATAATGAATGATTATTATTATAACTATTCATTTGTATCAACTATTATTCCTTATTATAACAAATGGGTAATTCCTAAACAAATTATGACAACAGAATCTTCTTTTGAGAAGTAATTACATTATTAGCTTAACCAGCTAACAAAATACTTATTTCATATTATTATACTTTTTTAGATGTTTTTGTGTTTTCATTAACCATCAAAACATTTACTCCTGTTTCTCTTTTTGAAGGCGCTGGTTCAGTGGACAGGGTGTGTGATGGAACTGAAGATATACAGAAGCTCAAAAACCCATTCACTGACACCTCTCAGCTCAGAATCACAAACATGGTGTACAAAGCTGTTTACGCAATAGCACACGCTATACACTACTTGGTGTGTAAGAAGATAAACTCCAAAATACAATGTGATCAATTCATGAAAATTGAGCCAATTCAGGTGAGTAACAATTATGCTTTTTATTGAAGCAAATCCTTGAAAAAGGTAAAGTTCAAAGTGCCGCCTTTTTATGTACAACATACTTCTATCTTAATTATCTAATTGTTCTGTTTTCACTCATTTTTCACCTGTACAGGTCCTTGATCAGTTGAAAAGGGTGAATTTCTCTCGTAATGGTTACCACGTCTCATTTGATGGCAATGGTGACCCTGTGGCCTTCTATGAGCTGATTAACTGGCAGATAAATGAGAACGGTGGTCTGGAGTTTGTAACCGTGGGACATTATGATGAGTCCCTTTCTCCTGGGCAGAAGTTCAATATCAAAAGTGAAATCAGTTGGGCAGATGGTGGCATACAGGCAGGGAGGACAACATATTCTTTGATTCCTTCAACACAACTGCTTCCAAACTGCATGTAAAGCTGTTTGTCTATGTGTGAATCAGGTGCCAGTGTCCGTATGCAGTGACAGCTGTCCACCGGGAACACGCAAGGTTCTCCAGAAGGGGAAGCCGGTTTGCTGCTATGACTGTGTACCATGTGCTGAAGGAGAGATAAGCAATTCTACTGGTACAACCAATGTTAACATTCCTAAAAAACAAAATGTTATAATAATAGTAAAAACTGATTATATATCTTTCCCCAGATTCATCTGACTGTTCCCCATGTCCCAATGAGTTCTGGCCCAATGCAGAGAAGAACTTCTGTCGTCCCAAGCTTGTTGAGTTCCTTTCCTTTCACGAGATCCTTGGAATTATTTTGTCAGCATTCTCTATAGCAGGAGCCTGTTTGACCATCATTACAGCCATAGTGTTGTTCAAGCACAGATTTACCCCTGTAGTTAAAGCTAACAACTCTGAGCTGAGCTTCCTGCTGCTATTCTCCTTGACTCTGTGTTTCCTGTGTTCTCTGACCTTCATCGGCCGTCCCTCAGACTGGTCCTGTATGCTTCGCCACACAGCTTTTGGGATAACCTTCGTCCTCTGTATCTCTTGTGTTCTGGGGAAAACGATCGTGGTGTTGATGGCATTTAAAGCTACAATCCCAGGTAGCAATGTAGCAAAATGGTTTGGCTTAACACAGCAGAGAATGACTGTAGTGTCTTTTACATTTGTTCAAGTTCTGATATGCATTGTTTGGCTTGTTCTGAAGCCTCCTTACTCTAATAGAAATCTGACCATCTACAAGGAGATAATAATTCTAGAATGTGCATTAGGCTCAGCATTAGGTTTCTGGGCTGTGCTTGGGTACATTGGGCTCCTTGCCGTATTTTGTTTTGTACTAGCTGTTTTAGCCCGAAAACTACCTGACAATTTTAATGAAGCTAAGCTAATCACATTTAGTATGCTTATATTCTGTGCTGTTTGGATACTTTTATCCCAGCTTATATCAGTTCCCCTGGGAAGTTCACTGTAAGCTGTGGAGGTGTTTTGCCATTTGGCCTCTAGTTTTGGATTGATTATCTGTAATATTCTTTCCAAAATGTTTTATTATTTTGTTATAGGGCCTGAGAAAACACCAAGAAACATTTAATAGGAGTAAAAAATAGAAAGTATTATTCTTAAGTGTAGATAAGTCACCGTAAACTTCATAATCATACATATTTTTCCCTATGTTTAGTGTAGTTCTTTGTTAATTACCATGTAAATGAACTGAACTTACTCGTACTGTATAATAATGTTATGGCATTACATTTCAATTAATCATTTTCAATTATAATCTTTATTATGATTTAAGTTCCATAAATAATGCTATATTTGACGTCGGCCATGGCAGTGTTTGTTAATTTGCATGTGGTCATTTGTACCCACTATTCGAGCTACTGGGTATTTCTTGCATAATATAAAATTCAATATTTTACAACTGTATTGTGTTTTTTTCATTTATACACCAAATATAAACACCTGATTGGCAATACATTGTTAACACCTATTGATAGGCATGGCAATTCCTTTATCAGATATTGCTTCTAGGACAGACGAGGCTTTCAATTGCAAAGAAGCACTTCCCCTATTCATCCTTTAAATTGATGCATATACCAGTGTCTTTTCTAGCAGAATGAGTCCTGAACACATTTTCACCCACTCTCCAGAATCTCTTCAATTCAAAGTAAGGAAATGTTAACCTAAATGGTGTGTCAGAGGTGCAGGCATTCGCTCCTGGCACCATGCAGAAACTGTGCCACCCAGTATTGCGCCCGACTGGCCTGCCACCAATGTTGCCATGGTTTATATATGGCAACGTTGGCCGCCACGTACATCTTCAAGGTTAGAGGCAGCCTGGCCTGCATCAAATAGATACTGCAGCTACCGCAGTATGTCCTGTAAAGGGCAGGGGACTGGGTCTAATCTACCCTGTCCCCAGTACCATGTAGGTGAATGCAGCCCAGCAGTTCCACTCTCGTGAGGAGCTCTTGCACTTCCGAAACCCATCGGCCTCTCACAAATTAAGGGCCCGAGGGTCAATCAAGAGTGACCGATCCCTGTCAATGGCCATACCACGAGTTCAAGGAGGCTATGAGACGGATGCCAAACCTTCCCCTCCAGCTAGGACAAGACGTCCATCCTCACTGGGAGCTGCCCAGTTCTCCGTCCTTCAGACTGAGGAGTGCAGGGAACCATATCCTCGCTGGCCACTTGGGGGCTACTTGGAGTACCCTGTGGCCTGACAAACTCCCCCTCTGAAATGTGAACATTATCAGGGGGATCTGAGGGAATGCATAAAGGCGACCCCTCAGCCAGATGTTGGCAATAGCGTCTATCCCAAGCGTAGCACTGGTCTCTGCCAAGAAGAACCATGGGGGAAGGTGTGTTGTAAATTCTGAGGCGAACAGATCTACCTGGGCCTCCCCGTACAGATCCTAAATCATCGGCACTACCTGCGGGTGCAGCCTCCAATCCCCAGGGGGTTGCCTCTGGCGTGGGAGGTAATCTGCCACAGAGTTTGCTCTGCCTGGGAGGTGCATCGCCCTCAAGGAGGCCAACCGAGGATGCGCCCAAATCCATAGTCCCTAAGCTCCCCTCAGGGTCTCCAGTGACCTGGTCCCTCCTTGATGGTTGATATGAAACACCGCTGAGTTGTTGTCTGTGCGGACGACCACATGCTTACTCCTGAGACAAGGCAAGAAGTGCTTCAGCGCCAAGTAGACAGTCCGGAGTTCTAGGCCATCGATGTGCTGCCCTCTCCACTGTGGGCACCAAACCCCCTGGACTGACCTCCTTTGCCATACCCCCCCCAAACCTTGGGATGAGGCATCTGTTGTCAACGCCTCTCGCCTCGCTGGGACTGAGCCGAGGGGAACACCATGCAGCAGAAATCTGCTCTCCCGCCACAGTTCACTTGCGACTGACCCCGATCATGAACCATCTGTGTAAACGAGGCTCCATGTTGAGGCCGTAGATGCAGCAGGCCTACTTGTGTGATTGCTGAGGCCGCTGTTAGCTTCCCCAGGCAACCTGAACCATGTCTGGATGGTCAAACTTGCCCCAAGGTTGACAGACTGTAGTAGGCCTTGTATCCTCTCCACCCATTCCACAGTCGGGCAGGCCTGCATCAACACAGACACAGTCCAGACACAAGCCGATAAAGGTGGTCTGCGGTATTGGGTGTAACAAGGTATTTTCCCAGTTTACAGACATGTCCAGCATGTCCTAGAAATCAGCGAGGACCCTGGATGTCGTTTACTCTGCCTTCCAGAGCGAGGGGGCACAAATAAGCCAGTCGTCGATACAAGGGAGAATTTTGTCAGGCACAGTGATGGCAAGGTTGACCTCATGCATCTTGAAATCATGCGAGGAGCCAGGGACAGGCCGATTGAAGGACTGCAAACTGGTTTGCCTTGAAAGGCAAAGCAGAGAAACTTTCTGCATTCAGGGTGAAGGGGAATGTAAAAGTAAGCATCGCGGAGATCTATGGAGGTAAACCAATCTCTTGGAGTGATAACCTGAAGTACGTAGATTGTACGATGCATCCAAGACAGTTGGTCCTTCAGTTGCACATAAAAAACAGAAAATACGTTGAGTATAACGCATCACTCTGTGTATGTGGTTTAACCACTGTGATGGCTTTTTTGTCCAAGAGGGTGGCTATCTCCTATGACAAACGCAAGGCCCTGACGAGGTCTGCGACCGAGGTCACCCTGACCCCTGTTGGTGCTGGTGGCTGACGGCGGAACTGCAACCTGTAACCCTGGGACATCATGTTCAAAACCCATGTAGCTTGGGAATGGGCTGCCCAGTATTCCAGGTGCTGCTCTGAAAACCTTTCCACCACAGAGTGTGCCACGGGGGTAATACAGGGGCTTGGGGGAGGTGGTGGTTGTGCCCTTTTACCCGCTGGGACCGGCAAAATGGAGGCTACTCGTCTCCGGGCTAACACCAGCTGTCTACAGCAACCTGGCTGCTCTGTTGCCAGGAATGCAGCGGTGGGTTTAGGTGACGGGAGCGTTGTGGTTCCCATGTGCCATGTTTTCCGGGGCGCTGAGCAGGGGGTCCCATGCTCCTACTCTGGGGTCCCCAGGCCTCTGAAGCCTGCTTTGATTGCTTCTTGCGCTCCAAAGCCCTTTCTGCCTCTGGCCCAAACAACTAGCCTGGCGCATCAGGAAGTTTCCATAGCATCTTCCTACAATCATCAGACATAGGCGCCTGCTCAAGCCACACCTGACGTTGTGTCACAACAAGGATGGACATCAAGCGGCCAAGCTCCCCAGACATCAGACCAAAGGCCTGAAGTGCCGCATCGTTTGTGTCCCCAAGCTCTCTCCCTTCATGCTCTGGCTGCAACATTTGAGACTGAGCAAGGATGATCACAGAGAGGGAGTTCCCAATATCGCGGAGCTCAGGCCATGGAGCTCAGGCCGCGGAGCTCAGGCCGCGGAGCAATGGCTGCAGAGCACCGGCTGCGGAGCCCCTGCGGCGGAGCTGGATCCACCCGGTGGTGGATAAAAATGGACTTGACTCGTGTTTCACTCGATTGAGTAGTGGATTGTAATTGGTCTTGACATCCAAATATGATGGATTTATTGAACTTTGTAGGTACGGTAAAATGGTATTGGTACTCATTGAAAACATGCTTTTCGGAAGGAAATTATCAATATAATAACTAACCGAATTTTTAAAAATACAGTTTCCAAAATAATGCCAAACCTTCAAAACAGACTCTTGAAAAATAATGTGTGTACCCCTTTAAGGACCAGCCTGTGTTGGAACGATATCGCTGCTCTCTTTGGCCTTATTGATATAAATTAAAGACCATAAAGTATAGTCCCACAGTGTAATGGTACATGAATGCCAAGTCTGCAGCTTTTACCACCTCAATCGTTTGGTAGAGTTGTGGCAATTGCATTTCATCTAAATGGTCTGACTAAATGGGTTGCACCTTGAAAGTTGTCCATCGTGAGGAATGGTGCAGGATACAAAGTTTCATGCACATTGTATTTTCCATGTGGAAATAGCAGCCTGTTGAGAATGTTGAACTTCAAAGGCTTCTAATACCACTACCTATGGATCATTCTGTTTTTGAATGATTCAAATCTAGTGGTAGCAGTTGGGATTACTCATCTGTGCAGAATCTGACGTAATGCAAAAAGAGGGCAGCACCTATCTGATCATTTATATATTCTAATTGTAACACCTAGTGAGCACTAGCATCCTCATTTTAAGGATGGGTGGCTTGGTGGGAGTTTTTCTTACAACAAGCTTGACCTTGTTTTTTTTTTTGCTATGTTTTGTGCTTTCTATACATAAATCTGCGGGTGGTCTAATAATGAGTAGAGAGGCAAGTGCTAATACAGACAATGTTACTGATTCTGTTGATTGTTGGCTTCGGGGTATCCCTCAGCAAGCTGCATTTACACAGAGAGGGGATTACATTATTGGGGGCTTATTCCAAATACATTACTACATGAAAACAGTGAAGAAAAACTACCCCAGCCCTCCAGAGCCTCTCAAATGCACAGGAAGGTGAGTTAGTCAAAGAAGAAAATAAAGGGGTTTGGTGTTTTTTTTTAATTTTGAAACCAAATTAAATATACCCTGATGAAAGTATTTATTTTGTATCTTGAAAATGTTCTATTTGTTTACAGCATGGACTACCGGGAACTGCGCTTCTCTCGTGCAATGGCCTTTGCCATCGACGAGATTAACAACAGCACAGATCTTCTGCCGGGGGTCGCGCTTGGCTATAAAATCCATGATTCTTGTGCCTCAACCCCTATGGCCGTGCAGGTGGCTTTCCAGTTTACAAATGCCCCACCTTTGCATAAAAACAGTAAAGTGTGTTCGCGATCGGGAAGGGTGTTGGCTGTTATTGGTGATTCTGGATCAACGCAAACCATCAGCATATCACGAATCATCGGGCCCTTTGACATTCCACAAGTATTTAATTTATTATGCAGAACTCATGCCATTTCTGTGCCTCTCTTTTGTAAAAGTGCATCGTAATGTTAATTTTTTTCCCAAGGTTAGTTACTTCGCTACCTGTGCATGTTTGTCTGACAAGACGCAATACCCAACCTTTTTTCGAACCGTCCCCAGTGACCAGTTTCAGGCAGAGGCTCTTGCCAAACTTGTGAAACATTTTGGTTGGACTTGGATCGGCGCTGTCCGGTCTAGAACAGACTATGGCAACAATGGTATGGCGTCCTTTTTACGAGCAGCGCACAAAGAGGGTATATGTGTGGAATACTCTGAAACAATCAATAGATATGATCCACAGAGCAAGATTCAACAGGTGGCTGAAGTGATTCGCAGGTTCATACATTAATTATTCTGATTATGTCCAGTTTATAAAATACAATGTCAATGTACAAACCAAGATGGCTTAATGGCATATAATGTTTAAAAAACCTTAGCAACAACCATACAATATAATTTATGTTTAGTAATCTCTACAGGTCGACAGCCAAGGTTGTCGTGGCATTTACAGCTCCTGGTGACATGTGGGTTCTGCTTGAGGAGCTGACCTTACATCCTTCTCTTCCTCGCCAATGGATCGGCAGTGAGGCCTGGGTAACCCATTTGGAGGTTCAGAGATTTAACATATGTGCAGGAGCGATTGGATTTGCTATTCCGCAATCTAACATACCAGGTTTTAGGAAATTCCTTCTAGATCTTTCTCCTGCTAAGGTGGCTGCTTCAAACGTGCTTTCTGAGTTCTGGGAGGGTGCATTCAACTGTCTGCTAGAAAAAAGTGAGAAATCTTAGAAATAGTATTGACTTACTTTAATGGTGCTGATATCATAATGCTTACAATAATGAATGATTATTATTATAATTCTTCATTTGTATTAACTATTATTCCTTATTATAACAAATGGGTAATTCCTAAACCATTTATGACAACAGAATCTTCTTTTGAGAAGTAATTACATTATTAGCTTAACCGGCTAACAAAATACTTATTTCATATTATTATACTTTTTTAGATGTTTTTGCGTTTTCATTAATCATCAAAACATTTACTCTTGTTTCTCTTTTTGAAGGCGCTGGTTCAGCGGACAGGGTGTGTGATGGAACTGAAGATATACAGAAGCTCAAAAACCCATTCACTGACACCTCTCAGCTCAGAATCACAAACATGGTGTACAAAGCTGTTTACGCAATAGCACACGCTATACACTACTTGGTGTGTAAGAAGATAAACTTCAAAATACAATGTGATCAATTCATGAAAATTGAGCCAAATCAGGTGAATAACAATTATTTTTTATTATTGAAACAAATTCTTGAAGGAGGTTAAGTTCAAAGTGGCACCTTGGTGTACAAAGCTGTTCACGCAATAGCACACGCTATACACTACTTGGTGTGTAAGAAGATAAACTCCAAAATACAATGTGATCAATTCATGAAAATTGAGCCAAATCTGGTGAATAACAATTATTCTTATGATTGAAACAAATCCTTGAAGAAGGTGAAGTTCAAAGTGGCACCTTCTATGTACAATATACTTAAGTCAATTTCTTAAAGATCTAATTGTTCTGTTTTCACTCTTTTTTCTTCTACACAGGTCCTTGATCAGTTGAAAAGGGTGAATTTCTCTCGTAATGGTTACCACGTCTCATTTGACGCCAATGGTGACCCTGTGGCCTTCTATGAGCTGATTAACTGGAAGAGAAATGAGAACGGTGGTCTGGAGTTTGTAACCGTGGGACATTATGATGATTCCCTTTCTCCTGGGCAGAAGTTAAATATCAAAAGGGAAATCAGTTGGGCAGATGGTGGCGTACAGGCAGGGAGGACACCTTATCCTTTGATTCCTTCATTACAACTGCTTCCAAAATGCATGTAAAGCTGTTTGTCTATGTGTGAATCAGGTGCCTGTGTCCGTGTGCAGTGACAGCTGTCCACCGGGAAAACGCAAGGTTCTCCAGGAGGGAAAGCCGTATTGCTGCTATGACTGTGTACCATGTGCTGAAGGAGAGATAAGCAATACTACTGGTACAACCAATCTTATTCCAAATTCTGCATGAAATTATGAAAAATATAATATTATAATAATTGTGAAGACTGATTATATATCTTTCCACAGATTCATCTGATTGTTCCCCTTGTCCCAATGAGTTCTGGCCCAATGCAGAGAAGAACTTCTGTCGTCCCAAGCTTCTTGAGTTCCTTTCCTTTCATGAGATCTTGGGAATTATTTTGTCAGCATGCTCAATTGCAGGAGCCTGTTTGACCATCATTACAGCCATAGTGTTATTCAAGCACAGATTTTCCCCTGTAGTGAAAGCTAACAACTCTGAGCTGAGCTTCCTGCTGCTCTTCTCCTTGACTCTGTGTTTCCTGTGTTCTCTGACATTCATCGGCCGTCCCTCAGACTGGTCCTGTATGCTTCGCCACACAGCCTTTGGGATCACCTTTGTCCTCTGTATCTCTTGTGTTCTGGGGAAAACTATAGTGGTGTTGATGGCATTTAAAGCTACAATCCCAGGTAGCAATGTAGCCAAATGGTTCGGCTTAGCACAACAGAGAATGACTGTGGTATCTTTTACATTTGTTCAAGTTTTGATATGCATTATTTGGCTGGTTCTGCAGCCTCCTTACTCTAATAGAAATCTGACAGTCTACAAGGAGAAAATCATTCTAGAATGTGCATTAGGCTCAGCATTAGGTTTCTGGGCTGTGCTTGGGTACATCGGGCTCCTTGCCGTATTTTGTTTTGTGTTAGCTGTTTTAGCCCGAAAACTACCTGACAATTTTAATGAAGCCAAGCTAATCACATTTAGTATGTTTATATTCTGTGCTGTTTGGATAACTTTTATCCCAGCTTATATCAGTTCCCCTGGGAAGTTCACTGTAGCTGTGGAGGTGTTTGCCATTTTGGCCTCTAGTTTTGGATTGATTATCTGTATATTCTTTCCAAAATGTTTTATTATTTTGTTTAGGCCAGAGAAAAACACAAAGAAACATTTAATGGGTAAAAAATAGAAATGATTATTTATTGTTTTTCATGAAAAAGTAAAATGCAGAAGTCAACGTAACTTTCAGAATCATACAAATTATTTATTTAGTGTAGGTCTTTGTTGAATTGGCATGGAAAAGACTCATCTCCTGTACTTACAATAATGTTATATATTTACATTTCAATTGATCATTTTCATTATAATCTTTATTATAATTAACGGCCATAAATAATTCTATGTTTGAGTCTTTGTTTGTTTAACTGACGTGGTCATTTGTACACTATTACGAACACTTGTATTTTTATGTATAATATAAAATTCCTCCTTTACAAGTCTATTTGTGTCTTTTCATTCATGCATAAAATTTAAACTCCTTATTAAGATATTGCTTCTAGGACAGACGAGACTTTCAATTGCAAAATAGCTCTTGTTTGCTTGTCTCCTTTCTAGCAGAGTGAGACCTGAACACGTGTGTCAGAGGTGCCAGCATTATCTTTAAGCAGATGTATGGATAAAAGGTCTCTGCTTCCTGTTGACCAGCAATAGACCCCCCCCCCCCCCCCCACCCTCTGGACTCAAGGAAGGCAATATTCGGCCAATGCACCACCCCTGCTGTCTGCCTTACATCGAAGACACGTAGGATTGATACGTAGCGTGTGGAATTCTCTCACGCGCTTCGCTATAGTAATTGCTAAAAGAAAAGCAGTTTCCATTGACGCATTTCTCAAAGTCACCCCTGCCATAGGCTCAAAGGGTGACTCTCCCAGGGCCTGCAGGACCAATGGTAGATCCAATGCTGCAGCATGCCTCATCCTAGGAGGGTGTAGTCTTCTGACACCATGCAGAAACTGTGCCACCCAGTAATGCGCCCCGACTGGCCTGCCACCAATATGGCCATGGTTAAAAGCTATGGCCGCCACGTACACCTTCATGATTTAGGCGGCCCGGTCTGCATCATAAAGATACTGCAGTTACCGCCGTATGTCCTTTAAAGGGCAGGAGACTGGGTCTAGCTCCCTGCCCCCGCACTATGTAGAGAATGTAGCCCAGCAGTTACCGTACACCACTCTCGTGGAAGGAGCTCTTGTATTCCGCAAGGTCTCACAAATTGAGGGCCCGAGAT
>NC_079427.1:10489647-10723222 GCF_026213295.1 Gadus chalcogrammus | reverse complement strand
TGAAGATGTTTCAGGAGCGGGTACTAAAGAACTTACACCAACACAAAGTAAAAAAGGTGTCAATTTGCAACACAATCTATAAATCGTTTTTTACATATGTATTGGTCAAACTGATCAATCTATAACAATTGTTGAAATGAAAAGATCATAAAATGTCGGTATTTAGTCTAAATCCTACAAGACAACTCTGTATTATCTCTATAATCCATTTATTACAAACTGGACTAAGTCATTGCACTCTTTCAATAATTGTCACACCTCATATCTCTGGTCGTTTATTTGTTATAGCCACTGGAGCCTATAGTGTTGGACAGAAATATCCCCCTTTATAATCCTGAATATACCAACCTTCTTAAATTCTACGACAGTTAACAGATTGCACGTCACTTCTTCCCCATCAGGTGTTGCTTGGTATTCTTTTCCGGCTGCAATAAAATTATGAAACACTTTGGCGCAAACAAGCAGAACAGCAAACCAAAACTGGAGGCCAGAATAGCAAAGGTCTCCACAGCATCTGCATACTTTCCAGGAGAGCTGATGTAGGCCGGGATGAAGGCCAACCAAACAGCACAGAAGATCAGCATGCTGAAGGTGATGTACTTGGCCTCGTTGAAGTTCCCGGGTAACTTGCGAGCCAGAAAGGCCAGTATGAAACACATGCAGGCCAGGAGACCGATGTAGCCCAGAACACACCAAAAGGCAAGGCTGGACCCCACACTGCATTCAAGAACTATCTTGGAATGCTCATAAAGTGTGTTCCTGGATGGGAATGGTGGTGCATCTATAAGCCATGCTGCACAGATGATCACCTGTACCAGAGTGCACGTTGAGATGATAGCCCTCTGCTGCGTGGGCCCTAACCACTTCATGAGGTTGTTCCCAGGCCTGGTGGAGGTGAAGACGGCCAGCACCACCAGGGTCTTGCCCAGGATGCAAGAGATGCACAGGGAGAAGGTGATGCTGAAGGCTGTGTGACGCAGCATGCAGGACCAGGGTGTGGGCTCGCCAATGAACACCAGTGCGCACAGAAAGCACAGCGTTAGGGACAGTAGGATGAAGAAGCTAAGCTCAGAGTTGTTGAGACGGACGATGGCTGTGTTCCTGTTGTGGAGGAACACTGCCAGGACAGCTATTGTGATGCAGGCACCCACCACGGCGATCGCCGTCAGGGCTATGCCCAAGGAGTCGTAGGTTAGGAACTCAACTTTCTTTGGGATGCATAACGTTCTATCGGTATTGGACCAGAAATCCTCAGGACAAACCGTGCAGTCTATGGCATCTATGGGATAATCATTTTATTTGGTCATTTCATTTAGACAGAAGTCGTTATGTAACAGAAGACTGCTCAATACAATACTGCCCTATTGAACATAAAGGTTTCACCTGTCTGATTGCTAATTTTCCCAGTGTCACATGGTACACAGTCAAAGCAGCACACAGGCTCACCACGCCGGACAGCCTTCCGAGATCCTGGATGGCAGCTGGCACTGCATATAGACACCAGCACCTAGAGAAAAAATGAATAATCTAATCGCTTGCACCCTACCATTAAGCTCAAAGTTGAAGCTAAGCATAAAGGACACACAGCCTGTGTTGTAGAAGCAGAAGAAAAGAGAAGTCTGAAGTTAAAGTCTATAATATCGATGTATTTTCAGAACATGCTTATAATAATAATAAGTGGGTTTTGATAGGACAGCATTCTATCTGCTATAGCCCTGGACTGTACAATAACTAACATGGTCATTCCAGATGAATGACTGGATGTAGCTGTCCATTTTGACCTAGAAATGAAATCCAAGGTCAAATCTAGAGCATCCTGACTTACCTCCACCTCAACCTACATATCTTCAACAGTTGGCATCTGATGTGGGTAAATACACAGTGTGAGCAGCTTGCCTCGCTCTGGTGGCCTGCCCAAACTATCTTCTCCTCCTCGATCACAAGCTCCATCCCGGCAGCCTTTGTTCCATCAAACAACCCAATGTTGACAAATTCAATATTTCCCCCAGGGCCTCTCTGCCAGTTGATTATGTCGTAGTAAGGTATCGAGTCTCCCTTTAGGTCAAAGTTCACCTCCTCTACGCCGATGTTAAACGCTACTTCCTGGAGATAGTGCTGGAGCTTGAGGCACAAACAGACAACATGAGCATTCTTTATTTGAGTGAAACCAGTAGTACAAAAACAACGTTTTGATGTACCTGCCAGGGTTGTATGTTGTTTCTTTGAGCACATGACTTGTTGTAGAAGGGCCCGCTGTGTTCTTGACAGCCGAGAAGGTTGTTCAGGGAATGGGCGATGGCATACACGGCCTTGTAGACGTTGTAGGCGACTCTGGGGCTCGACGTATTCATGTAGCCCGAGTGCTGCGCCAAAAGGGACTCCTGCCCTGAGCAGGGGGCCAGTGGGGAGTAGAAGGAGTGAGAAGGAGAGCAACCGTAAAGAGCACCCCAGAGCTCTTGGACCAGGGTATTAGAGGGGTATGTCTGAGGGTCTACCGTCTCCAGGTAGCTTCTGAGCCCCCGGATATGGCCCTGCCTGATGCCGAAGCCAATGGTGCCCCCGAGGTAGGGGTAGAACTCCCTGCCAGCGAACACAGAGGCGGTGACCCAGGCCTCGCTGGCCACCCATTGGATTCCTGTGATGTTCAGCATCATGTAGTCCTTCAGGAAGGGAGTCATCTCTCCTTCGGCAGAAAACACTACCACCACCTTTGCCCCAGAGTCTTGCATCACCTTTCAACAAAAAACAAAAGAGAAAGAGAGTGCTAGTGAAAACCAGAGCACAATACAAGGAGGAAAAAGTTTGTTTGCATAGCACATTAAGCCATTAAACATTAACAACATTAAACATAACAACTTGATCACGGAAACCAGCCCCTAAGGGTTCAAACCTGCTGATTACAAATGTATACTTATCCTATACGTTTGCCTCTACCTGCATAATCTCAAGAGCCCTCTGGCGGTTGTAGAGCAAAGGGATCATCTCCTGGTAGGCGACACACACGCCTGTGCCCTTCAACTCCCTGAGGAGACCTTGTACAGCAAAGCGTCCATACTCGTGGTCCCCTCGCACCAAGCCCACCCAGGTCCAGTGGAACCTCAGCAGCAGCTGGGCGATGGCCTTGACCTAGTCACAGGGGGCAGTTTGATCCATTCAGCTGTCTTTGTGTTGTATTGGAATATTGTTGTTTGATTAAACAAGGGGTCGATTGCATTGCATTGTACATATTTTATCCACACATGTTCTGATATTTGTGTTTAGACTTAGAACATACATTAACATTTACATTTAGGGCATTTAACATACGCTTTAATCCAAAGCGATTTACATAAGTAATTTTTATTATTACACATCAGTAACACAACAGTAATAACAACATGATAACAATTGAACTGCTAACACTGCTAGCAAACCAGCTTGCCCACTTATATTTCCTATGTTATGTTGTAATGGACTTGTATGAGGTTGTATAAGGTGCATGTGCAGATCACCCTGCTTGGTGCTGACACTGATTACTAGCAATCAACATATTGCATGCACCTCACACACACACCTCAGCACCGTGGCTGGAAAGCACTACACATGTCTTGTTTTGCTGTACATAATAATATGTGTGACATTTTGTGGCATTGTTACCTGATAGTCATCATTTGGAATCACTCTGAAAAAAGTAGGATATTTTCTCCTGTCACTGAGACATGCACACGATGAGAAGTAACTGATCTAGGACAGAATTGGTAAAAAAAACAAAACAATGGCACGCATTTATAACTTTCACAGCATTTCCTTTGTTAATTCTGTTATTTATCATTGTTCATCGTTTTGGCTGAGTATTCTGATTGTGATCAGCCGAAATTTGAGTCGCTCTGTCTACAAAACACCTGCTAAATGACTGAATGTAAACGTAACCCAAGTCATCTTTACCATTGGGATTCTGAAAGGCTGGAGTATTCGAGACACCACGATTGACTGGGCAGAGCCTGACTCCCCAATGATAGCCAGCAGTGGCGAGGCACCGTGGCACATGGGGGACTCGGCTTCCGCCAGCCCGTTCATCATCGCCAGGGCCGCCCGTTGGCCTGTCAGTGGATACGCACACGAGTCGAAGATCTTGTAGCCGAGCGTGTGATTGGATAACAGCTTCTTGCTCTGGTTTATCTCCTCCACTGCCAGCCTCATGGTCTGCGCCCAGCGGAAAGCCCTGGGATCAAACCTGCATGTGTACAAACACAACACACACACAAATGACTAATGGATGTGATGACATTACAAATGCTCACAATCCCTTTAATCAGGGAAGATGTTTTTCCTATTCTCCATATCAATTAGATCGCTTATTTTTATATTTTGCATGCAAAATTACACATTTCGTGCTTTTAGATTCTTCTGTGATAAAATAAGACTATTGTTAACCTACTAAACTTGCCCATTGCACTTAACGGCTGGTGGTCTGTAGGTGGAATTGAGGTCTGGCATCTCCTGGTTGTAGTGAAGTGGAAAGATGCCCCCAATAATGTAGTCACCTGCAGCAACAAACCCTGGCTCAAAACTGCTCTGCAATGAGCAGACTTTCACCAGAGGCGCAGGGTCTGCACATGCACCATGGATTAAGACAAACAGAGGTTTAACCAATATTAAAAATAAGAGAGTCATGTCGTTTAAACACCCACCCTTCTCCTAGTGGATAAAAGAGAGAGGCAGAAGTCATCATATATGTATCACACGCCCCACCTTTTATCTCATGACACCATCTCTTGAGTGGGTGTTTTGGTCACGTCCAATTGGTTGATAGAGATGAATGATCCTCGTGCTTAAAAGTTTGTGGTTAAATTATATATAATTTTTAAGCATACAATAGTATAAAATGCTTTATTTCAATGAAGAAATTAAGAATGATATATATATATATTTGAGTCCATTCTACGTATTAGACAGAGTTGATGACATAACTATCAAACATAATTAAAACAAAATAGGATTTCTACTTTAAGGAGGTTGATGACGTCATTAAGCCTGAGAGAATATTTGTTCCTATAGAGTCCTAAGACGACGTTATACATCCACTGTGACCTTTTATGAAACCCGATAGCTAATTTTTAATTAATTTATTTGTTTTATTTAGTCTGCGTCAAGGGTATTTACATCAGTCAAGTGGGCACAAACTTTTTTTTAGCTTTGACATACTGGGTTGTTTGTTGAAATGTTATTTAGAGTGGAACATTCAGATTCAATGTTTCACTGAATATTCAAAACCCGATTTATGTAAATATATGAAACACTAATTCCGTCTGGAAAGTGCGAGCAACTGCCTATGAAACCTTAACTAGCCTTTATTGAACCCCAAAATATCTTACTTTGCAAAAGTATTACATTATTTTTAAAGTTTTTATGAAATAAGCAATATTTATTTTTTTATCAGAAACAGTTTCCTTTTTTTGTCACCCTTGCTTTATGTGTGGGTGACAAAAATGGATATGGGTAATAATTGAATAAATAAGGGACCCTAAAGTAACATGGTGCATCTATTTTTTTGTATCTAATTCTGAAGATAACATTTTTTGTGTACAGAATAATTCTAAAACAATATTCATAAATATATGTCGAAACATTTGGAAAAATGTACACAAATAAGGGCTCTGTTTAAATTTTTTATGAGTGATAATGCTTTAAATTAATCATAAAATAATCATAATGAGAATAACATAATAACCTGACCATCAATCGGTAAAACCTAATTTAATGCAGCGTTTGATACAGAATAACAAAAATACAGAGGTGGTTAAAAAAAATACACAATGTCAGAAATGGGCGGTCCCCTGTCAATATTCACACGCCACAAGTATATAAATACTCAAGCCCCCACCCAAGCCAGGTAGTCTCTAGAATGAATTATATGTTTAATTCTATGCCAGACTAAAGTTATATTAATAAATATTTAGCATCAGTGATGGCTCTCATTGCTGCCAATATTATTCTTGTAATGTTTCTCTTGAACAACCTCAATGTAAGTTCATGTGCCCTCCTCACAGACTGTGCTTTCATCGGAGAAGAAGAGACAAACAGTTTTTACGAAGACGGAGATGTGGTGTTAGGGGGCGTCTTTCCTCTGCACTACACCCGTGTGTCTTCTCTTCCACCGTACACATCCAAACCAGAACCTGGTTCCCACAAGTAGTAAGGCAACATTTTGAGCATCTAAAATGAGTGTTTCCCTATGCATTTACAGTATAATATGTTTTATTTGTTGAGTGGGCATCTGAATAACTAAGAATTACCTAAATGTTTAGTTTCAGTGCCCGCGCCCTGCGTTGGATGCAGACCATGACCTTTGCTATCAGGGAGATCAACCAGAGACGTGACTTGCTGCCTGAGCTGAGGCTGGGGTTCCACATCAGAGACAGCTGTAACGAGGTCCCCGTGTCTCTGAAGGCCTCCCTGCTTTTGGTGAATGGACAGCCAGGCCCCACAGCCATCAGGAATGGGAGTCTGTCAGTAGGGGAGCTTTCTGGCAAGGGTGATCTGATCAGTTTAGGCTCCAGGTCTCCAGTGTTAGGTTGTGCCGATGTCACCCGGTCCCCGTCTCCTGTAATCATAGGAGATGCATCCTCTGGTGTGTCGATGGCTCTACTGAGAAGTCTGGGCCCCTTTCAGATCCCCCTGGTGAGCCTTTATGAACAATGTTCTTAAAGTCATATATATTACTTTTTATTGGACCAGATATACCAGATAAATGTATGTATTTTTAACTATGTCAATATTTATTTCCAAAAGATGTGTAGGTTTTACCAATTGTACAAAAACTTACCATGAAAAAATATATGAAATATGGTCAAATACTTATTTAAAGGCTTGTACAATTTTAATGAAGAAGTAATCCTCTGTTTGTCCCACCACTAGGTGAGCTACTTTGCCTCCTGCAGCTGCCTGAGTGAGCAGACAGAGTTTCCCATGTTCATGCGCACCATGCCCAGCGATGCCTTCCAGGTCAGAGCCCTGGCCCGCTTGGTCAGCCACTTCGGCTGGACCTGGGTGGGGGTCATTGGACTGGAGTCTGACTATGCCCGCTTCGCCATACAGCTTTTTCTCCACGAGTCGTCCCTGCATGGCGTGTGTGCTGCCTATGTTCATCTCTATCCTGTGGTTCTGAGTCAGCAACCTCTGGATGAGCTACTGGATATCATTCAGGTAGATGTAGGATCGATAGGTTACCTGATTAAAGGTTTTAATATTTTTGAATTCAGGATAGAATAAAATACAAAGAAAACCTTAATTTAACACTTTATTAACCTCTTAAGCTCCAGCCTACTATTAATTTTCTAATTTGTCTAATTAATATGCTTTGGGTTTGAATTGTGTTTGGTGTGTGTAAAAATTACTAATATGTGCTTGTAGCAGAGTTTCTCATGTTTAATTTGATATTGCTATTTCTACATAATAAGGGCATTGTTGTATGCCTTTTGCTGCGAGAGTGATCACGGTCTTCCCAAATCTGGGGAACCTCGAGTTTAAGAGATTAAAGATTAGGGATACTGAATTTAAAATGGACGTTTCAAGAACATTTTGGTTGACTCGATTACTCAATGGAACCAGTCAGGTATTTTTAGGTAATTTATTTTCTAATCTACTTTAGCAAGTAATTTCAGGAACTCTAAATAAAATATCCTCTTCTGGACTTCAAGTTTGTCTTGAATTCTTCTTTAGGCTACTTAATGCTACTCTTTGGACAGACTATCTCACAATTACTGACTTTGTATTCATTATATTAACAGGGGTCATCTTCAAAGGTCATAATTAACTTCTGCAGTGAGTCAGAAGTGCAAAGCATCATGAGAGCCATTCGACAGCGAAACATCACAGGCATCCAGTGGATCGCGGGCGAGGCCTGGGCCACAGCCAAGTCACTCTGGGAGGAGTTTGGCGACCTCTTGAGCGGCACCTTGGGCTTCGGTATTCGCAGAGCCGAGGAAATTCCAGGGTTGAAGCAGCATCTGTCCAGGCTTCGACCGTCCAACATCCAAGAATCGGCTTTCCTCACAGAGCTCTGGGAGGAGACACTCAACTGCAGACTGAACGGCTCTGTGAACACACATTCTCACATGGTCAATCATCTGGATCGAAAGCCTTGCACTGGCATGGAGGATTTAAACGATGTGTACTCTGCCTTCTCAGATGTGAGCCAGCTCAGGGTGTCGTATAACGTGTACAAGGCTGTGTATTTGGTGGCCCATGCACTGCAGAGAATGAGTGACTGTGAGGCGGGGCAGGGGCCCTTTGTGAACGGCACCTGTGGAAAACCTCAAAGTCTAGAGCCGTGGCAGGTGTGTTGACACCTACTTTCATTGATATGATTTGTATACGTAGCTGTTGTAAATAAAAAATAAAATCTATATTTGTCATCCCTCCCTTTAGCTGTTCCACTACATGAAGAATACTAAGTTCTCCATATTGGTGAAAAAGTGGACTTTGATCGTAACGGTGACCCCACGCTTCGTATGACCTCATGACTGGCGAAGGGAGCTGGATGGCTCTCTGCGGCTGCTGAAGGTGGGCTTTTACGACGCCTCCCTGTCTCCAGAGCTCAGCCTTGTGGTGAATGAATCTGCCATTCAGTGGCCAGTTGGGCAACAGGTGTGTTCTCGTCAAATCCCCTCCAGGCCCCCTCTTCCTCTCAGACTGTTCTGTGTTCATTTAATAAATGCATTTGGCAATCTGCTGATTTTGATTTTAAAGCTTTTGGATGTTTTATTTGTCCACCTTCAACGATCGTTTCAAGAGTCTCCAAAAATCAAAATGAAGTCAATAATAAAGATTTGTTTTCTTTATATATAATGCATCATGTTTTTTTCAACAAACTACCTGCAACATCACAGCAATTCTCTTAAACCTTGATAGCATCAAATAAATGCCAATGTAGATTTAAGTGGTACATTTACAGCCACCAAACAAAAATAAATCAGTTGTACCCAGCCAAGGTCCCTCTCTAAGTGGCCTTGTTTTGCCTCTCAGGCGGTCCGGTCTGTGTGCAGTGAGAGCTGCCCACCAGGGAAGCGTGTAGCCAGGAGGAAGGGGAAGCCTGTCTGCTGTTTTGACTGTGTCACCTGCGCTGAAGGGGAGGTCAGCAACAACACCGGTGGGTTACGTTCTGTAAGATCATTCTCATATTTTAATGTTTGTTTCTGTTTATTAGAATAAGCTATTGTCGTTTTCTCTACTACCAGATTCTTTGGACTGCACAAGGTGCCCAGACGTCATGTGGCCTAACGACATGAGAAACCTTTGCCTCCCAAAGAATGTTGAGTTCTTGTCTTACCAGGAGCCAATGGGTATTGTTCTATGTACTGGATCAGTTCTTGGAGCTTGTTCCTCTCTCCTTGTTTTGGCAATGTTCTATAAACACAGGGCCACACCCGTTGTCCGGGCGAACAACATGGAACTGAGCTTTTTCCTTCTGCTATTCCTGGCCACCTGTTTCCTCATTGGGCTTTTGTTCATTGGTGAGCCCTCTGATTGGCTGTGCCGTATTCGGTACCCAGCTTTCGGCATCAGCTTTGCTCTATGCATCTCCTGCCTCCTGGCTAAGACAGTAGTGGTCCTAATGGCTTTCAGGGCCACA
This sequence comes from Gadus chalcogrammus, assembly GCF_026213295.1. NCBI lineage: Eukaryota > Metazoa > Chordata > Actinopteri > Gadiformes > Gadidae > Gadus > Gadus chalcogrammus. Next base: position 10,713,609 of record NC_079427.1, on the reverse strand, counting down.
CTGCCAGGAAGTGGTGTTATGAAGTGGTTCGGACCCAATCAGCAAAGAGCAAGTGTGCTTCTGTGCACGGTAATCCAGGTAAAAATAGCATTCAGTGGTAATCCAACAAAAAATAAATGATTCAATAAATGAAATAGCCTAGCTCAAACGTAAGAATGACACTGTCCCATCTTTCCACTATTCAGGGCTTGATCTGTCTTATCTGGCTTCTCACCTACCCACCTTTCACCAATAGCAACACAGGCTACCTCAGGAACACCATCATTATCGAGTGTGCTACCGGCTCGGAGGTCGGCTTCTGGTGTGTTCTCGGCTATATTGGCCTCCTGGCATGCCTGTGCTTCTTCATGGCGTATTTGGCCCGTGAGTTGCCTGACAATTTCAATGAAGCTAAATTCATTACGTTCAGCATGCTCATTTTCTTTGCAGTGTGGATCACTTTCATCCCCGTCTACGTTAGCACCGCCGGTAAATACACCGTGGCTGTGCACATTTTTGCGATTCTGGCTTCTGCATATGGTCTTCTGGTGTGTATTTTTGCTCCAAAGTGCTACATTATCATTTTCAAGCCAGCAAAAAACAGCAAGAAAAATATGATGCGTAAATGACACCATAAACATAAGGATGTGTATATTTTCCAATGAATAAATGGATAGATGATATGATGCCAATCCTTGATGTTTCATGTGTCTTTTGTCTGTCTTCCGTTCTGTAGACTTCATTTATTATTTATATTATATAAAAATGATACCATTTAAATACTTAATAACTCATATAGTCATAATGCTGCCTAATTATGTACACCTAATGTGAATTGTGCGACTTACAACTCACTTCCTTTTAGATGCATGTCGCCCTCTGCAGGTGTATGCTATGTACGGTTTCAGATTTTGCCAAATTTTTTATTTTACGGAACAGCTGCGGTACACATACGACAAAACTTTAAAAGATCCACAAATTCATGCTAATTTACTTGTTGATGATTTTATTGATTATGACATTGGATTGCACGGAATCAGAGTATCGAAAGCCTTTTTTTGGGCCATTTATTAGTATGGGCTGATGATTAAATAAACAGCTGCTGTATAATGCTAAGCATCAGTCACTATAGCAAATATTATTAGAAGATACTTTTTTCTAGGAGGTCACACATTCATTATGTCTCAAGTACCCTGTGAGACATAATGAATGAATTAGTATTTAAAGGTTACATTTTTTTAAGTATGAAGAACGTTTTAATGCAGGACCCATACAAAGACTGGTTGGACGGAGAAATTGGCAAAGTATAATCTATTTTTCTATTTATTTTAAAATATACGCATACACATATTTATGTCCTCATTTACGCATCATATTTTTCTTGCTGTTTTTTTCTGGCTTTAAAATGATAATGTAGCACTTTGGAACAAAAATACAAAACAGAAGACCATAAGCAGAAGCCAGAATCGCAAAAATGTGCACAGCCACAGTGTATTTACCGGCGGTGCTGACGTAGACTGGAATGAAAGTGATCCACACCGCAAAGAAAATGAGCATGCTGAACGTAATGAATTTAGCTTCATTGAAATTGTCAGGCAACTCACGGGCCAAAAACGCCATGAAGAAGCAAAGGCATGCTAGGAGGCCGATGTAGCCCAGAACACACCAGAAGCCGACCTCGGAGCCGGTAGCACACTCAATGATGATGGTGTTCCTGAGGTAGCCTGTGTTACTATTGGTGAAAGGTGGGTAGGTGAGCAGCCAGATAATACAGATCAAGCCCTGAATAGTGGAAAGATGGGACGGTGTCATTGTTACTGTTGAACTTGGCTATTTCATCTATTGATTCATTTACATTCCATTTTAATTTAAAGCTATTTTTACCTGGACCACCGTGCACAAAAGCACACTTGCTCTTTGCTGATTGGGTCCGAACCACTTCATAACACCACTTCCTGGCAGTGTGGCCCTGAAAGCCATTAGGACCACTAATGTCTTAGCCAGAAGGCAGGAGATGCATAGGGCAAAGCTGATTCCGAATGCTGGGTACCGAATTCGGCACAGCCAATCAGAGGGCTCACCGATGAACAAAAGCCCAATGAGAAAACAGGTGGCCAGGAATAGCAGAAGGAAAAAGCTCAGTTCCATGTTGTTTGCCCGGACAACAGGCGTGGCCCTGTGTTTATAGAACATAGCCAGAACAAGGAGAGAGGTACACGCTCCAAGAACCGATCCAGCACATAGAACCACACCCATTGGCTCCTTGTAAGACAAGAACTCAACATTCTTTGGGAGGCAAAGGTTTCTCATGTCGTTAGGCCACATGTCTTCTGGGCACCGTGTGCAGTCCAAAGAATCTGGTGATGGAGAGAGATCGAGAATAACCCATTCTAATAAACAGAAAAAAACATGAAAGTTAGAGATGGATCTCACAGAACATAGCCCACCGGTGTTGTTGCTGACCTCCCCTTCAGCACAGGTGACACAGTCAAAACAGCAGACAGGCTTCCCCTTCCTCCTGGCTACACGCCTCCCTGGTGGGCAGCTCTCACTGCACACAGACCGGACTGCCTGAGAGGCAAAACAAGGCCATTGAGAGAGGGACCTGGGCTGGGTTCACCTGGTTTCTTTTTGTTTGGTGGCTGGCATGTGTACCACTTAAATTAAACTAAGCTTGTTAGAAAAAGGCCTCATTATGATGCAGGTATAGGCTAAACAATTGCTGCCGTGGTGGAGACAGTTTGGTGAAAAAAAACAAGATACTTTATATTTAAGGAAAACAAATCTTTATTATTGACTTCATTTTTTCTGTTTTTAGACTTGCGAAATGATTGTTGAAGGTGGACAAATAAAGGATCCAATAGATGCAAAACCAACATCAGCAGATTGCCTAATCCATTTAATAAATGAACACAGAACAGTCTGAGAGGAAGAGGGGGCCTGGGGGCGATTTGACGAGAACACACCTGTTGCCCACTGAATGGCAGATTCATTCACCATCAGGCTGAGCTCTGGAGACAGGGAGGCGTCGTAAAAGCCCACCTTCAGCAGCCGCAGAGAGCCATCCTGATCCCTTCGCCAGTTTATGAGGTCATACGAAGCGATGGGGTCACCGTTACGATCAAAGTCCACTTTTTCACCCAATATGGAGAACTTAGTATTCTTCATGTATTGGAAAAGCTAAAGGAAGGGATGACAAATATAGATGTCATGTTTTATTTACAACAGCTACGTATACAAATCATATCAATGGAAGTAGGTGTCAACACACCTGCCACGGCTCTAGACTTTGAGGGTTTCCACAGGAGCCGTTCACAAAGGGCCCCTGCCCCGCCTCACAGTCACTCATTCTCTGCAGTGCATGGGCCACCAAATACACAGCCTTGTACACGTTATACGACACCCTGAGCTGGCTCACATCTGAGAAGGCAGAGTACACATCGTTTAAATCCTCCATGCCACTGCAAGGCTTTCGATCCAGATGGTTGACCATGTGAGAATGTGTGTTCACAGAGCCGTTCAGTCTGCAGTTGAGTGTCTCCTCCCAGAGCTCTGTGAGGAAAGCTGAGTCTTGGATGTTGGACGGTCGAAGCCTGGACAGATGCTGTTTCAACCCCGGAATTACCTCGGCTCTGCGAATACCGAAGCCCAAGGTGCCGCTCAAGAAGTCGCCAAACTCCATCCAGAGCGACTTGGCAGTGGCCCAGGCCTCACTCGCGATCCACTGGATGCCTGTTATGTTCCGCTGTCGAATGGCTCCCATGATGCTTTGCACTTCTGACTCACTGCAGAAGTTAAGGATGACCTTTGAAGATGACCCCTGTTAACACAATAAATATATGTCTGGCAAAATTGTAGTAAAAGAGTAGCATGAGAAGTATTTGACACAAACTTAAAGTCCAGAAAGGACATTTAATTTAGTGTTGTTCAAATGTTTTGCTTAAATTATAAACAAAATAACAAAACAGAATAACTTTTAATCAGTTGCCCTATCGACAAGGACGGATTAACATGACCACGGGCCCTGGACAAAAACCAGCCATTGACCCCTACCAACACGCAATACACGCACTAGCACACCGAATTTAGTCACATACAGTATTATAACTCATGCAATCAACAATCACACACATTATAATCCAGTGCGCAGCCAGGAGAGAGAGAGAAAGAGAGAGAGAGAGAGAGGGATTATCTAACCCCGCGGCTGCGGGCATGCATAGTTCCAGCCACTCGTCTTAACGGCAGAACATGGAATCTGTCAGGTAAATATCATGACTTTAAAAGCATCTAATTACTTCCTCTAACGCTTTAACGAGTTAAAAAATGGACGGTATATGTTGTACCAGGGCAGTATCTTTAGTGTACTTTTCTTTCTTTCGTTTACGCTATGCAGACCGGCTAAGCACACGTTTCTCCATTTTCACTGTGAATTTGACCATTGACCAACACCACCAATTTGACGACATTTGACGTCACTCCAAGTAATTTATTTTTTAAATGTGATGTATTCATTTTGCAAATCAAAAACATTCAAATCCTTTCATGACCAAAGTTTTGGCCATTTGAATAAAAAAAATTATATATATATATATAGATCAACGGCCCCCACCATTGGCCAGGGCCCTGGACATGTGCCAACGTTGCCCATGCGGTAATCCATCATTGCCTATCGATCCAATATCTACCTGAATGATATCCAGTAGCTTATCCAGAGGCTGCTGACTCAGAACCACGGGATAGTGGTGAACATAGGCAGCACACACGCCGTACAGTGACGACTCCTGAAGAAAGAGCTGTACGGCAAAGCGTGCATAGTCAGACTCCTCGCCAATGACCCCCACCCAGGTCCAGCCGAAGTGGCTGACCAAGCGGGCCAGGGCACTGACCTGGAAGGCATCGCTGGGCATGGTGCGCATGAACATGGGAAACTCTGTCTGCTCGCTCAGACAGCTGCAGGAGGCAAAGTAGCTCACCTAGTGGAGGGACAAACAGAGGATTACTTCTCCATCAAAAGTTTTTCTGTTTTATTTTAAATCATGAATGTCTTATTTTCTGAAATGTACATTTTAAATTGAATCTGAGATATTTTACCATATTTAACTAATTATTGTTTTGCACAATATGCATACAAAACGATTGTACAAATTAATTGAGAAGTATGATAGTATGATGAATAGTAGAATATTAATATGATAAATAGGACGAGTTATGTGACAAATATGAGTAAAGGAACATAGTTCATAAAGTCTCACCAGGGGGATCTGAAAGGGGCCCAGACTTCTAAGAAGAGCCATCGACACACCAGAGGATGCATCTCCTATGATTACAGGAGACGGGGACCTGGTGACATCGGCACAACCTAACACTGGAGACCTGGAGCCTAAACTGATCAGATCACCCTTGCCATGATGCTCCCCGACTGCCTCCAGACTCACATTCCCGATTGCTGCGTGGCCGGGCTGTCCATTCACTAGAAGCAGGGAGGCCTTCAGAGACACAGGGACTTCGTCACAGCTGTCTCTGATGTGGAACCCCAGCCTCAGCTTAGGCAGCAAGTCACTGCGCTGGTTGATCTCTCTGATAGCAAAGGTCATGGTCTGCATCCAACGCAGGGCACGGGCACTGAAACTAAACATTTAGTTAATGTAAATTAGATGCACACCCGACAAGTAAAACATATTATTCATGCATAGGAAAACACTGATGTTGGATGCTCGAAATGTTGACCTACTACTTGTGGGAACCAGGTTCTGGTTTGGATGCGAACGTTGGAAGAGAAGACACACGGGTGTTGTGCAGAGGAAAGACGCCCCCTAACACCACATCTCCGTCTTCATAAAAACTGTTTGAATCTTTTTCTCCTATGTAAGCACAGTCTTTGAAGATGGCAGCTGAACTTACATTGAGGTCATTGAAAAGGAACATTACTGATAGAAAAAGAATCTTGGCAGCAATTGGAGCCATCACTGCTGCTTGATATTTATAAATATTAATATAGTCTTGTATATATTTAATCATGCGTTTTACTCAAGAGACCTCTTGGCATCTACCTGAGCACAATTAAATGGCAATTATATTTTAAGTATTCATTTATATACTTCTGGCATGTGAATATAAACATTAGAGAACCGCCCAGTTATGACAATGTGGGTTGTTTTGTTTTTTTTTATACTGAAAAATACGCTTCTCTTCTTCAATCAAAGCTTAATTAAATAACATCTTTCCAACTGATGGTCTTCAAAAAATAAAATAAAAATATATATTTTTTTGTATTATCACGCATTCATAAATATTTCCTAATTATGATCATTCTGTGTTTTCTTACATGAAATATAATTGCAAATACATTATTAAAGAGCAGCTACAGTGACATTGTGTACATTTTTGTTTTGAGTTTTAAGTCAGAAGACTGGGAATATTACTTGTAAGGAACCAAGGTCAGTGAGTCACTTTACGACATACAGGACTGGAATCACATGCTGACCAACCGAATTCTGACTTTAATTTCAGAATTCTGACCTAAACTCAAAACTCAAGAAAAGGAATCACATGTCACCCTCATCCTTTTTCATAGGTGTCAAAGAAACAATGCGATTCTAATGAAAAATAATATATCTATTGTTTATTTTATTAAAAAATGTTTTGCCAAGTAATTATTTTTGCTTCAATAATTATAAGTTTTGGTTTCAAATGTTGTTGCTTGAACATTCTTTAGAGGGAATTTGTGTTGGATGAATGACATTCCCCCCGGATGATTTGATCCAGACGGCACAGACTAATAACATACCATTTTTGTTTTATTATTTGTCAAGGTTCTTTACCTCAGTCAAGTTGGCCAAATATGCAAGCTGTGACTTCCTCTCTTGTTCGTTGAAAAGACACAATCAATTATTTCAGATTGGTTGTTTGAGAGTGAAACATTCAGATTCTTATTTGAATCATTGAATATTAAATAACATATTGATGTACAGTAGTTGAATATGCATCTATTGATGCACTTAGACACATCAGTGATAGGTTGTTTTGGGTATTTCAACATCATACACCCTCACCCAGGCGACCCAGCCGCGATTGATCAAGTCCCAAGTCCCACTTCGTCTCTTGGTAGCATGTACCATCGGCTTTCCCCTCTTGATCCACAGCCATCTTAAGGCCTTATCTGCTTCAGTGGTTGTTTTGAATGCCTTTCTCTGGCGTGCACCTTTGATTCCAAGCAGGCTTGATGCTTTGCAGAGAGATCGCGCTGCGTAGCCTCCACAGCCCACCTCTATTGGAACACAGCTGGCACACCAACCCCGTCTGCGGCACTCCTCCACTAAGTTGGGGGACCTGGCAAGCTTCCTCAGATGGCTTCGTCCATGCGCTCCAAGGGAACAGTCAACTCCAGTAGGACCACCTGTTTGATTGAATCTGAGAACAGAACTATGTCAGGTCTCTGGGAATCTGCTACCATAGGTCAGCCTTCGCGGTTCCAAGGAGTTCGACTGGCCCCATCGGCTGGGGCTTAGGCTTCTCCCCTCCTCGGAAGTAAAGCAATCGCCTGCTTTGCTGGTCGGAGAGACTTGTTCTGAGGGATGCTGGTGAAGATGGCTTCTGCTATCGCCTTTAGCACCTGGTTGTGGCGCCAAGTGTAACGTCCTCTCACGGCTTTTTGGCATCCGCTGAGAATATGCTCTAGTGTTCTTCTTCTGAGGCACAAAGGACATGATGGTGTGTGAACCTTGCCTCAGCAGAAGAGGTTGGATGGGCTGGGTTAGACGTCATAGACGGAAGCAATCAGGAACTTGTCCATGGGCCGTGCTGTCGCATCCCCTCCATCTGGCTAGCACGCAGTTCCTCCACACCAGCTCTCACCTCCTCTTGGACCAATCGGTGTCTGTCTTTGCTCAGGGCTTTTTCGTAGCGCGTGGTTGGAACTACCAAGCCCTGCTCATCGAGATGTAACTTGGCCGACCAGCACGCTGTCCCGCAAGCATGACGACTGCTTCCTGCACCCTCAACTTCCTCCCTGTCCTGACTACAATGCCAACCTGGGAGACGTTTGGGTCACTGGATTCCCTGTACTGCAGCACCTCTCTTGCACGGGTAACCATAAACTTCTTATTAAGGTTGCTAATGGGGTGCTTCCAGTGGCGGTTCTACGTCCAGTTGCGCCCTGGGCAAGACTATCTTCGAGCGGGGGGGGGGGGGGGGGGGGGGTTTCTGCACTTACAGAGCAATGCTACTCAGGCTTCGTTTTAGGCCCAGCCATCTACAGAGGTAACAGCTGATCCTCCTGTCAAAGCCCTTCCCTGCCACAGAATCCTGGGGAGAACAAAGTGCTGGTAAATCTAGACCTTGAATTTACCAGGGAGTCCCGACTTGCCAACTGCTGTCAGCCACGCCTCCAGCTCCCGATTTGTGGCCTTGATGGATGCAGTGTCCTTCAGAATGCAATCAAAAGTCTTTCCAAGGCTCTGATGGGTTTATCGTGCCACCCAGATGCCATCTGGGTGGCATCCAAAGAGAAGCGGAATTTGTCAGCCACTTTCCCTCACTTGAGCACCAGGGAACTAGATTTTACAGGCTTGAAACACATCCAAGCCCAAGTTATGATCTTCTCCATACCCTGAAGGACCCATCAGCTGCCCGGTGCTGAAGTCGTAGTTACTTTCAGGTCGTCCATAAAGGCTCTGATTGGGGGCTGGCGGACTCCAGACTTGTTTAGGGGACCTCTGCACTCGACCTCGGCTGACTTGACCAGCATGTTCATGGCCAAGGCAAAGAGGATCACTGAAATAGTACATCCAGTGATGATCCCGTTCTCAAGCCGATGACACTTGGATGTGACTGTCCCAGAGGTGACACTCAGATCTGTGATTGTACCTGGTTAATGCGGCTGATCCAGTGCTGTTTCCTCCAGCTTATGGGGAATGGATCCATAAGCATTGGTGAGGTCGAGGCAAAGCACTGCTAGGTCTCCTTTCCCTTCTTTTGCCTCTCTGATCAACTGCGTGACCACACCTGTATCTTTGAGGCATCCTGGAACCTTGGGGATTCCCCCTTCTGTACAGAGGTGTCTGTCACACCTGGTCACCGGCCTGGTGACTTCCCTGATTCCTGATTGTTTCCACCTGTGTCTCCCCTCCTCATGTGTATATAGGCTTTGTCTTCCCTTGTCCTTGTTGCCAGAGTATTTCGTTCGTCACCGTCCATGTACCTCCAGCTCCTGACCCAGCCTTGTCTTAGCCACAACCTGAACCAAGATTCTGACCTGAGTTCTAGTTTCTCGTTTTTGCCACGTAAGCGTGATTATTGTTTCTAGTGTTTTGTTAAGTTTTTGAGGACAGGAAGTCCTAATAAAGTTTGGATTGTCCGTTCGCCTATCTGCATCTGAATCCTCCTTCAAGAGCCCGCCTGACAGTGTCGTTCTTCAGGAGATACTCTGTCAACCGACGAGATAGGATGGCGAAGAATATCTTCCCCTCAACGCTGAGCAGAGAGATTGTTCTGAACTGCTCGATGTTCTTAGCATTCTCCGCCTTGGAAATCTTTTCAGAAGGACACCTTCTGCATATCTCCATGTTGGGCTACCTTTCACTGTCACTTCAGGGGCTCTGTGATAATTTATTTGAAATCATATATCATGTAATAAAACATGGGATAATCATAGTAAGGGAATATAATTCAAAGAGTGATTATACAAAAGAAATAAGAATGTTTTTCATTTGAAAACATTTTTGATGACCAGCAATTGGGAAGATGTAATTTAATACAAGCTTTGATTTCAAGAAGAATAATGAATACAGAGGGGCTTTTTCTGTATAAGAAAAAAAAAGAAAAACACATTGTCATAACAATGTGGGTTGGGCGGTTCTCTAATGTTTATATTCAAAAGTCAGCGGTATATAAATGAATACTTGGAATATGATTATGATCATATGTTGTGATGTTATGATACCATTAACATCCTGCTCATGTGGAAGTAAAGGAGTCTTTTGAATAATCTATATGTTTAAATATATACTGGCCTATCAAAATCTTTTTGAATATTTAGTAGCAGTTATGGCTCGCATTGCTGCAAAGATTCGTCTTCTATCAGTAATGTTCCTTTTCAATGACCTCAATGTAATTTCAGCTGCCCTGTTCACAGACTGTGCTTACATCGGAGAAGTAGAGTCAAACAGTTTTTACCAAGACGGAGATGTGGTGTTAGGGGGTGTCTTTCCTCTACACTACACCCGTGTGTCTTCTCTTCCACCTTACACATCCAAACCAGAACCTGGCTCATACAAGTTGTAAGCCAACGTTTCGAGCATCTAACATTTCTGTTTTCCTATGCATGCATGATTTGTTTTACCTGTCGAGTGTGCATCTAATTAACGATAACAAAATGTTTAGTTTCAGTGCCCGCGCCCTGCGTTGGATGCAGACCATGACCTTTGCTATCAGGGAGATCAACCAGCGCAATGACCTGCTGCCTGCGCTGAGGCTGGGGTTCCACATCAAAGACAGCTGTAACGAGGTCCCAGTGTCTCTGAAGGCCTCCCTGCTTCTGGTGAATGGACAGCCGGGCCCCCCAGCCACCGGGAATGGGAGTATGTCAGTCAGGGAGCTTTCTGGAAAGGGGGATCTGATCAGTTTAGACTCCAGGTCTCCAGTGTTGGGTTGTGCCGATGTCACCAGGTCCCCGTCTCCTGTTATCATAGGAGATGCATCCTCTGGTGTGTCGATGGCTCTACTGAGAAGTCTGGGCCCCTTTCAGATCCCCCTGGTGAGACTTTATGGAATTATGTTCCTTTATTCGTCATAAATGTCAGATAACTTAACAGTATTTATCATATTAATATCTTACTATTTCAATGTATTTGTACACTAGCTTTGTATATTTTTTGCAAAGAGTAAAGCACGTAAAACAGTTAACAGACAAACTTTTGATGGAGAAGTAATCCTCTGTTTGTCCCTCCAATAGGTGAGCTACTTTGCCTCCTGCAGCTGTCTGAGCGAGCAGACAGAGTTCCCAATGTTCATGCGCACCATGCCCAGCGATGCCTTCCAGGTCAGAGCCCTGGCCCGCTTGGTCAGCCACTTCGGCTGGACCTGGGTGGGGGTAATTGGCGAGGAGTCTGACTATGCATACTTTGCCGTACAGCTCTTTCTCCAGGAGTCGTCACTGTATGGCGTGTGTGCTGCCTATGTTCACCATTTTCCTGTAGTTCTGAGTCAGAAGCCTCTGGATAAGCTACTGGATGTCATTCAGGTACATTTAGGATTGATAAGATAACAGAATTAAGGTTTAATACGTTTACTTTTGTGATGGAATCAAAGACTGTACAACCTGAGTTATTAAGACTCCTAAAACAAACAAGTTATGCATTATGGCTGTTTGTTAATCAATTTGAGCAAAACATTTGAAAAAGACTATGTAAAATGTGCTTTCTGAAGTCCAAGTTTTTGTCAAATACTTCTCGTACTTCTCTTTGGCCTGACTCTTTTTATATATTATTTATTATTGTTTTAACAGGGGTCATCTTCAAAGGTCATAATCAACTTCTGCATTGAGACGGAAGTGCAAAGCATCATGAGAGCCATTCGACAGCGGAACATAACAGGCATCCAGTGGATCGCGGGCGAGGCCTGGGCCACAGCCAATTCACTCTGGGGGGAGTTTGGCGACCTCTTGAGCGGCACCTTGGGCTTCGGTATTCGCAGAGCCGAGGTAATTCCAGGGTTGAAGCAGCATCTGTCCAGCCTTCGACGGTCCAACATCCAAGACTCGGCATTCCTCACAGAGTTCTGGGAAGAGTCACTTAACTGCAGACTGAACGGATCTGTGAACACACATTATCATTACATTGACAATCATCTGGATCGAAAGCCTTGCAGTGGCATGGAGGATTTAAACGACGTGTACGCTGCCTTCTCAGATGTGAGCCAGCTCAGGGTGTCGTATAACGTGTACAAGGCTGTGTATTTGGTGGCCCATGCACTGCAGAGAATGAGTGACTGTGTGTTGGGGCAGGGGCCTTTTGTGAACGGCACCTGTGGAAAACCTCAAAGTCTAGAGCCGTGGCAGGTGTGTTGATACCTACTTTCATTGATATGACTTCTTTATGGAGCTGTTGCAATTTTATGTTATACTTTATTCATCAAATACATGCATTATTCATTATTTTTAAATGTTAGAATAAATAAAATCTATATTTGTCATCCCTCCCTTTAGCTGTTCCACTACATGAAGATTACTAAGTTCTCCATATTGGGTGAAAAAGTGGACTTCGATCATAACGGTGACCCCATCGCTTTGTATGACCTCATAAACTGGCGAAGGGAGCAGGATGGCTCTCTGCGGCTGCTGAAGGTGGGCTTTTACGACGCCTCCCTGTCTCCAGAGCTCAGCCTGGTGGTGAATGATTCTGCCATTCAGTGGCCTGTTGGGCAACAGGTGTGTTCTTGTCAAATCCCCCCCAGGCTCCCTCTTCCTCTCAGACTGTTCTGTGTTCATTTAATAAATGTATTAGGCAATCTGTTGATTTTGATTTTAAACTTATGGAAGTTTTATTTGTCCACCTTCAAAGATCAATTCAAGAGTCTACAAAAATCCAAAATGAAGTCAATAATAAAGATTTGTTTTCTTTATATATAATGTTTGTATCATGTTTTTCTTAATCAAACTGGCTGCATCAACACAACAACTTTCTTAAACCTTGATAGCATCATATACATGCTTATTTAAGTGGTACATTTACAGCCACCAAACAAAATTAAACTAGGGTTATCCAGCCAGGTCCCTTTCTGAGTGGCCTTGTTTTCCCTCTCAGGCGATCCGGTCTGTGTGCAGTGAGAGCTGCCCACCAGGGAAGCGTGTTGCCAGGAGGAAGGGGAAGCCTGTCTGCTGTTTTGACTGTGTCACCTGTGCTGAAGGGGAGGTCAGCAACAACACCGGTGGGTTAGGTTCTGTAAGATCATTTTCATATTTTCAAGTTTTTTTCTGTTTATTAGAATGAGTTATTGTCGTTCTCTCTCTATTACCAGATTCTTTGGACTGCACACGGTGCCAAGACGACATGTGGCCTAACGACATGAGAAACCTTTGCCTCCCAAAGAATGTTGAGTTCTTGTCTTACAATGAGCCAATGGGTGTGGTTCTATGTGCTGGATCGGTCCTTGGAGCATGTTTCTCTCTCCTTGTTCTGGCTTTGTTCTTTAAACACAAGGCCTCACCCGTTGTACGGGCTAACAACATGGAACTGAGCTTCTTCCTTCTGCTATTCCTGGCAACCTGTTTTCTCATTGGGCTTTTGTTCATTGGTGAGCCCTCTGATTGGCTGTGTCGTACCCGGTACCCAGCATTCGGCATCAGCTTTGCTCTATGCATCTCCTGCCTCCTGGCTAAGACATCAGTGGTCCTAATGGCTTTCAGGGCCACACTGCCAGGAAGTGGTGTTATGAAGTGGTTCGGACCCAATCAGCAAAGAGCAAGTGTGCTTTTGTGCACGGTGGTCCAGGTAATAATAGCGTTCAGTGGTCATCAAACAACAAAAGTAAATGAATCCATAGATGAAATAATCAAGTTCAACAGAAGAAATGACACTGTCCCTTCTTTCCACTATTCAGGGCTCGATCTGCCTTATCTGGCTGCGCACAAACCCACCTTTCACCAATAGCAACACAGGCTACCTCAGAAACACCATCATTATCGAGTGTGCTACCGGCTCGGAGGTCGGCTTCTGGTGTGTTCTGGGCTACATCGGCCTCCTAGCATGCCTGTGCTTCTTCATGGCGTTTTTGGCCCGTGAATTGCCTGACAATTTCAATGAAGCTAAATTCATTACGTTCAGCATGCTCATTTTCTTTGCGGTGTGGATCACTTTCATTCCTGTCTACATGAGCACCGCCGGTAAATACACTGTGGCTGTGCACATTTTTGCGATTCTGGCTTCTGCTTATGGTCTTCTCTTTTGTATTTTTGCTCCAAAGTGCTACATTATAATTTTAAATCCAGAAAAAAACAGCAAGAAAAATATGATGCATAAATGAGGACATAAACATAAGGATACATATATTTATAATAAATACATTAATAGATGATACTTTGTCATGTTTTTGTCAAATCTGTCTTTTTATGTGTCCTGCATTAAAAATGTCTTCGTACTTTAAATTATCTTTATATTTAATAAAAAATGCAACCTTTAAATCATCACGTTTGGGTATGCAAGATTTTTTTTTTCACATATTCCTCTACTATAATTTGCCAATGTGCCGTGATGCTTACAATTATATAGTTGCTGTTTATTTAATCATCAGCCCATAATAATGAATGACCCAAAATCCATGCATTCCTATATCATAATCAATGACACAATCAAAAAGTGGGTCAATATAAATTTGTGGATCTCGTTACGTTTTTTTTGTCAAATTTGCACTGCAGCTGCTCCTCAAAATACATAGCATACACCTGCAAATGGCGACATGCATGTCAAAGCAAGTGAGTTGTCACTCGCAGACGACAATTCACATTAGGTGTACATAATTAGGCAGTGTTATGACTGTGTAAGTTATTAACTTTCAAAATTGTACCATTTTTATTTAAGATAAATTGTATATAAAGTCTGCAGAATTTTTTTCATGCAAGACATACAAAAGACAGACAGACATGAAAGTTTGGCTAAGTATCATCTATTTATTTATTGGAAAATATACACATCCTTATGTTTATGTGCTAAATTACGCATCATATTTTTGTTGCTGGCTTTAAAATGATAATGTAGCACTTTGGAGCAAAAATACGAACAGGAGACCATAAGCAGAAGCAAGAATTTCATAAAAATGCACAGCCACATGTTCGGTCATTCAACTAAGCAACACAATGTTTCACTCTCAAACAAAAAATCTGAAATAATGGATAGTGTGTTTTCAACGAACAAGGAAGCAGGTCAGAGCTCACAATTGTGGCCAACTTGACAGCGGTAAAGTACCTTGACAAATCATGAAGAAATGATGGTATGTTACTAATCTGTGCCGTCTTGATCATATTAACAGGAATGATATCATTCATCCGACACAAATTCCGTCTTTAAAAGGTTCGAGCAAACAAAAATATTTAAAAACAAAACAAATCTTAATTGAAGCCAAAAAATAATTACTTTGTCAAACATTTTCTTATCAAATGAATAATTTATATTAGTTTTTATCAGAATGTCTTTCCTTCTTCGACAAATATGAAAGAGGATTCTGGCCACATGTGATCATTTGGAGTTCTGAGTTAAAAGTCAGAACTCTGAGATTAAAGTCATAAATCCTAAAATTCTGGAAAAAATAATGCGTGTGTCCCTAATCCTCTTCCTCTTCTATCTTCTGTTGGTCAGCACGTGGTTCCAGTCCTCCATGTGGAAAAGTGACTCAATGACCTTGGTTCATTACAGGTAATCTTCCCATTCTTCTGACTATAAATTGTGAATTCTGAGATTAAAGTCAGAATTCTGAGATTAAAGTCAGAGCTCGAAAAAATTATAACACATGGCTCCAATCCTCTTGCGTGGACACCAACTTCAATGAAACATATATTTATAAAAAATAAATAATAGTTTATTCAAAAATAGATATAAACATATATTTACACCATGTCACGGTAGGTCCTATTTTATAATCAATTTTAAATCATAGATCATATATATTAATTTTTGATGACAATCAATTGGAAAGATTTTATTTAATGAAGTTTTGATTGAAGAAGAAAAAAAAAGGGTACTTCTCGGTATAAAAAAACAAAACAACCCACATTGTCATAACTGGGCGGTTCTATAATGTTTATATTCACAAGTCAGAAGTATATAAATGAACACTTGAAATATAATTGCCATTTAAATTGTGCTCATTTAGAAGCCAAGTTGTTTCTTAAATAAAACATATGTTTAAATGTATACAAGACTATAGTAATATTTATAAATATCAAGCAGCAGTGATGGCTCCCATTGCTGCCAAGATTCTTCATCTATCAGTCATGTTCCTCTTGAACGACCTTATTGTAAGTTCAGCTGCCCTCTTCACAGAGTGTGCTTCCATCGGAGAAGAAGAATCAAACAGTTTTTACGAAGACGGAGATGTGGTGTTAGGGGGCATCTTTCCTCTACACTACACCCGTGTGTCTTCTCTTCCAACGTACACATCCAAACCAGAACCTGGTTCACACAAGTAGTAAGTCAACATTTTGAGCATCTAACGTCAATGTTTTCCTGGGCATTTATGATATGTTTTACCTGTTAAGTGGGCATCTGATTAACGTTAACAAAATGTTTAGTTTCAGTGCACGGGCCCTGCGTTGGATGCAGACCATGACTTTTGCTATCAGGGAGATCAACCAGCGCAGTGACTTGCTGCCTGCGTTGAGGCTGGGTTTTCACATCAGAGACAGCTGCAACGACGTCCCTGTGTCTCTGAAGGCCTCCCTGCTTCTGGTGAATGGACAGCCAGGCCCCCCAGCCATCAGGAATGTGAGTCTGGAGGCAGTCGGGGAGCATTCTGGCAAGGGTGATCTGATCAGTTCAGGCTTCAGGTCTCCAGTGTTAGGTTGTGCCGATGTCACCAGGTCCCCGTCTCCTGTTATCATAGGAGATGCATCCTCTGGTGTGTCGATGGCTTTGCTTAGAAGTTTGGGCCCCTTTCAGATCCCCCTGGTGAGACTTTATGAACTATATTTTTTAAATCATATATATATATATATAAATAACTTTTTATTTGACCAGATATACCAGATATATATACGTATATTTAACTATGTCCATATTTATTTCGAAAAGTTGTGCAGGATTCATATTTTCTTGAAAACATTAACATGAAACAAAAAAAATATGAAATATGGTCAAATAATTATTTATAGGCTTGTACATTTCTGAAACTTTTTATGGAGAAGTAATCCACTGTTTGTCCCTCCAGGTGAGCTACTTTGCCTCCTGCAGCTGTCTGAGCGAGCAGACAGAGTTTCCCATGTTCATGCGCACCATGCCTAGCGATGCCTTCCAGGTCAGAGCCCTGGCCCGCTTGGTCAGCCACTTTGGCTGGACCTGGGTGGGGGTCATTGGCCTGGAGTCTGACTATGCCCGCTTCGCCATACAGCTTTTTCTCCACGAGTCGTCCCTTTATGGCGTGTGTGCTGCCTATGTTCATCTCTACCCTGTGGTTCTGAGTCAGCAGCCTCTGGATGAGCTTCTGGATATCATTCAGGTAGATGTAGGACCGATGTTTTAATATATTTGAATTCAGTGTAGAAAAAAATACAAAATAAACCTTGATTAATGATGAATGATACTGAATTTAAAATGGAAGTGTTAAAAACATTTGGGTTGATTCGGTTACTCAATGGAGCAAGTCAGGTATCTTTTTTAAGTCATTTATTTTCTAATCCAGTCTAGCAAGTAATTTGAGGAACTCTAAATAAAAAGTTGTTTTCTGGACTTCAAGTTTGTATTAAATTCTTCTTTAGGCTACTCTTTTAATGGTAGTCTTTGGTCGGACTATCTCACAATTTTCAACAGAAACTTTGAATTCAATGTATTAACAGGGGTCATCTTCAAAGGTCATAATTAACTTCAACAGTGAGTCAGAAGTGCAAAGCATCATGAGAGCCATTCGACAGAGGAATATCACAGGCATCCAGTGGATCGCGAGTGAGGCCTGGGCCACAGCCAAGTCGCTCTGGGAGGAGTTTGGCGACCTCTTGAGCGGCACCTTGGGCTTCGGTATTCGCAGAGCCGAGGTAATTCCGGGGTTGAAGCAGCATCTGTCCAGGCTTCGACCGTCCAACATCCAAGACTCGTCTTTCCTCACAGAGCTCTGGGAGGAGACACTCAACTGCAGACTGAACGGCTCTGTTAACACACATTCTCACATGGTCAATCATCTGGATCGAAAGCCTTGCAGTGGTATGGAGGATTTAAACGACGTGTACTCTGCCTTCTCAGATGTGAGCCAGCTTAGGGTGTCGTATAACGTGTACAAGGCTGTGTATTTGGTGGCCCATGCACTGCAGAAAATGAGTGACTGTGAGGCGGGGCAGGGGCCCTTTGTGAACGGCTCCTGTGGAAAACCTCAAAGTCTAGAGCCGTGGCAGGTGTGTTGACACCTACTTCCATTGATATGATTTGTATATGGAGCTGTTGCAATTTTATGTTATACTTTATTCATCAAATAAATGCATTATTCATTATTTGTAAATGTTAGAATAAATAAAATCTATATTTGTCATCCCTCCCTTTAGCTGTTCCACTACATGAAGAATACTAAGTTCTCCATATTGGGTGAAAAAGTGGACTTTGATCGTAACGGTGACCCCATCGCTTCGTATGACCTCATGAACTGGAGACGGGAGCAGGATGGCTCTCTGCGGCTGCTGAAGGTGGGCTTTTACGACACCTCCCTGTCTCCAGAGCTCAGCCTGGTGGTGAATGATTCTGCCATTCAGTGGCCTGTTAGGCAACAGGTGTGTTCTCGTCAAATCCCGCCCAGGCTTCCTCTTCCTCTCAGACTGTTCTGTGTTCATTTAATAAATGCATTAGGAAATCTGCTGATTTTTATTTTAAAGATTTTGGATCTTTTATTTGTCCACCTTCAAAGATCATTTCAAGAGTCTACAAAAATCAAACATGAAGTCAATAATAAAGATCTGCTTTCTTTATATATAATGTATCATGTTTTTTTTTTTCAACAAACTGGCTGCATCATCACAGCAATTGTCTTTAACCTTAATAGCCTCATATATATGGTTAAGTCGGTGGTAATTTAAGTGGCATATTTACAGCCACCAAAGAAAAATAAACTAGGGTTATCCAGTCCAGGTCCCTCTCTGAGCGGCCTTGTTTTGCCTCTCAGGCGGTCCGGTCTGTGTGCAGTGAGAGCTGCCCACCAGGGAAGCGTGTAGCCAGGAGGAAGGGGAAGCCTGTCTGCTGTTTTGACTGTGTCACCTGCGCTGAAGGGGAGGTCAGCAACAACACCGGTGGGTTACGTTCTGTAAGATCCATCTCTCACTTTCATTTTTTTCCTTATGTTTATTAGCATGAGTTATTGTCATTTTCTCTCTACTACCAGATTCTTTGGACTGCACACGGTGCCCAGAAGACATGTGGCCTAACGACATGAGAAACCTTTGCCTCCCAAAGAATGTTGAGTTCTTGTCTTACAAGGAGCCAATGGGTATTGTTCTATGTACTGGATCAGTTCTTGGAACGAGTTCCTCTCTCCTTGTTCTGGCTATGTTCTATAAACACAGGGCCACACCTGTTGTCCGGGCAAACAACATGGAACTGAGCTTCTTCCTTCTGTTGTTCCTGGCCACCTGTTTCCTCATTGGGCTTTTGTTCATCGGTGAGCCCTCTGATTGGCTGTGCCGTATCCGGTACCCAGCGTTCGGCATCAGCTTTGCTCTATGCATCTCCTGCCTCCTAGCTAAGACAGTAGTGGTCCTAATGGCTTTCAGGGCCACACTGCCAGGAAGTGGTGTTATGAAGTTGTTCGGACCCAATCAGCAAAGAGCAAGTGTTCTTCTTTGCACGCTGGTCCAGGTAAAATTAGCATTCAGTGGTAATCCCACAATGAATGAATCAATCAATAAATGAAATAGCTTAGTTCAACAGTTACAATGATACTTTCCCATCTTTCCACTATTCAGGGCTTGATCTGTATTATCTGGCTGCTCACCTACCCACCTTTCACCAATTGCAACACAGGCTACCTCAGGAACACCATCATCATTGAGTGTGCTACCGGCTCGGAGGTCGGCTTCTGGTGTGTTCTCGGCTACATCGGCCTGTTAGCATGCCTGTGTTTTTTCATGGCGTTTTTGGCCCGTGAGTTGCCTGACAATTTCAATGAAGCTAAATTCATTACGTTCAGCATGCTAATTTTCTTTGCAGTGTGGATCACTTTCATTCCCGTCTACGTTAGCACCGCCGGTAAATACACCGTTGCTGTGCATATTTTTGCAATTCTGGCTTCTGCTTATGGTCTACTGTTTTGTATTTTTGCTCCAAAGTGCTACATTATCATTTTCAAGCCAGAAAAAAACAGCAAGAAAAATATGATGCGTAAATGATGACATAAACATGAAGGATGTGTATATTTTCCAATAAATAAATAAATAGATGATACACTGACAATCTTTGATGTTTTATCCGTCTTTTGTATGTCTTGCATTAAAAAGTTCTGCAGATTTTCATCAATATGTATATGATGTAAAAAATTTACCATTTAGATACTTACTAACTTACACAGTCATAATGCTGCATAATATATATATGTTGACCTAATGTGAATTGTGCGAGTTAAGACTCACTTCCTTTTACATGCATGTCGCCCTCTGCAGGTGTATGCTATGCACTCATCCAGATTTTGAATAACTTTTTCTTTTACTGATCAGCTGCGGTACACATTGGAAAAAACTTGACGAGATCCACAAATTTATAATAATTTACTTGTTGATTGTTTTATTGATTATCATATAGGAATGCATGGAACCAGAGTATCTTAATTATTTTTTTGGGGGCATTTATTACTATTATGGGTGATGATTAAAGGAGACATATTATGGTGTTTTTCCCAACAAGTAAACATCAGTATATGAGTTCCAGAGAGCAAAAAAAATCTCAACTACCGCTATTACTCCTGTTTCAGTCCCTTCAGAATGCACCGCTTGTGGACTCCCGGAGCACTTTATCTATATAATGTAATATAATATTATAATAATAATAATAATAATAATAATATAATATGTAGGTATCTATATAATATAATATCTAATATCATGACCAAAAGCTATGTGCTCCTCGGATGATATTATGAATCCTAAAGACTGCGTCAGACGTCTGTGGTACTTCCACAACAAGTAATGACTCGTAGTGAGGGTTATCTCGGCCATGGTTAAGAAGAATTGAGCGAATGGAACTTTGGCTTTGACTCTCTGCAGTCCAGATTGAACCACGACATAGAGGAGAAAGGGATTGTACTCCTCAAGCTGAGCTGCCATACGGCCGCTGAAGCTCCGTCTGAGCTGGCTCACATCTGAGAAGGCAGAGTACACGTCGTTTAAATCCTCCATGCCACTGCAAGGCTTTCGATCCAGATGGTTGACCATGTGAGAATGTGTGTTGACAGAGCCGTTCAGTCTGCAGTTGAGTGTCTCCTGCCAGAGCTCGGTGAGGAAAGCCGGGTTTTGGATGTTGGATGGTCGAAGCCTGGACAGATGCTGCTTCAACCCCGGAATTACCTGGGCTCTGTGAATACCGAAGCCCAAGGTGCCGATCAAGAGGTCGCCAAACTCCTCCTAGAGTGACTTGGCTGTGGCCCAGGCATCACCCGCGATCCAATGGATGCCTGTGTTGTTCCGCTGCCAAATGGCTGTCATGATGATTTGCACTATACTGACTCAGTGCAGAAGTTAAGGATGACCTTTGAAGATGACCCCTATAAACACAATAAAAATGCAAGTCCGGCCGAATTGTAGCAAAATAGTAGCTTGAGAAGTATTTGCCACAAACTTGAACTCCAGGAAGGAGATTTTATTTAGTGTTGTTGAAATGTCTTGCTTAAATTTAATACAAAATAGCAAAAATGCATAACTTTCAATCAGTTGCGCTATCGATCACATCTACCTGAATGATATCTAGCTTATCCAGACGCTGCTGACTCAGAACCACAGGATCATAGTGAACAGCAGCACACACACACACACACACACACACACACACACACACACACACACACACACACACACACACACACACACACACACACACACACACACACACACACGCTATACAAATGTAACCCTGTCAATATTTGGGCTACAAAGGCATTAATTGGAGAGCTATTGAAGTCATATACTTGGTTAAAAACTCTGTATTGATATAACTATTTAGTTTGAAGTGTATGAAAAAGGTTACGTTGGTTTTCGATTGAAGTTAAATATAAGTTACTATTATTTTGAAGTGTGAACTCTTAGTTGTTTGCGGGAGGAGTTGGTCGCGTGAGAGAGCCGTGAGTTGCGCACGTAGGGCGATGAGACGGAGAGGAACGCATGCGTTTATGCTCCGAGCCAGAACAAGCCACTGCGCTATTCCTTTAGACAGATAACCGAACCCAGATACAAACATGAACCGTCAGAGCGACACAGTTCTCTTGTGAAAATACCTTCGGTGAGTTTAACTGTGGTCTGACTCATAAACGTGTGAAGCTAAACATATGCTAATGGCTAATGCGCTAGTGAATAATAAGTCGTCAAACTAAACTGTGTCGTCTCATTAATTATCCATCTTGCTCCAGTAGTCAAACCTAGTAATCTGGGCCAGAATATTGTTGTATAAAGAATTCTTAATCTGCTAATCCAATAAAGTGTTACATTAAGGACTCCTGGAGAAAGAGCTGTATGGCAAAGCGTGCATAGTCAGACTCCTCGCCAATGACCCCCACCCAGTTCCAGCCGAATGGCTAACCAAGCGGACCAGGGCTCTGACCTGGAAGGCATCGCTGGCAGAGGTGTCAAAAGTATTCACATTCATTACTCAAGTAGAAGTATAGATACTAGCGTTTAAAAATACTTCTGTAGAAGTTGAAGTATCAACTCAAGCTTTTTACTTAAGTAAAAGTATAAAAGTACTGGTTTCAAAACTACTTAAAGTATTAAAGTAAAGTAATGCAAGGGGGAAAAAATGCCATTAAGGACAAAAGCGTAGGCCGTGCCACAGGGGCCTATAGAATTACAATCAGCTTTTTTTGCCAAGTATGCTCACACATACAAGGAATTTGGTCACTGCATTTATCCCATCTGTGAATTAGTGACACACACAGCCACTTCCCCCCAAAAAACATTTTTCTAAAGCCCATCTAATGACTTTAATGTTAATGTTGAAAAAATTGGGATGCACCTGTTTCAGACACATTTATACCCATTGAAAATGAATGCATATTAGTACAATGCAAATACATTAAAGAATATGTGTACTACTGAGCTTTAACATGTGTTTCATGGAGCGGAAGATATGATGACTAGTTCCCTGTAAGTATTGGAATGGTGCAAAAAGTCAAACTTCAGAGGCATGTTATCAAAAACCTTTATTGGAACATACTGCAGCTAGTAGGCTATGTTCCAAGCTTAGCTGCAGGAATTTAAGATGTAACGAGTAAGAACTGAGTTGTTTTTGCATCCAACCATCTCAAAAAATTCTTCCAGGTACGGCCAGGGATGTAGAAGGGTTGGCTGGTCTTCTTGGCTACCAACCTCCTCACTGGTGCTTGGTTGGGACATTTCGCTCATCGTCTGCTATTTCATAGCTGGAATGTGGCGCGATTTATGTCATGTCAGAGAATGTAGACGGGCTCTGGTCATGCGCAGGTGCCATGGATCGCGTATAAACCAATAAGGTGTCAGAATTGTATATGTTTCTATTCTCATCCAACCAATCAAATTCACTCTATCCGATGGCGCAAATTATCTGGATAGGTTTTTTTGAACGCCGGCGGAAATAAAAACAAGCCGAAATTAAATGGGAGCAACGTGGCCATTTTTAAAAAGTAAGGAGTAGAAAGTACAGATAAGTGCGTGAAAATGTAAGAAGTAGAAGTAAAAAGTAGGCTGAAAAATAATTACTCCAGTAAAGTATAGATACCCAAAATTTCTACTTAAGTAAGGTAACAAAGTATTTGTACTTAGTTACTTGACACCTCTGATCGCTGGGCATGGTGCGCATGAACATGGGAAACTCTGTCTGCTCACTCAGACAGCTGCAGGAGGCAAAGTAGCTCACCTAGTGGAGGGACAAACAGAGGATTACTTCTCCATAAAAAGTTTCCCTGTTATTTCAAATGATGAATGACTTAAATATGACTTATATAAGTCATATTTAACGAATTTCAACGTGTAATTGTTTTGCACATAACATGCATCCAAAACTATTGTACAAATTAGTTGACATTGTATGATATTAATATGATAAATACGACAAGTTATGCGACCAATATGAGTAAAGGAGTCGGGGAGCTGGTGACAGCGGCACAACCTAACACTGGAGACCTGGAGCCTAAACTGATGAGATCTCCCTTGCCGGAATGCTCCCCGATGGCCTTCAGACTCCCATTCCCGTTGGCTGGGGGGCCCGGCTGTCCATCCACCAGAAGCAGGGAGGCCTTCAGAGACATGGGGACCTCGTCGCAGCTGCCTCTGATGTGGAACCCCAGCTTAAGCGCAGGCAGCAAGTCATTGCGCTGGTTGATCTCCCTAATATCAAAGGTCATGTTCTGCATCCAACACAGGTCACGGGCACTGAAACTAATCATTTTGTGAATGGTAATTAGATGCACACTCGACAAGTAAAACATTTTCACCAGGAAAACACTGACGTTAGAGGCTCGAAATGTTGACTTGCTACTTGTGGGAACCAGGTTCTGGTTTGGATGCGTACTTTGGAAGAGAAGACACAAGGGTGTTGTGTATAGGAACGACGCCCCCTAGCACCACATCACCGTCTTCGTAAAAACAGTTTGATTCTTCTTCGACTATGAAGGCGCAGTCTGTGAAGAGGGCAGCTTCAAGAGGAACATGACTGATAGAAGACAAATCTTGACAGCAATGGGAGCCATCACTGCTGCTTGATATTTAGAAATATTACTATAGTCTTGTTTATATTTAAACATGTGTTCCTTCGATAGACTTGGCTTTAACATGAACACAATTAAAATGCAATTATATTTAACATATTCATTTACATATTTCTGACTTGTGAATGTAAACAAAACCGCCCAGTTATGCCAATGTGGGTGGTTTTGTTTTTTTATGCAGAAAAATACCATTTTTTATTCTTCTTTAATCAGAGCTTAAATAACATCTTTCCAATTGATGTTCATCAAAAATGGATTAAAGTAAAAATATACCGATTTTTTTTGTATAATCAAACATTCATTCATAAATATTTCATAATTATGATTATTCTGTGTTTTCTTACGGGAAATATGATTAGAAAATAAATCATTAAAGATCACCTACAATTTATGTAATTTATCTTTATATTTGTTTTAATTTTAATTCTGAATGAACAAATAAAATGATAAATATATGTTTGATGTGTGGGTGTCCATGGAAGAGGATTAGGGCCACGTGTCTTAATGTCAGAATTCTAACTTTAATCTCAAGATGTCATAGACGGAAACAGGAACTTGATCCGGTAAGGCTCAGCTTGCCAAAGCTTGGACCAGGGGATCTTACAGTCCACTGTTTGTTCCCATCTTGTCCATGGGCCTTGCTGTCGCATTCCCACCATCTGGCTAGCACGCAGTTCCTCCACACCAGCTCTTACCTGCTCTGGGACAAATCAGCGGCTGTCTTTGCCCAGAGCTTTGTCGTTGCGTGTGGTTCAAACGCTACCAAGCCCTGCTCATCCAGATTCAACTGGGCCGACCAGCACGCTGTCACGCAAGCGTGACAGCGTGCTCAGCCTGCTCGACTGCTTCCTGCGCCCTCAACTTCCTCACAGTCCTGACTACAATGCAAGCCTGGGAGACTGTCGGGTCACTGGATTCCCTGTACTGCAGCACCTCTCTTGCACGGGTAACCATAAACTCCTCATTCAGGCTGCTAATGGGGAGCTTCATTTTGTTGTTCTGCACGTACGGAGCGATGCTACTCAGGCTTCGTGGCAGGCCCAGACATTTACGGATGTAACAGATGATCCTCCTCTCAAAGCCCTTTACTGAGGTTATTGTGATCTCGTACACAAGCAGAGGCCACAGAATCATGGAGAGAACACCTACTGATACATCCAGGCCTTGAATTTACCAGGCAGACGCGACTTGTCAACTGATGTCAGCCACTCCTCCAGCTCCCGATTTGTAGCCTTGATGGATGCAGCGTCCTTCAGGATGCAACCAAAGGTCTTTCAGAGGCTCAGATGGGTTTCTTGGTGACCTATTTAATCGGGGTGCCGTCCAGAGAGAATCAGAACTTGTCAGTCACTTTCCCTCTCTTGAGCACCAGGGGCCTCGATTTTACAGGCTTGAAACACATCAGAGCCCATGTGATGATCTTCTCCAAGCCCTGAAGGATCCATCGGCACCCTGGCACTGACGTCGTAGTTACTGTCAGGTCGTCCATGAAGGCTCTGATGGGGGGCTGGCAGACTCTGGACGATCCCAATCTCCAGCCGATGCCACGCGGATGTGACTGTCCCAGAGGTGACTCTGAGCTTAGAACTCTTGAAATAGTCCAAAATAAGGTCCCTGATTTTACCTGGGACATGGTGCCGATCCAGTGCAGTTTCCCCCATTTTATGGGGAATGGATCCATAATCATTAGTGAGGTCGAGCCACAGCACTGCTAGGTCTCCTTTTCCTTTTCTTGACCACACCTGTATGTTTGAGTCATCCTGGAACCTTGGGGATTCCACCCTTCTGTACACAGGTGTCGTTCTTCTGGAGGAACTCTGTCAACCGATGGGATAGGATGGTGAAGAATATCTTCCCCTCAATGCTGAGCAGCGAGATGGTTCTGAACTGCTCGATGTTCTTAGCATTCACCTTCTTGGGAATCTTTGCAGAAGGACACCTGCAAATCCCCATGGTTGGGCCACCTTTCACTGTCACTCGGGAAATCTGTAATAATTCAAAATAAATCATATATTATGGAATAAAAGATGGAGAAATCATAATAAGGGAATACAATTTAAGAGTGATTTAAAAAATAAATAAAAAGTTTTACATTTTTATCACAGTTTTGATGACCCACAATTGGGAAGATGGAATTTAATACAACCTTTGATTGATGAAGAATAATAAATACAGAGGGGCTTTTTCTGTGTAAAAAAAACAAAACAACCCACATTCTCATAACTGGGCGGTTCTCTAATGTTAATATTCACAAGTCAGAGGTATATAAATGAATACTTGGAATACGATTGCCATTTACATCCTGCTCATGTGGAAGCCAAGTAGTCTTTTGAATAATCTATGTGTTTAAATACTAGACTAATAATCTTTATGAATATTTAGTAGCAGTTATGGCTCGCATTGCTGCCATGATTCTTCTTCTATCAGTAATATTCCTTTTCAATTACCTCAATGTAAGTTCAGCTGCCCTCTTCACTGACTGTGCTTACATCGGAGAAGAAGAGTCAAACAGTTTTTACCAAGGCGGAGATGTTGTGGTAGGGGGTGTCTTTCCTCTACACTACACCCGTGTGTCTTCTCTTCCACTGTACACATCCAAACCAGAACCTGGCTCATACAAGTTGTAAGCCAACATTTCGAGCATCTAAAATTGTCTGTTTCCCTATGCATGCATGATTTGTTTTACCTGTCGAGTGTGCATCTAATTAACGTTAACAAAATGATTAGTTTCAGTGCACGCGCCATGCGGTGGATGCAGACCATGACCTTTGCTATCAGGGAGATCAACCAGCGCAGTGACTTGCTGCCTGAGCTGAGGCTGGGGTTCCACATCAGAGACAGCTGTAACGAGGTCCCCGTGTCTCTGAAGGCCTCCCTGCTTCTAGTGAATGGACAGCCGGGCCCCCCAGCCACCGGGAATGGGAGTCTGGAGGCAGTCGGGGAGCTTTCTGGCAAGGGGGATCTGATCAGTTTAGGCTCCAGGTCTCCAGTGTTAGGTTGTGCCGATGTCACCAGGTCCCCGTCTCCTGTAATCATAGGAGATGCATCCTCTGGTGTGTCGATGGCTCTGCTTAGAAGTCTGGGCCCCTTTCAGATCCCCCTGGTGAGACTTTATGGAACAAAGTTCCTTTTGTCGTATTTGTCAGATAACTCATCATATTTATCATATTAATTGCATACTATCCCAATATATTTGAACAATAGCTTTGTATATATTGTGCTAAACATTTACACGTTAAAATTAATTTAATATTTATAATGTACATTTCAGAAAATAAGACAAAAAATACATAATTGATTTGAAGTAAAACAGGCAAACTTCTGAATGAGAAGTAATCCTCTGTTTGTCCCTCAACTAGGTGAGCTACTTTGCCTCCTGCAGCTGTCTGAGCGAGCAGACAGAGTTTCCCATGTTCATTCGCACCATGCCCAGCGATGCCTTCCAGGTCAGAGCCCTGGCCCGCTTGGTCAGCCACTTCGGCTGGACCTGGGTGGGGGTCCTTGGCCAGGAGTCTGACTATGCACGCTTTGCCGTACAGCTCTTTCTCCAGGAGTCCTCATTGTATGGCGTGTGTGCTGCCTATGTTCACCACTTTCCCGTAGTTCTGGGTCAGAAGCCTCTGGATAAGCTCCTTGATATCATTCAGGTAAATATCATTCAGAGGATCGATAGGATAACAGTATAAAGGTTTCATACGTTTACATTTGTGATGGAATAAAACACTGTACAACAAACAAGTTATTTACACTCCTCAAATTAACAAGTTATGCAATATTGCTGTTTTGTAATCATTCAATTTGAGGAAGACATTTGAATAATAGCAATTAAAATGTCCTTTCTGAAGTTCAAGTTTTTGTCAAATACTTCTCGTACTCCTCTTTTGATACTCTGTGGCCAGACTCTTTTTATATATAATTTATTATTGTTTTAACAGGGGTCATCTTCAAAGGTCATAATCAACTTCTGCAGTGAGACAGAAGTGCAAAGCATCATGAGAGCCATTCGACAGCGAAACATCACAGGAATCCAGTGGATCGCGGGCGAGGCCTGGGCCACAGTTAAGTCCCTCTGGGAGGAGTTTGGCGACCTCTTGAGCGGCACCTTGGGCTTCGGTATTCGCAGAGCCGAGGAAATTCCAGGGTTGAAGCAGCATCTGTCCAGGCTTCGACGGTCTAACCTCCAAGACTCGGCGTTCCTCACAGAGTTCTGGGAAGAGTCACTTAACTGCAGACTGAACGGCTCTGTGAACACACATTCTCACATGGTCAACCATCTGGATCGAAAGCCTTGCACTGGCATGGAGGATTTAAACGACGTGTACTCTGCCTTCTCAGATGTGAGCCAGCTCAGGGTGTCGTATAACGTGTACAAGGCTGTGTATTTGGTGGCCCATGCACTGCAGAGAATGAGTGACTGTGAGGCGGGGCAGGGGCCCTTTGTGAACGGCACCTGTGGAAAACCTCAAAGTCTAGAGCCGTGGCAGGTGTGTTGACACCTACTTCCATTGATATGATTTGTATGTGAAGCAGTTAAAATGTAATGTTATATTTTTTAAGAAATACATAGATTATTTATTATCAAAAAATATTTGAATCAATGTAATAAATATTTTTTATCCCTAAATTTAGCTGTTCCACTACATGAAGAATACTAAGTTCTCCATATTGGGTGAAAAAGTGGACTTTGATCATAACGGTGACCCCATCGCTTCGTATGACCTCATGAACTGGCGAAGGGAGCAGGATGGCTCTCTGCGGCTGCTGAAGGTGGGCTTTTACGACGCCTCCCTGTCTCCAGAGCTCAGCCTGGTGGTGAATGAATCTGCCATTCAGTGGCCTGTTGGACAACAGGTGTGTTCTCGTCAAATCCCCCCCAGGCCCCCTCTTCCTCCCAGAATGTTCTGTGTTCATTTAATAAATGCATTCGGCAATCTGCTGCTGTTGGTTTTATATCTATTGGATATTGTATTATTCCACCTTCAACGATCATTTCACAAGTCTACAAAAATCAAAAATGAAGACAATAATAAAGATTGGTTTTCTTTAAAAATAATGTATCATGTTTATTTACACTGAACTTTCTGTAGCACTACAGCAATTGTTTAGCCTGTACCGGCATCATAAAGATGCCCTTTCTAATGAGCTAGGTTTAAAGTAAATTCAAGTGGTACCCTTGCCAGCCACCAAACAAAAATAAACCAGGTGTATCCAGTCCAGGGCCCTCTCTGAGCGGCCTTGTTTTGCCTCTCAGGCCGTCCGGTCTGTGTGCAGTGAGAGCTGCCCACCAGGGAAGCGTGTGGCCAGGAGGAAGGGGAAGCCTGTCTGCTGTTTTGACTGTGTCACCTGCGCTGAAGGGGAGGTCAGCAACAACACCGGTGGGTTTATGTTCTTTGAGTCCCATCAATCACTTTAATTTTTTTTTCTGTTTATAAGAATGAGTTGTTGTCCTTCTCTCTCTTCTACCAGATTCTTTGGACTGCACACGGTGCCCAGAAGACATGTGGCCTAACGACATGAGAAACCTTTGCCACCAAAAGAATGTTGAGTTCTTGTCTTACCAGGAGCCGATGGGTATTGTTCTATGTGCTGGATCAGTTCTTGGAGCTTGTTTATCTCTCCTTGTTCTGGTTATGTTCTATAAACACAGGGCCACACCTGTTGTCCGGGCAAACAACATGGAACTGAGCCTCTTCCTTCTGCTATTCATGGCCACCTGTTTCCTTATTGGGCTTTTGTTCATTGGTGAACCCTCTGATTTGCTGTGCCGAATTCGGTACCCAGCATTCGGCATCAGCTTTGCTCTCTGCATCTCCTGCCTCCTGGCTAAGACAGTAGTGGTCCTAATGGCTTTCAGGGCCACATTGCCAGGAAGTGGTGTTATGAAGTGGTTCGGACCCAGTCAGCAAAGAGCAAGTGTGCTTGTGTGCACGGTGGTCCAGGTAAAAATAGCGTTAAATTAAAATCAAATGTAAATTAATCAATAGATGAAATAGACTAGATCAACAGTATCAATGACACTGTCCCATCTTTCCTCTATTCAGGGCTCGATCTGTCTTATCTGGCTGCTCACCTATCCGCCTTTCACCAATAGCAACACAGGCTACCTCAGGAACACCATCATTATCGAGTGTGCTACCGGCTCGGAGGTCGGCTTCTGGTGTGTTCTCGGCTACATCGGCCTGTTAGCATGCCTGTGCTTCTTCATGGCGTTTTTGGCCCGTGAGTTACCTGACAATTTTAATGAAGCTAAATTCATTACGTTCAGCATGCTCATTTTCTTTGCGGTGTGGATCACTTTCATTCCCGTCTACGTGAGCACTGCCGGTAAATACACCGTGGCTGTGCATATTTTTGCGATTCTGGCTTCTGCTTATGGTCTTCTGTTTTGTATTTTTGCTCCAAAGTGCTACATTATCATTTTCAAGCCAGCAAAAAACAGCAAGAAAAATATTATGCGGAAATGAAGACATAAACATAAGGATGCGTATATTTCAAAATAAATACATAGGCCTAAATAGATGATATTTTAATTTTTAATTTTTTTAATTTTTTGTCAATTTTGAATGTCATATATGTCTTTGTACGGGTCGTGCATTGAAAAATGTGCTGCATACACTATATTATATTCATATTTAATTAAAACTACACCCTTTAGATACTTATTAACTGTTTTTTTCAAATGTTCCTCAGCTCTAATTTGCTATGTCCCAATTAAGCTTACCATTATACATCAGCCCGTACGAATAAATTATCAAAAAAACATGTTTCGATTCCTTCCTATACCATAAAAAACTGCTCATGGGAATAAAAAAAGGAGCCAACAGGGGAATTCATATATTGTATTTACTTACAATTCAGACTTTATTGTTTACAGTTTTCCCTATGACATGTTTCTTTGTATTTTGCTCGGGTTTAATTAATATTATGTAACATTTAGGTGCAAAAATACTGATCAACAAGCCAAAGGCAGAAGACAAAATAGCAAAGATCTCTACAGCTACAGTGAACTTTCCTGGAGAGCTGATATAAGCAGGGATGAAGGTGATCCAGACGGCACAGAATATCAACATGCTGAAGGTGATGAACTTTGCCTCATTGAAGTTATCAGGCAGTTTCCTTGCCAGAAATGCAAGAACCAAACATATTGCAGCAAGGATTCCTATATAACCTAAAACAGCATAGTATGCAGTCTCAGAACCGGGGTTGCATTCTAGCACTATCTTTGTATTGCTATACCTGAACACCATATCTGGAAAAGGTGGGTTGAATCTCAGCCATAAAATGCATACAACGACCTGAACCAATGTGCATGAGCAAACGATTAGTCTTTGCTGGGCAGGGCCAAACTTCCCTGACACTATACTGCCAGGCAACGTGGCCTTGAAGGCCATCACTACCACAATGGTTTTCCCCAGAACACAGGACATGCAGAGGGCAAAGGTTACCCCGAAGGCCGTGTGTCGCAACATGCAGGTCCAAACAGTGGGCCTGCCGATGAAGGTGAGGGGGCAGAGGAAGCAAAGAAAGAGTGAGAACAACAAGAGGCAGCTGAGGTCAAAGTTACTGGCCTTTATGACAGGAGTCTCTCTGTGGTAGAGGAAGATGGACACAGTTGACAGAGACAGAACAGCCCCCATCAGGGACACCACTGTCAAGGCTATTCCCATTGGCTCGTGATAGGACAGGTACTCAATGGTTTTCAGAAGGCACTCGTCACGTCCCTCATTGGACCAGTATTCCCGTAGACAGGGTGTGCAGTCAGTTGCACCTGTAAAACAAATACAGCTCTAATATGTGAGATGATTGTTGTCAATGCAACAATTCCACAGCAAAATTCATCTATATATATTGGGGATATCTGGCTCAACACATAATACCATGAAGCTGTTGAACTAATGGTAACTTTCATTGTCTGAGATCAGCATTAGGAACGATATTCATTACGACGAGCCTTCACTCCATGAGTATACCTGTTGAATTAGCTATGGCCCCTTCTGCACATGGTATGCAGTCAAAACAGCAGATACTCTGTCCCTTAATTTGAGCCTTCCTGGTACCCGCTGGACACACATTTGAGCACACTGAATCTGGAACCTAAAAGGTGAGAAGAGAAAAAAAAAGAAAGCATATGGGTTCTTGTGAAGTTCATGGTGAACACGTTTGACATTTGATTCCTCATACAATCACAGCGTGACTGCATGGAAACTGGATCAATTTCACAATCACCATCTTTCCAGTTCTCCAGACAATTTGCTCTTCCTGGATTTTGAGTTCATATGCATTGTGAGAAGTGGAGGTAAAGTTTCCCACTGTCACGTGTTGAACCTTCCCTTCCCTCATCTGCCAGTTAATAATGTCGTACGACGCAGGGGGGTCCCCATTCTGGTCGAAAAACACAGTGTCTCCAAACATGTCGGTAAAATGAATACCCTGTAGACGTTCACTGACCTGGAAGCAAAAGGGTTGGACTAAAAATAAGCATGGGCTATCTTTTGTCTTATTTAAGTTACCCATAATGGCATTGATATTTAAATTGTTTTTAATTCGTCAAACAAATCACTCACCTCTTTGGGCAGAATTTGTGATACGTCTAAACATGGCTTGACTCGTTTCTTTCCGACTGGTTGGCAAAATAAAACATAGTGGAGGGCGTAAGCGACAGCGTACACAGCCTTGTAAACATTGTAGGACACTCTAAGCTGCGTGACATCGAAGAAGGCATTCTGCGACGCCCTTAATGATTCATTTCCATGGCATTTTTTACTTTTCTCTGTGGGATTCACAGAGAGTGCACCCACTGAGGGGGGACTACATCCTACCACCACCTCCCAGAAATCATTCACAAAGGCAGAACTTCGGCCTGTGTAAGGGCTAAGGTCCATTAGGAAAGGTCCCAACTTTGGAATGGACATCTTTCGGACCACGAATCCTATCGAGCCGCCAAAAGAGTGATACATTTCAGGTGTGGAGGGACGCGCCGCTGTAATCCAGGCCTCGCTCGCTATCCACTGAATGCCGGTGATGTTATGCCTAACAATCTCTTTCATCAGGGGGTAAAGGTCGCCCTCAGGAACAAAAGCCAGGATCACTTTTACAGTTGAGTGTTTGATCATTTTGACGACAGCAAGGATCTTATCGCTTTTGTATGTGCGCAGGACCGTTCCCACGAATGAAATACAAACCCCCATCTTTTCAACCTCTTCCCTAAAGGCCAGTATCCCGTTTCGCCCATAATCATTGTCGGACTGAATGGCCCCGATCCACTGCCAGCCGAAGCGTTTGACCAGCGCTGCCAAAGCTTTAGCTTGGAAGAAATCACTGGGGATTGTGCGGAAAAAGGTTGGATATTTAGCTCTGTTACTCAGGCAGGCACACGTTGAGAAGTAACTAACCTATAGGGGGAAAACAATAAGTGGATTAATATGAACCATACCTTCATCATCTGAGAAAAAGTATGGACCTGGACTAATAGCATACAACATTTTAACATACATACTTATAATAATTCATAACAAGCTTACTATTGGAACTTGAAATGGCCCGAAGGTCCCAGCCAATATTAAAGACTGCGATGATCCTGATTCTGCTATCAGGGCAGTCAGAGGCGGACGACATGCAGAAGTGGATTCATTCTTTTCTGTCCTACTCACTAGTGTCAACGCAGCACGTAGTGTATTGGTAGGTGAGGCACATGAGTTAAGGATGTTATAGCCTAGAGAAATGTTAGGCAGTATTGTTGGACTATTGTTGATTTCCTCGATTGCAAAGATCATCACTTGAGTCCACCGAAAAGCACGCAAATCAAATCTAAGGAGAAAAGTAAAGAGCAATTAGTAAGTTCAGAGATTATACTTAATATACAGTATTAAGGTTAGGAGAGATAACATGAGAGGATTAAATGAAATATACATGCAAATAGCAATACTTACCCTGCACATTTTACATTCAGTGGTTTTCTCTCAAAAGTGGGCATGCTGCTGATTTGTTTATTCAAAATAGGAAAAATTCCCCCAATCATCACATCCCCCTTTTGAAATAAGGTACTCATGTCAAAACTGTCAATCAATTCACAAGCCAAGGCTGACTTCAACCAAAATATAAAACACAAGTTCAACATGGCCTTCGTTGATTTAAACATGCTTGTCTAGCATTTTGTGAGAGCGATCACTCTCTTATACCTTGATACAGGAGGAGATGTGCTTAATAAAGGATGTGCAATTACCCCATGGGAATATCACTATAAGATTAGCCCATGTCGGTTGACCAGAGAATTTCTGTTGCTGTGTTATAATCATATGCATCTGCTGATGGAATTATATGAACACACACATACAAACACAACTATCACTAACACACCAACACGCACGCACGCACGCACGCACGCACGCACGCACGCACGCACGCACGCACGCACACACACACACACACACACACACACACACACACACACACACACACACACACACACACACACACACACACACACACACACACACACACACACACACACAGGATAGGGCTGTATTTTTGTAGTCCTTGTGCTTTCTAGGTTATGGAACAGTGTTTGTACTAGCAATTTTCGACTTTGGAGCTAGAGAACATTATGGCTGATCTATGCTCCTCTCCTATTCCTTTGTTAAGGAAGAGGAAATATTAATATCATATTGTGTGTTTAAATCATTATATATATATACATATATATGCAAACAGAAATTGCAGTATGATATTTATCTTTCCTATCTATATAATATCCAGATAATATACATTATATGTCCAACAGATTCTGAGACTTTACATCTGAAATTAAAATAAATTACAAATTTCTATAAGACATTTATTGTTGGATTATAGACGCAACAAGTGTGCACTACATTATAGTGTCCAGAATCATCTCGGTTTACATGCAGATAGAATAATAA
The DNA here is from genome assembly GCF_026213295.1 of Gadus chalcogrammus. Taxonomy (NCBI): domain Eukaryota; kingdom Metazoa; phylum Chordata; class Actinopteri; order Gadiformes; family Gadidae; genus Gadus; species Gadus chalcogrammus. The sequence continues at coordinate 10,678,090 of NC_079427.1, read as the reverse complement.
AATGACAATGTTTCAGACATGTTGCAGGTATTTTATTGTGAAATTACATGGAAAACTTCTAGACCTCTACAAATACACTTACTAACATTTGGAGGTGACATCATTGATATCACCTGTTCGTCTATAAAATATACATTTAAAAAAGGTCAACATTATATATCTATCATATATATGTTTAATATAACATTTGAAATGATAATCATGTTTATATTTCCTATACAAATGTGAATAAATCATTATATTATACAACGGGGGACCTAAATCCAGCGATCTGATTGGTTCCCAACTGTTGTATAATGAGCGTATACATAACTGCTATGACGCCCGATCATTTTGTGAAAGTTTGCATATCACTCCGCGCCTGGAAGTAGAAACAGTTACAAAGTAAAACATATGTTGGATGATGGAGAGAGGGTGTAAATGTTGTTACTCTGGGAGTGAGCAAGGCGATGGAGAGACTAACGAAAGCTTAGGCACACGGCGAGTGAACTGCTCCATAGGATAAATTGCCGGCGAACCGCTCTAGCCGTGCCTTCTCTCGGATGGACGCTAAAGTGTGTTGCATAGCGACCGTCGATGCAAAGCGGCAGCCAGGAGGGACTACTTTTTTGTATTCTTTGATAAAACGGCTATTTTGACTTTCTTGGTTTCTTTTTTTCTTTTTTTTCGTTTCGCCATAACAGTAACCGTTGTATAAAAGCAATAGATCACTTCAGTCAGTGGCATGTGCTCATTATACCACTGTGAAGGGGGTCGCCGGCCCTCCGCTGCGCGTCGGGGCCGGACAACGCCCCTTAACAGTGGTATAATGAGCACATACCACAGCCTGGCGTGATCTATTGCTTAATTATACAACGGTTGGCTTAAATCAAGAGATCTGATTGGTTCATAACTGTTGTATAATGAGCGTATACATAACTGCTATGACGCCCAATCATTTTGTGAAAGTTTGCATATCACTCCGCGCCTGGAAGTAGAAACGGTTACAAAGTATAAAAGTAGTTGTATAAATGCAATAGCACAGTTCACTGAAGCCTAAAAATATGTTGAATGATGGAGAGGGTGTAAATGTTGTTACTCCGGGAGTGAGCAAGGCGATGGAGAGACTAACGAAAGCGTAGGCACACGGTGAGTGAACTGCTCCATAGGATAAATTGCCGGCGAACCGCTCTAGCCGAGCCTTCTCTCGGACGGACGCTAAAGTGTGTTGCATAGCGACCGTCATGCATTTTGAAGGCAGCCAGGAGGGACTACTTTTTTGTATTCTTTAAAAAAACAGCTATTTTGACTTTCTTGTTTTTTTTTTAGATGTAGTGTGTTTATGACTTTCGTTTTGCCATAATAGTAACCGTTGTATAAAAGCAATAGATCACTTCAGTCAGTGCTATGTGCTCATTATACCACTGTGAAGGGGGTCGCCGGCCCGACGCGCACAACACCCCTTATCAGTGGTATAATGAGCACATACCACAGCCTGTCGTGATCTATTGCTTAAATATAACATTTGAAATGATAGTATGCATCATCATGTTTATATTTCCTATGCAAATGTGAATAAATCATTACATACCTTTGCTTTGCATCTTACTCTTGATATGCTTTTTTGAATTTTGTTCTGGCTTGAAAATAATAATATAGCATTTTGGTACAAATATGCATATTAACAAGCCAAAGGTGGAAGCCAGAATTGCAAATATCTCCACGGCTACAGTAAACTTCCCTGGAGAACTGACATAAGCAGGGATGAAGGCGATCCAAACAGCACAGAATATCACCATGCTGAAGGTGATGTACTTCGCCTCATTGAAACTATCAGGCAGCTTTCTGGCTAGAAAAGCCAGTATGAAACATAACAAAGCCAGGAGTCCTATATACCCTAACACAGCCCAGAAACCTATAGGGGATCCTAAGGCACATTCTAAAACAATTTTATCCTTAAAGGACCGAACATTTTTGTTAGGAAATGGAGGGTTAATTGTTAGCCAAAGAATACAAATAGCAACCTGTATGAGAGTGAAAGCCAATACACTGAGTCTCTGCTGAGTTGGACCAAACCATTTCATAGCATTGCTGCTTGGTAGTGTAGCCCTGAAGGCCATCAACACCACTATCGTTTTCCCCAGAACACAAGAGATACAGAGGACAAAGGTGATCCCAAACGCTGTGTGACGAAGCATACAGGACCAGTCTGAGGGACGGCCGATGAAGGTCAGAGAACACAGGAAACACAGTTTTAAAGAGAGAAGCAGCAGGAAACTCAGCTCAGAGTTGTTGGCCCTGACAATAGGTGTTTCTTTATGAACTAAGAAAATTATGAATATTAAAATTGACAAAAATACACCAAAGCAAGTAAATGCTGTTAATATAGTCCCCATGATTTCTGGGAAGGAAAGGAATTCAGTTGGTTTTGGAATGCACTTGTCCTTTTTGTCATTTGGCCAAAATTCAGCAGTGCACAAAAAGCAATCTGATGAATCTGAAAGAGATTTAATATCATACCCAATATGTAAAGACAATCAATTAATGATCAACAGCACTCATTTCAGTCACATTTAGGCTCATCATGCAAGTGAGCTTTAGAAAATACTTATCCTACCTGTCTCATTACTTATGCCTCCCTCTGGGCATTCAAAGCAATCAAAGCAGCACACGGGCGCTTGTTTATTAACGGCCTTGCGACTTCCGGCAGGGCATGCATCCCGGCAAACAGACTTTGGAGGCTAAAAGAGACAAATAGTTACACAACCTTGATAATATACATATCAAATCATTCACCTAGTAGACATTCTGAGGAATAAAGTCACTGAAACTGTATTTATTTTGTTATATGTTACCTCAGTACTGTTAAGGGCCCATACAATGGTTGTGTTAGGTGTAAACCTGAATCTGTGTCCTTCAGGCAAAGAGCTATCATATTGCCCAATGGTAATGACATTCATAGAGTCACCCTCCTTGTACTGCCAATTTAACAGGTCATACTGTGCCGCAGTGTCTCCGTTTTCATCAAAAGATACCTTGTAACCATTAAGTACAGTGAAATCCACCAGCTTCAGGTGTTCCAGTACCTGCACAGAGAATATTCAATGTTATTATGTTATGTGAAAACACTGAAATTGTAAAATATAATATATGCAAGTAATTTAAATTTCATTTCCAAAATAGGATCAAATAAGTCTGTACTTAAGTACACCATACTTATATATTTAACTAAAAATACTGTACCTGTTTGGGCTGAACATCAGTGTTGTTTACACAATGTTTTCCTGTGGTGGGATTTAATCCATTTTCACATTGCAATAACGCATTAAGAGCATGTGCAATCGAGTACACAGCTGTGTACACATTTCTCACAGATCTTAATTCTGTGTTTGTGTAGGCACTGGAGATTGTTCTCAGATCCTCCCCCCCAGTACAGAGCTTTGTGGTATTTGATGGAGAGAAGCTGCAGTCGAAGAAACTTTCCCAAAACACTTTGATCATAACACTCTCTGGTTCATCACTCGGTTTCAAGCTCATTAGAAAATCTGCAAGACCTGGAATAATAGACTGAGGCAGAGCAAACCCCATTGCCCCATGTAAGACGTTCTTACTTCCAATGGAAGCCAAATCCACCTGTGAGATCCAAGCTTCACTACCAATCCATTGTTTACGAGGTAAATTGTTTGTGTCTACTTTTTTAAATAACGCCCTCATGTAGGTTAATGACATGTATAGCAGGACTACACTTGATGTGGAGGCTTTGAGTTTCTCTGTTACTTTTTGTTCGTTCTTGATATCATACAAATCAAAGCTGATAGCATATTCTACACAGATACCCTCTACCTTTCCTTGCTTAATGAACTCAGCTGCACCATCAGATGCATACACCTCAGCACTGTGAATTATTCCTACCCACTGCCAGCCAAAATGTTTCATGAGCTGTACCAAAGCCGAAATTTGAAATTGATCGCTGGGAACAGTCCTGAAAAATGTTGGATGGATACGTTTATCACTTAAACAGGCGCACGTTGAAAGGTGGCTGATCTGTAAAAAAGGAAAGTGAAAGTAAGTGTTAATCATACTCATTACCACAATTTAAACAAAACTGAGAAATCATGACTCGAAATTGTCTAAATGTCTCACGAGAGGGATATCAAGAACTCCAACTAAAAGGTTTATATTTTTGCTAACACCGGAAGAGGAATGGCCAATCAGTGCCTGGACTCTTTTACTGCAGCTTTCCCCTGATGTTACAGCCTCTATGGCTGCTCTTATCGGGCCATCGCCCCCACAGCCGTTATAGATCCTGTAGCCCAAGGTCACTCCATTGAGCAGGGTTGGGTTTTTGTTAATCTCCTCCACAGTGAAGATGACAGCACGGGCAAACAGCAACTCCCTGGGATTCAGGCTTGACACAATGCAGAAAATATTCAATTAAAACGGATACCTACACAAATGGATACACACAGCAAAAAGAGAATGCTTTTAGAAAAGAAATAGCGTGACATTAAACTTATTTTTGGCATAAATGTCTTACCCAGTGCAAAATAGAGAGGGATATGCATGGTAGCCATGATTATTTGTTCCTTGAGTTGAATCTAGAGAGAATATTCCTCCTATAATAAGATCACCATCTTTGGAAAACTCCAAAAAGCCTGTTCGCCCTATCATTCTGCATGCCTGTTCCTCTGACGTGCTCTTTACAAGTAGTGTAATTAGGATAATGCTGATCAAGCCCATCATGGCAGCCATCTCCTAAACTGTAGCAATCCTTACCTGCGCTAACCTTTATAGTATTTTTGTTCTTGTGGGGAAGATTCCTCAACCAATAGAGATATTTGTATTGCTGACTGCTCTTCAGACCAGGTACAATTTAAAATGTTCTAGTGTTACAGTGTGTATTGACCATTTTAAAAGTGTCAGACTTTTACAAATCACGCAGTAAATGCTTGTAGCATTTACTACTCACAAACACTTCTGAACTAATCAGTTGATTCATCGATTTGATTAATTTTGCCCATTTATTACGAGAAAACATATTGCCTTGGTACTGACATTTTGAAACCTAAAGGCTAAATGAGACTTAAAGCCGAAATTAAGCATTGTAGGAAGCAAACCTGTTTTTAACAAAGAAAACTCAAAGCATTGCCAAATGAATGGGAGTTAAAAGTGTTGTTTTTGTGAAGTCATCATTACAAGTAATCAAGCCTTGAATGACCTTGTGACATCAAAGGAATGGTTTGGACCTGTGAACGGTACAACAGTAGAGGTGTAAAACTATTCATCAACGTGTAGAACAACTCCCATTCCTTAAATATAATGTACCATGTTTGTTTTAAACAAACTGACTACACCACTGCAGCAATATTTCAGCCTGTACTTGCATCGTAATGAGGCATTTTCTAATGAGCTAGGTTTAATGTAAATTCAAGTTGTGCACCGACAGTGTCAGTGCACAGCGTGTCGCTACATGCAGGTCCAAACAGTGGGCCTGCTGATGAAGGTGAGGGGGCAGAGGAAGCAAAGAAAGAGTGAGAACAACAAGAGGCAGCTGAGGTCAAAGTTACTGAACTTTATGACAGGAGTCTCTCTGTGGTAGAGGAAGGTGGACACAGTGGACAGAGACAAAACAGCCCCCATCGGGGACACCACCGTCAAGGCTATTCCCATTGGCTCATGATAGGACAGGTCAAACTCAATGGTCAATGAGTGTCCCTCATTGGACCAGTATTCCCGTGGACAGGGTGTGCAGTCAGTCACACATGTAAGGCACATAAGGCTCTAATATGTGAGATGATTGTTATAAATGCAGAACAACTTCACAGCAGTTGCACATCAATATATCAATATATTTGTGTTTATATCAATTTATATATGTATATATATCATATCATTAGATCAATTAATACAAATTTTGAACAATCAATTATTTTTCTTTTTGCTTTGCCTAGACCACATGTGGGCTGGTCTAGACTCCTTATCAGATAAAATGTATCATACACATTTTTTATCAATTGATATAATTATACGATACAATAATATCTATGAATATATATATTCTCCTGTGTGTGTGCATTCACAGGTGTGTATGGGTTTTTTGTGTGTGTGTTTGTTCACATAATTCCATCAGCAGTTGCATATTATTCAAAACAGTAATAGTCATTATCTGGTCGACCGACCTTTGCTAAAATGATAGTGTAATTTTGCAGGAAAATGTTATATCGTATTTCAATGGGTGTTGGTGTATATATAAACAGACAAATATAGTAAATACACACACTCTAACTACAACTGGTATTTATATTTAAAAAAATCATTTATATATATCTTTTTTTATTTTTATCACTGTACAATTAAATTCATTTTAGGCGTTTGTGACTATTGTACAGAATAAATAAATAGTCATGGTGATATAATAACCATATATGTATAACCGATTCAGAGACTGTTTTGAATAAATCCATCTTTCAGTCTGAAAATTATAAGAAATGAAGATCTTGGATTGTATAACACATTTGCAAAAGATATTGTGGTTTATTGTTGATCTATACATGCAACAAGGGTGCACTACAATATATGGTTCAGAATCATCTTGGTTTAGAAATATAAAGGATAATGGAGGGACAACATTTCAGACTTTTTGATTGTGAAATTACATGGAAGACTTCTAGACCTCTATAAACACACTAACTCATATCTGTAGGTGACATCATTGGTGTCAACTGTTCCTTGAATCTACATATTTTAAAAAGACAAGATTATCTGTCGTATGAATATTTAATGTATAATTTGAAATCATAGTATGTATATTCATGATTATATTTCCTATACACATGTGAGTCAATCATTAGATACCTTTGCTTTGCATCTTACTCTTCATATGCTTTTTTGAATTTTGTTCTGGCTTGAAAATAATAATGTAGCATTTTGGTACAAATATGCACAATAACAAGCCAAAGCTGGACGCAAGAATTGCAAATATCTCCACAGCTACAGTGGCCTTTCCAGGAGAACTGACATAAGCAGGGATAAAGGCGATCCAAACAGCACAGAATATCACCATGCTGAAGGTGATGAATTTTGCCTCATTGAAACTATCAGGCAGCTTCCTGGCCAGAAAAGCCAGTATGAAACATAACATAGCTAGGAGTCCTATATAACCTAACACAGCCCAGAACCCTATAGGGGATCCTAAGGCACATTCTAAAACAATTTTATCTTTAAAAGACTGAACATTTCTGTTTGGAAATGGAGGATTAATTGTTAACCAAAGAATACAAATTAAAACCTGTATTAGAGTGAAAGCCAATACACTGAATCTCTGCTGAGTTGGACCAAACCATTTCATAGCATTACTGCTTGGTAGTGTAGCCTTAAAGGCCATCAACACGACTATAGTTTTCCCAAGAATACAAGAGATACAGAGGACAAAGGTGATCCCAAAAGCTGTGTGGCGAAGCATACAGGACCAGTCTGAGGGACGGCCAATGAAGGTCAGAGAACACAGGAAACACAGTTTTAAAGAGAGAAGCAGCAGGAAACTCAGTTCTGAGTTGTTAGCCCTGACAATAGGTGTTTCTCTATGAACCAAGAAAATTATGAATATTAAAATGGACAAAAATACACCAAAGCAACAAAACACAGTTAATACAATCCCCATGATTTCTGTGAAGGAAAGGAATTCAGTTGGTTTTGGAATGCACTTGTCCTTTTTTTCATTTGGCCAAAATTCAACAGTACACAAAAAGCAGTCTGATGAATCTGAAAGAGAGTTAATACCAAACCTAATATGTTAAGGAGATCGATCAATGGTAATCAGCACTTATTTCTGTACCATTAAGAGTAGAGTATCCTACCTGTGTCATTGCTTATGCCACCCTCTGGGCATTCAAAGCAATCAAAGCAGCACACAGGTGCTCGCTTGTTAATGGCCTTGCGACTTCCGGCAGGGCATGCATCCCGGCAAACAGACTTTGGAGGCTAAAAGAGGCAATAGTTACACAACTATGAGTAAGTTGCACAAATGGAGTCATACCAATAGAGAAGTTCTGAGGAATGTAGTCACTGAAACGTTTTTTGTTCAGCTATATGTTACCTCAATGCTGTTAAGGGCCCATACAATTGTTGTGTTAGGTGTAAACCTGAATCTTTGTCCTTCAGGTAAAGAGTTATCATAATGCCCAATGTTAATGACATTCACAGAGTCATCCTCTTTATACTGCCAATTTAAGAGGTCATACTGTGCCACACTGTCTCCGTTTTCATCAAAAGATACCTTGTAACCATTCAGTACGGTGAAATCCACCAGCTTCATGTGTTCCAGTATCTGCACAGAGAATAATCAAGGTTATTAGGATATTTGAAAATAATGAAATTGTAAAGTAATATTATATTCACTTAAATACAATTACATTTCTAAAATAGGATTAGATAAGACCAATACTGCACCTGTTTGGGCTGGATATCACTTTTGTTTACACAGTGTTTTCCTGTGGTGGGATTTAATCCATTTTCACATTGCAATAACGCATTAAGAGCATGTGCAATCGAGTACACAGGCTGTGTACACATTTCTCACAGACCTTAATGCTGTGTTTGTGTAAGCACTGGAGATTGTTCTCAGATCCTCATCCCCAGTACAGAGCTTTGTGTTATTTGATGGAGAGAAGCTGCAGTCAAAGAAATTTTCCCAAAAAGCTTTGATCATAACACTCTCTGGTTCATCACTCAGTTTCAAGCTCAGAATAAACTCAAGAAGACCAGGAATAATAGACTGAGGTAGAGCAAAACCCAATGCCCCATGTAAGATGTTCTTACTTCCAATGGAAGCCAAATCTACCTGTGAGATCCAAGCTTCACTACCAATCCATTGTTTACGAGGTAACTTATTCCCGTCTATCAATTTGAACAACTCTCTCATGTAGAATAATGACATGTATAGCAGGACAACGCTTGACGTGGAGGCTTTGAGTTTCTCTGTTACTTTATGTTCTATCTTGGTATCATACATATCAAAGCTAATGACATATTCTACACATATACCCTCTGCCTTTCCTTGCTTAATGAACTCAGCTGCACCATCAGATGCATATACCTCGACACTGTGAATTATTCCTACCCACTGCCAGCCAAAATGTTTCATAAGCTGTACCAAAGCAGAAATTTGAAATTTATCACTTGGTACAGTCCTAAAAAATGTTGGATATAAACGTCTGTCACTTAAACAGGCGCATGTTGAAAGGTGGCTGATCTGTAAACAAAGAAAAGTGAAAAAAAGTGTTAATCATACACATCATGACAATAAGACAAAAACATACATCTTTTTAAATTTTAAATAAATACTTTCTTACTAAAGGGATATCTAGCGGTCCAACTATAAGGTTTACATCTTTGCTAACACCAGAAGAGGAATGGCCAATCAGGGCCTTGACTCTTTTACTGCAGCTTTCCCCTGATGTTACAGCCTCTATGGCTGCTCTCATTGGGCTGTCACCCTCACAGCCGTTATAGATCCTGTAACCCAATGTCACTCCATTGAGCAGGGTTGGGTTTTTGTTGATCTCCTCCACAGTGAAGATGGCAGCACGGGAAAACAGCAACTCCCTGGGATTCAGTCTTGAAATAATGTAATAAATATTCAAGTAAAACAATTTGGAAACATATACAAATGGATACACACGCTATAAAAAATCATTCAGTCTATGACAGTCTATTTAGAAAATGTAGCACGAAATTGTAAACAAATTTGCATCCACTTCTTACCCAGTACAAAATACAGAAGGATATGCATGGTAGCCATAATTCTCTGTTACTTGAGTTGAATCTAGAGAGAATATTCCTCCTATAATAAGATCTCCATCTTTGGAAAACTCCAAAAAGCCTGTTTGCCCTATCAGTTTGCATGACTGTTCCTCTGACTTGCCCTTTACCAGTAGTGTAATTAGGATAATGCTGATCCAGCCCATCACAGCAACCATCTCCTAGCCTGTAGCCATTCTTACCTGCACTAACCTTTATAGTATCTTTGTTGTTGTTGTGAAGAATACTCAACCAATAGAGTTACTTTTATGCCTGACTGCTATTTAGACCAGGCAAACTCAAATTTTCTGTGTCGATTTTTTTTACAAATTGACAAAAAATACATACATATATTGTGGTTTTGGTGCAAGTCATCATTAAAGTCATTGCGCTGAGAATGACCTTCTGACATCAAAGGAATGGTTTGGTTCTGTAAAAAATACAACAGTGTAGGTGTAAAACTATATATCAATGTGTAGAATTACACACATGAAGACTCATTCCTTAATTATGATGTTCCATGTTTGTTTCAAACAAACTGGCAGGATTACTTAATCAATTTTTAAGCCTATACCAGCACCAAAATGAGGCCTTTACAATGATCTAGGTTTAATGTCAATTCAGGTGGTGCACTTACAGCCACCAAACTAAATTAAACCAGGGTTATTCAGCCCAGGTCCGTCACTAAATGGCCTCTCAGGCGGTCCGGTCTGTGGTTATTGAGGGCTGCCCACCAAAGAAACATGTAAGCAGGAGGAAGGGGAAGCCTTGGACTCTGTGAGTTCCATCTCTCAATTTTTTTTTCTCTTTATTATATTGAATTATTGCCTTTCCCTCAGAGGGCTCTCCAGCACCAAGTTGGTCACATACCACCAAGAAAGTCAGGACATTGACTAGAAATTTGACAGAAAAGAATGGGAGGGGGTCTCTGTGGGTCACAGTGGCGGGCACAAAGCAAAGCTACGAGTTCTGTCTGGCAGACATCCAAGACACTTCTATAGTTGGCCTTGACCTGCACACTCAGTTGAAGGCTACAGTGACTGCCAGAGGCCACTCTCCGCCTTGGACCCAGGGTGATAGAACTCCAGCAGCGGTGGAAAGGCTACCTGCACCAACTCCCATTTGACGCCAGTGCTTCAGCTGTCTCTACCAGTGGCCCCCCCTCCTGCTGAGGTGATCCCTTCACTGAAACCAAATCAGAGCTCTGAAACCGTTACCCAACAGGCAGTGCAAGAGCTCCTTCAGCGGAGCAGTGAAGGCCTCTCATCAACTCAGAAACGGTAACCGGAGGAGCTGCTGAGCCAGTCAATGGACATCTTTGCAGCATGACAGCAGGTCTGCACACCAATCACCTTGGTTCAACATCAGATTGACACTGTTGATGCACACCCGGTCCGTATCTGCCCCGCCTTTGGCCAAACAGGCCGCTGATGGGCAGATGACCTGACCTGGAGATCGCAGAGGCGGTGGGAGTCATCTAGCCCTCCAGTAGTCCTTGGGCTACACCGGTGGTTCTGGTCTGCAAGAAGGACAGTAGCTGGTGTTTCTGTGTGGACTATTGCTGGTTGAACACTGTAACCCAGAAGGACTTTCACCCACTTTCCCGTATTGATTACGCCCTGGATCACATCACCGTGTCCAGATGTTTCAGCTTGCTAGACCTCTGCAGTGGGTACTGGCAGCTAGCACTCAATGCATATGCTCAATCTAAGACATCCTTCTCCATCGGGTAGGGGCTGAAGGAAAGGGTCCTCACAAGTGTCCCTGGAGTCACTTCATCGTTTAACTTAATGATCTCTTTGCCCATGCTGCAGACATTGAGGGGTCCCTGGCGGCCAGCCTACGTGAGGTGTTCGGAGCCAACACCAAGCTGGCCTTTGCCTCCACCCCAAGGAAAGTGCCCCCTGCTTCGATGAGAGATGGCGTTCCAGGGCCATATCATCCATGGTGAGAGGATGGCCACCGATCTGGCTAGGGGGGGGACACCGTGAGGGGTTAGCCAGTCCCACGTAACATTGTAGAGCTGCAGAGCTTTTTGAGCCTGGCATCTTATTATTGCCCCTTCATCAAGGCTTTGCCACCCTTTTTAGCCCCTCATATTGCCTGACCCACAAGGGGCAGGCCTTCTTGTGGGATGAGCAGTGCAACACCGCCTTGACCTGCTGCGGACGGCAAGGCCCCCGTTTTGGCGTACCCAGACCCAAGCCGACCATTCATGATGGATACCGACGCCAGTTATTTGGACCTCTGTGCTGTGTTGTCCCAAATGTGGGAACAGGAAGAATAGGTTGTGTCCTACTATAGTTGCTCTCTCAGACGACCTGAGCTCAATTATTGTATAACCCGGTGGGAGTTGCTAGCTGTGGTACGAGCCCTTCGAGATTCCAGCCCTTACCTCTATGGCCAATTATTCCTACTCGGGACTGATCATGCTTCCCGGACTTGGCTCCTCAGCTTAGGAGAGCCAGAGGGTCAGCTGGTCCGTTGGCTGGAGGCTCTCCAAGGAATTGACTTTGAGGATCGTCACCGGGTTGGCCGACTCCACAGGAAGGCTGACTCCCTGTCCTAGCGGCCATGTGATGAGGTTGAGGGCCGTCACTGCCAGTGTAACGAGGGATGAGAGGCGGGACACCTGTAGATGCGGCACTCGATGTCAATGGATCACCCAATGGCGACGGACAAAGCAATGCCATCTCTGCGGCTCCGAATGCTCCTTTGACTTGGTGTCAGCTGGCCAGCAACCAGAGCGGCTTACTGTTTCAGTGTTGGACAAGGAGAGCAAGGCCTGTTATTCACAGTCGGCTAACTTCTCCCTGATCGATGGTCTGCTGTACCGCAGTAAGTAAGCTCCAAGGGGAGGCCACCAAGTCTGACAACTCCTGGTACCCCTAAACCGTTGCTCAATGGTCCTCCAGCTGGTTCACGGCATGGTGGCGGGGGGCCACTTTGGGATCTCTAAGACCCTGAGACAACTCCGTGGCCACTTTTACTGGCCTAGCTACCATCAGAATGTTGAGCTGTTGGTCCACAAGTGTGACAGCCTCATCGCGTATAAGGGGCCCACACATCACTCACATACTCCCTTACAGCAGCACCAGGTCAAGGCCATTATAGAGTGTTTGGGAGTCGATATCCTGGGTCCTTTTCCTATCACTGACAATGGCCACTATGTTCTCTGGGCTATAGGTTATTTCACAAAATAGCCAGAGGCATATGTGGTGCCTGATCAACCCTCGGCCATCCCGGCGGAGAAAATAGTCCAAGAAATGTTCAGGGAATGTAACTTCGAGGCCCAGATATTCCAGGAGGTCTGTCATCGGCATGCAGTTCCTCCAGAACCAGAACTGGGCACTGGTCTATTTCTCACAGCTACGGCAGCGGCTCAGAGAGACACACGATTTGACGAGAGGGGCCATCACCAAGGCTGGATTTTGCCAAAAGCAGGCTTATGACTCATGCTCCGCGGGAGAGGATTTTGTCATGGGGGCCCAAGTGTTGGTATACTCTCCCGAAAGGAGGAAGCTCAATAAATTAATTAACATCTTAATTCTAAAGGCTGTGTTCATCAAACGCCTCAGATTATTAAAGAAAAATAAGATAACGCATAAAAAAAACCCTGCATTACTTGGTCCCTCAACTCATTCACATTCGATAGTAAATAATAGGATTATAAAATGTATGAATAATATGTATGCAATGCATGGGCTCTAAAGGTAGAAGTGCACTGCTCTAATTTATGTCTGACTTTTAGACTGTGGTTTATATCTCAAAAACTGTAGGAGTAGATAATTACACAATTATCTAATTATCTACTGCAACCACACTAATTAAAGGGATTGTACATGTTTTTGACAATAGATTGGAGCAAATGATTTATCATGTGCTATAATAAACATATATGTATAACAGATTCCGAGACTCTTACGAATACATTTTTGAATCTGAGAAATAAAAGAATGTCGATTTTGGATGCATGTAACCCATTTGAATAAGGCATTGTTGATTATTGTTGAACCATACGTGCAACAAGGGTGCACTACAATATAGTGAGCAGAATCATCTTGGTTCAGAAAAATGTAGGATAATAGAGAGAAAACATTTCAGACTTTTTGATTGTGAAATGACATGGAAGACTTCTAGACCTCTACAAACAAACTAACTTTTATTAGAAGGTGACATAATTGGTGTCAACTGTCCTTGAATCTATATATTTCAAAAACAAGATTATCCGTCTTATGAATGTTTAATGTATCATTTGAAATCATAGTATATCAAGTTTCATGTTTATATTTCCTATACACATGGGAGTCAATCATTACATACCTTTGCTTTGCATCTTACTCTTCATATGCTTTTTGGAATTTTGTTCTGGCTTGAAAATAATGATATAGCATTTTGGTACAAATATGCATAATAACAAGCCAAAGGTGGAAGCCAGAATTGCAAATATCTCCACAGCTACAGTGGCCTTTCCAGGAGAACTGACATAAGCAGGGATAAAGGCGATCCAAACAGCACAGAATATCACCATGCTGAAGGTGATGAATTTGGCCTCATTGAAACTATCAGGCAGCCTTCTGGCCAGAAAAGCCAGTATAAAACATAACAACGCAAGGAGCCCTATATACCCTAACACAGCCGAAAACCCTATAGGGGATCCTAAGGCACATTCTAAAACTATTCTATCTTTAAAGGACTGAAAATTTCTATTTGGAAATGGAGGGTTGATTTTTAACCAAATAATACAAATAACAACCTGTATGAGAGTGAAAGCCAATACACTGAGTCTCTGCTGAGTTGGACCAAACCATTTCATAGCATTACTGCTAGGTAGTGTAGCCCTGAAGGCCATCAACACCACTATCGTTTTCCCCAGAATACAAGAGATACAAAGGACAAAGGTGATCCCAAAAGCTGTGTGGCGAAGCATACAGGACCAGTCTGAGGGACGGCCGATGAAGGTCAGAGAACACAGGAAACACAGTTTTAAAGAGAGAAGCAGTAGGAAACTTAGCTCTGAGTTGTTGGCCCTGACAATCGGTGTTTCTCTATGAACCAAGAAAATTATGAATATTAAAATGGACAAAAACACACCCAAGCAGCAAAACACAGTTAATACAGTCCCCAAGATTTCGGTAAAGGAAAGGAATTCAGTTGGTTTTTGAATGCACTTGTCCTTTTTGTCATTTGGCCAAAATTCAACAGTACACAAAAAGCAGTCAGATGAATCTGAAAGAGAGCACAGCACTCATTTCAGTAACATTTAGGCTTATAATGCAAGTGAGCTTTAGGAATACGTATCCTACCTGTCTTATTACTTATGCCTCCCTCTGGGCATTCAAAGCAATCAAAGCAGCACACGGGGGCATGTTTATTAACGGCCTTGCGACTTCCGGCAGGGCATGCATCCCGGCAAACAGACTTTGGAGGCTAACAGAGACATGAGTAAATAATAAAAAAGTAATGTAAGTTGCAAAAAAAAAATCATACCACTAGTCACTGAAATGTTTTTTGTTCGGTTATATTTTACCTCGGTGCTGTTAAGGGCCCATATAATTGCTGTGTTAGGTGTTAAGCTGAATCTTTGTCCTTCAGGTAAAGAGTTATCATAATGCCCAATGTTAATGACATTCATAGAGTCATCCTCCTTGTACTGCCAATTTAACAGGTCATACTTTGCCGCAGTGTCTCCGTTTTCATCAAAAGATACCTTGTAACCATTCAGTACGGTGAAATCAACCAGCTTCAGGTGTTCCAGTACCTGCACAGAGAATATTCAATGTTATTATGTTATTTGAAAACACTGAAATTGTAAAATATATATATATATAGCCTCCAATTACATTTCCAAATTAGCAAGTAAATGAGTCCGTACTTAAGTACACCATACATATATATATATGAACATACTGTACCTGTTTGGGCTGGATATCGGTCTTGTTTACACAGTGTTTTCCTGTGGTGGGATTTAATCCATTTTCACATTGCAATAACGCATTAAGAGCATGTGCAATCGAGTACACAGCTGTGTACACATTTCTCACAGACCTTAATGCTGTGTTTGTGTAGGCACTGGAGATTGTTCTCAGATCCTCATCCCCAGTACAGAGCTTTGTGGTATTTGATGGAGAGAAGCTGCAGTCAAAGAAACTTTCCCAAAAAGCTTTGATCATAACACTCTCTGGTTCATCACTCACTTTCAAGCTCAGTAGAAATTCTGCAAGACCTGGAATAATAGACCGAGACAGGGCAAACCCCATTGCCCCATGTAAGACGTTCTTACTCCCAAGGGAAGCCAAGTCTACCTGTGAGATCCAAGCTTCACTACCAATCCATTGTTTACGAGGTAAATTATTCCCATTAACCATTTTTAAAAAATCTCTCATGTAGGTTAATGACATGTATAGCAGGACTACACTTGATGTGGAGGCTTTGAGTTTCTCTTTTACTTTATGTCCTATCTTTGTATCATACAATTCAAAGCTAATAACATATTCTACACAAATACCCTCTGCCTTTCCTTGCTTAATGAACTCAGCTGCACCATCAGATGCATACACCCCAGCACTGTGAATTATTCCTACCCACTGCCAGCCAAAATGTTTCATTAACTGTACCAAAGCGGATATTTGAAATTCATCACTTGGAACAGTCCTAAAAAATGTTGGATATAAACGTTTATCACTTAAACAGGCGCACGTTGAAAGGTGGCTGATCTGTAAAAAAAGAAAAGTGAAATCAAGTGTTATTCATACACATTACCACATTAAGACGGTAATGAAACAAAACATCAAAAACTTCAAAATAGTCCAAATGTCTCACTAGAGGGATATCTAGCACTCCAACTATAAGGTTTATATCTTTGCTAACACCAGAAGAGGAATGGCCAATCAGTGCCTGGACTCTTTTAGTGCAGCTTTCCCCGGATGTTACAGCCTCTATGGCTGCTCTTATTGGACTGTCACCCCAACAGCCATTATAGATCCTGTAGCCCAAGGTCACTCCATTGAGCAGGGTTGGGTTTTTGTTGATTTCCTCCACAGTGAAGATGGCAGCACGGGCAAACAGCAACTCCCTGGGATTTAGACTTGGAAAAATGCAATTAATATTGAATAACAACTATTTGGATACATACACAAATGGATACATATAGCATAAAGCATTGTTCGGTCTATGACTGCTTTTAGAAAAAGTAGAAAAGTAGACATTTTACAAATTTTTGGCAAACATATCTTACCCAGTACAAAATATCGAAGGATATGCATGGTAGCCATAATTCTCTGTTACTTGAGTTGAATCTAGAGAGAACATCCCTCCTATAATAAGATCACCATCTTTTGAAAACTCCAAAAAGCCTGTTTGCCCTATCAGTTTGCATGACTGTTCCTCTGACTTGCCCTTTACCAGTAGTGTAAATATGATAATGCTGATCCAGCCCATCACAGCAACCATCTCCTAGCTTGTAGACATTCTTACCTGCGCTAACCTTTATAGTATCATTGTTGTGGTTGGGAAGAATAGACCAATAAAGATATCAGTATGCTTGACTGCTCTTTTCAACAGGCACAATTGAAAAAAATGTAGGCTTTTACTTCCTACAAATCACACCCTAAATGCTCGAAAGCATTTACTTCTTAGAAGCATTTAGAACTTATCAGTTGATTCATTGATTTTATTCTTTTGACACATTTATTATCTAATTTTTTTAGCCTTTGTACGATTGTAGAGATAACTGAACTTAAAGCAAAAATAATAGCAAATTTTGTGCCGTTTTTGTGTATGTCATCATTACAGTCAGTTATCTCTACAAATCGTACAAAGGCTAAAAAAATTGGATAATAAATTTGTCAAGAGAATAAAATCAATGAATCAACTGATAAGTTCCTAAATGCTTCTAAGAAGTAAATGCTTTCAAGCATTTAGGGTGTGATTTGTAGGTATTAAACGCCTAAATTATTTCAATTGTAACTCTAACTTTCTTGATTTGAATGAGTTATTGTCCTTCTCTCACTACTACCAGATTCTTTGGACTGCACACGTTAACAAGCCGTTAGGCCAAGAATGTGGCCTAGCAACATGATAAAACTTTGCATCCCCAAGAATGTTGTGTTCTTGTCTTACAAGGAGCCAATGGGTATGGATCTATGTACTGGATCGGTCGTTTGAGTGTGTTAAATATAGATAATATATAATATAAATATATAAATATAGAACATACAATGGCAAACAACATGGAACTGAGCATCTTCCTTCTGCTATTCAAGGCCACCTGTTTTCTCATTAGGCTTTTGTTCATCGGTTGGAGGAGTGGCCAAAACAATGGTGAGAGCCGAACACTGGCTAGATAGCTAACTTGTAGCGGCGTGTCTTCACAGGCTTTTTCTCGAACTGCAGCCTTCGTCGCTCAACTTCCCACTTTCTCCTCTATTCTCACCCCATGTCCCAAACTGAACTAGGGCAACTCCTTCCCCCAACACACACCCCATCGATGCCCCCCTTACGCCTGATTTCCACCGGGGACGTACGCGCCGCGGTACGGCTGAGAACTCTGCCCTGCGTCCATTTCCACCGGGCGTGTAACGGCAGCGTAGCGCTGCCTTGCGAGCCAGCCGTATACACGCGAGATCACGAGATCACGCGATAATCCTAAACCTAATGTACTCAGCTTCCACTCCCAAAACGACTACAATTAAATGCCAGGCTTTGTCCTTTCTGACATTGTCAGAAGATGATTTATTTCGTAAATTATTTTATGTTGCTCCACCTCGACAATCAGTCTCTCGTCATCCATGTTGCCGACCCTCTGAGACCATTTGATTGATTGACTGCTGACCTGGTGCCACCGGTTATGACGTAATAATGTTGATGTGAAGTTGTGATAGGCTACATGAGCTGAGTATTGTGTTTTATTTTGAAAATTGACCGGCTGCTCTATGGCTTTTACTTTTTCACTTCCTGCCCGGCTCGATCTGCTCTGTTGAAATTGTGAAATTGACGCAGTTCAGCAACGGCTCGCGTCAAAAATAGATGTGCTACGGAATGATTGCGCTGCGGCTCGGTGAGCTGCTCCTGGGACGCTGCTGAGACGTGGAAATGGTTTCATTGATTAGAGTGGCAGCGATCAGCAGCGGTGACCGCGGCGTCCCTACGTCCCTCTCTTAGCTTCCCCCCCCCCCCCCCCTCTAATACCTCATCCCTGAGGAAGAGCTTTTTCTTCAAAGCGCCCCGGAAGACACCGTTCCCTCTGTGGTCTCCTTACTCCACCATCCAACAGAGGGGTTCCCGTTGTTGCAGCCGTGTTCCTTGGCACCACAGCTCCAAGAGGTATCACCTCCTCCCCTGAGGCAAATTCTGTTGCTGCCTCGGTGGGGCCCTCCTGTGGTGAGGTGACCTCACCCGCATCTTGGGAGATGTGACAGTGAAGGTGGGCTGCTGTTTCCCCCCAGTACGGTGCCATCCTATCCCTTAGCAGCACAACGGTGCGGTGGCGCCTCTGCAAGCCAGTTTGACTCTATACAGAACCTCGCTAACTCTCTCTACCACAAAGCATGGGCTAATCCAGTTGCTGTCCAGCTTGGGTCAACGGCCTTAGGTCCATACACCCAGGCGAGGTCCCCAGCCTGGAAGTCCTGCCCCTTAGTGCACATGACAAACACCTACCTGAGAATCGGTTGGCCATTTCCAGGCGGTCCTGTAATTGCCTGGCTTACTCCGGGCCAGCCATTGCATCTGGTGCATCGGGCGGTTGTATGTAGGCCAGCTCTGGCGGTGTTCTAAGCTCCCTGCCAAACATCAACAATGCAGGTATACAGCCAGTGGTTTTTGGACCGCACTGCGGCATGCCATGAGGATGAGGGGTAGACACAGGTCCCAATAAAAACTCTGATCTAGAGCGCTGGTGAAGGCTAATAGGGCGCCAAATGTCCAAAGGAAGTTTTGTGGTGAATACGTGATTCAAAAATCTCTAATTTTTTTGTAAATCATCCTATGGACGAACACCGAGGCTGTTCCAAGGAAGCTGAAAAGTGGCGGTGGCAGTAGTGGCAGTAGTCCTCCACATCCCTCCTGCTCTGGCCCCAATAGAATTCCTATCGTAGCCGTCTCAATGTCTTTTTTTCAATCACATCTTCAAAGGCATTGGTCTGTCGTTGGTCTGTTCCCAGCCACCCCATGACCGTTTTAAGGTCAGGGTCCTCGGTTTGCAGTTCAGCCAAACCCCTAACATTATTAGGGATTTGACAGATCATCTCCCCCATCAGTACGTTAGCTGCCTCCCGATCTTCTACCCGGTTACAGGGGTGACAGTCTGGGGCACAAGGTCGGCGGGAGAGGCTGTCTGCATTTGTGTGACTCTCACCGGCTCTGAATTGTAGGGTGAACTGAAAGGCATGGAGTTGTTCGATCCATTTGGCGACTTGTCCTTCAGTCTCTTTAAGGGAAATGAGCCACTTCAAAGCAGCATGATCAGTACGAATGGTGAATGGAAGGCCGTAGAGGATGTGCTTGAAATGGTTTACTGCATCAATTACTGCAAGCAGTTCCTTGCGCGTGACACAATAGTTTGTCTCCGGCTTATCCAAGGTACGACTGTGGTAAGCAACAACCCGCTCTACTTCAGGGGTCAGCTGCCAGATAACAGCGCTAAGGCCTGTGTTGCTAGCATCCATGTCAAGGATAAATGGCAACTCTGTATTCTATTCGTAAGGTGTGTCTTTGATGAGTAAAAACATGGTCCATGGACAAGGAGATCAACCAAGTAGACGAGGCAGCATTCAGCGGGCATATCCACAAGGGCCGTTTCCATTAGTCTTTAAAATTTGCATAGCCCGATTGGCATGGTGCTGAACTGCCACAAGCCAAGTCACGTGGTGAAGGCGGTCTTGGCTTTATCCTCTGGGGCCATGGCCACCTGCCAGTACCCACTCTGGAGGTCAATTGAGGAAAATCATGCTGAACCAGCCACCTAATCGAGGGACTTGTCTTTCCACGGCAGTGGGTAGGAGTCCTTCACAGTTTTGTCATTCAGTGGTCGATAGTCCAGGCAAAACCTTGAGCTCCCTTCCTTCTTAGGAGCCATTACGACTGGTGACACCCACAGACTCTCTGATGGCTCGATAATGCCAGCATCCCTCAACATCTGGTCAGCAGCAGCTTGGCGGGCTTTGGGCTGTACAATCTTCTGTCGCATTCCTCTCAGAAGCTCAAGCCACTGCGTGTGCTGTGTAACCTGTGCTCTCTCTCCACAGGCTGACCCGAGGCTGCCGTGTGACGCCGCAGACGCAACTTCCGGGTAGCCTGCTTGGTTTGTTTGGTTTGGTTAGCAGGACGCTTAGCGTCGATCTGCTATCTCGGTTTGTATCTATTTTTTTCTATTTTTTTTTGTATCTATTATCTATTCGCTGTTTCCTCGTTGGAGCTCTTTCTGCATCAACCACGGTAAGCATGGAATCCGGTTGCTCTTGTTCTGCCTTTCTCGTAGATAAGATAGCTCTGTTAGAGAGACGTATATGTCAATTAGAGGATGAAAGGGTAACGAGCATAAAGAAGACAGATACTCCAGAAAGTATAGAGAAGAGACCCGCCAGGCGGACTCGTAGAGCTAACGCTTTCGTTAGCAGTGACCCCGCCAAGGCAACCCTGACGGCAGCACCACTTGCGATGGTGGACAGCAGCCTGCTTCGCAAGTCTTTTTCGAGGGTAAAAACGCTAGTCATAGGCGACTCTGTTACACATAAAGTTAGACTACACTCGCCAGCGAAAGTTATTTGCCTACCCGGGGCCAGGGCTCCCAACCTTGAAGCTAATATTAGGGTGCTGGCATGCGGTCAGACCACATACGGAGTTAGATTAGATCCACCAAACACCGACACTAGTTTCGACAACATTGTAGTTCATGTCGGCACCAACAATGCTAGGTCCAGACAAACCAAGGTCACAAAAGCAACATAGTTAGGCTTTGTGACTTCGCCACAAAGTTGGGTCGGCATCGATTAATTCTCTCTGGCCCTCTACCCGATAAGGGTAATGATGAGCGTTATAGCAGATTATTGTCTCTAAATTGCTGGCTGGCACGATATAGTTTAGAGCAGGGCTTTGGTTTAATAGATAACTGGCCCTCCTTGTGGGGTTGCCCTGGTGTGCTCATGACAGACGGCCTTCACCCTACAGGGTTAGGCACCTCAATTATGTAAAAAAACATAGATGGATGTCTTAGCCAGGCGTGACTCATCCACTCACAGCACGCTGGGTTGCAGGAGTTTAGCAAACCTGCTAGTAACATGATAGTTTACGTTGCAGAGTCTAGAACAGCAGACGGTTTAGCTGAACCAGTTTATCAGGATGATATATCGATTGCACCAACCCTTTCAGAGCGTTAACTGGTCTCCCTCTGAAAATAACGCTGTACCTATATGTTTGGTGGTGCGGCCTCGCACTGTCTAGAGGTGTAAAACCCGCAGGCGAAGGCCGCGACCAGTATGTTGAAATCACATTATCTCCTTGAGTGATAACCGGACTCCCTCTGAAAATAATAAAATGGAAGCACTCAGAATAGGGTTGATGAATATAAGGTTGCTTTCATCTAAAGCGCTCTTGGTCCAGGATCTAATTGTTGATAAAAAGATCGACATACTGGGCCTCTGTGAAACCTGGGTAAACCAGATGAGTTTTTAGCCCTAAACAAAGCTACTCCCATCAATTACGTTAGCGCCCAAGTATCCAGAGAAGTAAAGACAGTTGGTGGGGTAGCCCTGATATCTAATTATATTATATTATATTAAATTAAAGCCGAGGAATATATATATATATTCAGATCCTTTGAGGTGCTCGCGTTCTAATCCTCAGTTCCCCGACAAGCGAAACGAGTTCCAGACTCTTTTGTTTTAGCTGTAGTATACCGTCCCCCAGGACCGTATTCACTTTTTGTTGATGAGTTTTATGATTTTGCAGCTGACCTGGCTACATATTCCAATAGTATCCAGCTGCAGCCCCGGAGAACAACACCCTGGCGTGACAGAACACCCTGGCGTGACGGAAGTACTGTGGCTGGACGGGAGTTACCTCCGATTATTTTCTATAGACAAATAAACGTATTTATCGCCGGAAGTTACCTCCGATTATTTTCTATAGACAAATAAACGTATTTATCGCTTGAATTAACATAACAAAGAAATAAAAAAATATTTTGACACGTTAGTAACCATTTTTATAGCTTAGAAAAGGTTTTTTAACGTTATTTATACAAATACTTCAGGATTCTTTGCGTTATTGAACTTATTAGACCAAAACATTTAAATAATAAAACATTATGACATGTCAGTAACTATTTTTATAGCTTAGCTTATAGTTTTTTTTTTTTAACGTTATTTAGACGAATAAACTAGTTCAGTGTGTAGACATTTATTGAATGGAATTGAGTGTATTATACACTTTACTCATTCAGTTTACCATTAGAATTAAGTAATTGTTTTAATATGTCTAATAGAATCAAATTAAATTTTTGGTCAAGTATATCATCATAATTTGATATAAAGATACATTGAAGAATGACCACACCAAAGTTTCCTCACAATTTATTCAACAAATAATATACAGAATCTTAAAGATATAGGTTCTTCATGCTGCCATCAGCTCCAACTCACTGTCAAAATAATCAAACAGTCAAGTCAATATTAAGCCTATACAATATATTATTTGTCACTGGAAACGTCATTCACTTCTCTTTTTCGCTTCAGTCTGAAGACTGGTTGAAGTAGTCCAACCGCCATTTGTTTGGCGGTTGGACGACTAGAATAACAGAGATTAGTATCGTAAAGTTGGGCAAGAAAATAAAAGTTACTATCAATATATTGAAATACTACCCGTAACCTGATATTGCGAAGCTTATCTTCTAATTAAATGTATCCATCTTTCAAAGTGAACTGGTTTTGTGTGGAATGGGTCTTTGTGTAGGCATGAATGAATGCTTTTGTTTAAGATAAATGCACAATAGGATAAACACATTATAGGGGACCTATTTATTATTATTTTCTATTTTTATAATAATTCAAAGAAAATGTATTGAATTACAGTAACATTTCACAGTTGGTTGTGGTATTCATTATGGTCACAAGATTGCATGACTTATAATAGTAATAGCCTTGTTTTTATACAGGCTAGGTTTTAGTAGCCTATTAGATATTCCCCAGGAGAAACAGACACTTTTCTGCTCCGGTGGCCAGTTTTGCTAAATTGTGTTGCTGTAGCATCACATTGGTGATTACGGATGACACTAAATGACACAAATTTTTCTAAAAGGGCACAATATTATTATATTCGAATTTAGCGAAAAGTAAATAAACTACGGCAAGACTTTAACATGAATATTACTCAATATATTAAGCATATTGACAGTCACACTTACTTCCATGGTTCATCTTCGGTTTCCGATTTTCTGTCGCGCCTGGGTTGTTGTCACGCCAGGGTGTTGTTCTCCGGGGCTAAATAACGTTAAACCTTTTCTAAGCTATAGAAATGGTTACTAACGTGTCGAAATATTTTTTTATTTCTTTGTTATGTTAATTCAAGCGATAAATACGTTTATTTGTCTATAGAAAATAATCGGATGTAACTTCCGTCCAGCCACAGTACTTCCGTCACGCCAGGGTGTTCTGTCACGCCAGGGTGTTGTTCTCCGGGGCTGCAGCTGGACCCTATTCACATATTCAGACAATATTGTGCTGATTGGGGGTTTCAACATTCATGTGAATAACCCATCTAATGCGCTCGCAAGGGCTTTCCTGTCCATTACAGATACGCTTGGCTTCAAACAGCTCGTCCAGCACCCAACCCACATCGTTGGAAACACGCTGGACCTCGTTTTGACCGACGGTTTGCTCACTTTCCAGGTGCTGGCATCCTGCCCCTGTGACGATCAGCAGGCTACTTTCAGCTGTCGCCGCATCACCCCTGCAACCATTTCAGCTATGGCAGATAAGTTACCCCCTTTAATTTCTCCTCTTTGTAACTATAGGGGATCTGTGGAGTGCCTTACTGATGACCTCAACATTGCCTTGTCTGCTGCCATTGATTCAGTAGCTCCGCTCGTAATTAAAAAACTATCATTGAAAAAACAGAAAAGTCTCTTGACTGGCTTGAATCGTACCTCACAGATAGAACACAATTTGTGCTCCATGAGGGTTCAGAATCGAAGCACTGCAAACTATGCTTTGGCGTACCACAAGGGTTGGTCCTTGGTCCATTACTTTTTGCAATCTACATGCTTCCCTTGGGCAACGTTATCCGCAGCTTTGGAATTAGTTTCCATTGCAACGTGGATGACACCCAGCTCTTTATTGCTGTAGATTCAGGGGACTCGGCCCAGATCCAGAGGGTTGAGTCCTGTCTGGCTGCGGTGAAGAGCTGGATGACACAGAACTGCCTACAGCTTAACACTGGGAGGACGGAGCTGATAATTATCGGCTCAAAGCGGGACCAGAGAGAATATGACGATGTCTCACTGTGGTTGGATGGCGAAGCCATCCCACAGAGTGTATCTCTCAAAAATCTTGGTGTCCTGTTCGACCCTCAACTGTGCTTTGACCAACATGTCAGAAGTATAACTAGAATTGCCTTTTTCCATCTGAGAAACATTACAAGAATCAGACCAATGATATCTGTAGCGGATGCAGAGACACTGACTCATGCATTTGTTTCATGAAGACTTCATCAAGACTGGATAATTGTAATGTACTGTTCTCAGGACTACCAAACTC
This sequence comes from Gadus chalcogrammus, assembly GCF_026213295.1. NCBI lineage: Eukaryota > Metazoa > Chordata > Actinopteri > Gadiformes > Gadidae > Gadus > Gadus chalcogrammus. Next base: position 10,652,561 of record NC_079427.1, on the reverse strand, counting down.
TACCACGAAAAGTCTGCACTCCTGACCATCCCTGGAAGAAGGGCTACCCTACTGATGAAGAGAAAGTTCTCTCACGGACACGTCGGACAGCGAAATATTTGATTTAATCTTAAGGCAATGATCATGGGAAAAGTACTGGCAACAAAGGTTATCAAGAACACATTTGGTGAGACAATAGGTGAACAAGATTCTTATAGGCAAACGCTTCATTGTGGGTAGGGAGTGGGAGTGACCTAAGGCCAAGTAAATTTGTAATACAATGGGTGGATATTGGACATGCGTTTCTTCTCAAGATTTCTTCCTTGCTAATTTCAAGGGAGTTTTTCTTGCCCTTGTGGGGGCCTGGGTAAAGCACAGTGTCATAAATATTTGGCCTGTTAAGCCCTTCGAGACTGTAATGGTGATTAAGGGCTATACAAATAAAATTGAATTGAATTGAATTGGGCAATCGTCTAGGCCGCTGGTGGATTGGCTGGGTATCCCCTTTTTTGATAAAGTTCTGGATGGATATGTGTTCTTCTCCCAGATGCAGCAGACAGTTTCACCGGCTGCTGACTCTTCCCCGGAAATGGGGACTACACTCCCGCAGTCTGTATGACAGCATGGTGGTGTGACTGGGCATATACGTCTGGTTCTCGGGGTATGAGGTTGTTGAACAGCTAAATCTATCCAGATGGATATTATGAACTCAGATACTCTAGAATACCTAATGATACATAATTCGTAGAATGACAAAAGGTTTCCACAGAAACACGGTGAATACCAACTTATAAGTAACATGAAAGCAATAGTATGGCTTCTGTTGCAACCACACTAATTCAAGAAATTTGAGATTTTTGTGACAATAGTATGGAATTCATAAATTACCATGGTTTATAATATACATTTATGTTCAACAGATTCAGAGAAATCAATCAATCAATATCCTTTATTTAACCAGGTATAATAATAATAATAATAATATTACACATTTGTGTAAGGCGTAGTTGTTTATTGTTGAATTGTACATGTCACAAGTGTGCATTACAATGCAGTGTTCTGAATTATATTGCTGTACATTTATATAGGATACTAAAGTAACAACATCACAGACTTGGCTCTCAATTATTTGATTGTGAAATGATATGGCTTCTAGACCTCTTCTCGACCTCTACAAATACACTAACTAATGCTTGAAGGTGACATCAATGATGTCACCTGCTCCTCTAATCAACATTATCATTCATAGGAATGTTTAATATATCATTTGAAATCATAGCATACAAAATCAGGTTTATATTTCCTATACACATGTGAATCAATCATTAGATTCCTTTGCTTTGCATCTTACTCTTGATATGCTTTTTTGAATTTTGTTCTGGCTTGAAAATAATGATATAGCATTTTGGTACAAATATGCATATTAACAAGCCAAAGGTGGAAGCCAGAATTGCAAATATCTCCACAGCCACAGTAAACTTCCCAGGAGAACTGACGTAAGCAGGGATAAATGTGATCCAAACTGCACAGAATATCACCATGCTGAAGGTGATGAACTTCGCCTCATTGAAACTATCAGGCAGCTTTCTGGCTAGAAAAGCCAGTATGAAACATAACATAGCTAGGACTCCTATGTACCCCAACACAGCCCAAAACCCTATAGCGGATCCTAAGGCACATTCTAGAAGGATCTTATCCATATAGGTTTCCATATTCTTAACGGGATAGGGAGGGTTGATTGTTAACCAAAGCAAACATATCACAACCTGTATGAGAGTGAAAGCCAATACGCTGAGTCTCTGCTGAGTTGGACCAAACCATTTCATAACATTACTGCTGGGTAGTGTAGCCCTGAAGGCCATTAGCACCACTATAGTTTTCCCCAGAACACAAGAGATACAGAGGACAAAGGTGATCCCAAACGCTGTGTGGCGAAGCATACAGGACCAGTCTGAGGGACGGACGATGAAGGTCAGAGAACACAGGAAACACAGTTTTAAAGAGAGAAGCAGCAGGAAACTCAGCTCAGAGTTGTTGGCCCTGACAATAGGAGTCTCTTTATGAACTAAGAAAATTATGAAGATTAAAATTGACAAAAATACACCAAAGCAACAAAACGCAGATAATACAATCCCCATGATTTCTGTGAAGGAAAGGAATTCAGTTGGTTTTTGAATGCACTTGTCCTTTTTTTCATTTGGCCAGAATTCAACAGTACACAAAAAGCAGTCTGATGAATCTGAAAGAGAGTTAATACCAAACTCAATCTGTTTAGAAAATGTATTAATGGTAACAGCACTTATCTCTGTAACATTTAGGCTTATTATGCAAGTGAGCTTTAGGAATACGTATCCTACCTGTCTCATTACTTATGCCTCCCTCCGGGCATTCAAAGCAATCAAAGCAACACACGGGTGCTCGCTTGTTAGTGGCCTTGCGACTTCCGGCAGGGCATGCATCCTGGCAAACAGACTTTGGAGGCTAACAGAGACATGAGTTACACAACTATGAGTTAGTTGAACAAATCAAATCACCAGTCGAAATGGAACCAAACTAAAGTCAATTAAATGTTTTTTTTAAGTTATATTTCACCTCAGTGCTGTTAAAGGCCCATACGATTGTTGTATTAGGTGTAAACCTAAATCTGTGTCCTTCAGGAAAAGAGCTATCATAATGCCCAATTTTTATGACGTTCACAGAGACAGAATCATCTTCTTTGTACTGCCAATTTAACAGGTCATACTGAGCCACACTGTCTCCGTTTTCATCAAAAGATACTTTGTAACCATTCAGTACGGTGAAATCCACCAGCTTCAGGTGTTCCAGTACCTGCACAGAGTATATTCAATGTTATTATGTTTTTGTAAAACACTCTTATTGTAACATATATATAATGCGTGTAAAAAAAAATATACGTCCAAAATAGCAAGAAAATAAGACCATACTTTATCGGAATACGTTGTACCTGTTTGGGCTGGACATCAGTCTTGTTTACACAGTGTTTTCCTGTGGTGGGATTCAATCCATTTTCACATTGCAATAACGAATTAAGAGCATGTGCAATCGAGTACACAGCTGTGTATTACAAACCAAGTAACAAGCAATGAATCATAAATACAATATGGTATGCATAAAATACTGCAGACGTTAGAACTTTTAATAATTAAACACTTTGCAGTAAAAAAAAGTCTTGCAAAACAAGTGACAATGAATCACTCATACAATAAGGTATGCACAAAATACTGCAATGAAATGCATGATGTTTACTTAAGGAATTTATAAGCAAAATAATAGATAACAGTTCAGATTCAAATTATTGTAAATACAATTAAATATGGCTTATCTAGTTTGGTTCTTACCAGAGATTAAACAAGCACTCAACTGAAGTGTAAAAAAATACAATAATATATTCTGATATGAAAGATATTGGAAATGTCAGATATGCAAACCACAAACCATCATCCAAATCAGCTTGAAATTAAACACTGCTCCAACAATGGTTACTACAATGTATTGGATAATTGAAGGATAATACCCCCATTTTACTGTGGGTTACAAACTGTTATGGACCTATGTACATAGCTGAAATGTTTTGATTTTCATTGAAGCGTGTGGGATGGATTGAGCAGCGGACCAGCTAGGTAAAAAGCTGCCATTCCTTTTCTTTTTTTAAAACAAACACTGCATGAATGGTTAACTCCGGTTTAGTTGTTTACACGTTGCTTGGCAACGCGCTATGCCCTGACAACTGTTGGCTGATTATTTGTATTTGCTAAATAATAAAACCACATATTGCTTCGATAAGTGAATAAATTAAACCAATAGCCACGTATTAAGCGGATTTACGTATAGGGAACAGTTAGCTCCAGAGAAATAAAGATATAAAGGGCAAGACAAAGTGACCAGTTGGCTATAGCCAGCCAGGCCTACATTAAAGATAAACAAATTAAAGTTACTGTATTTCTGTCTTTTCCCGTTTTTCCTCCTCTTCTTTTGTTCTCTTCCTCCCCTGGGTGCCAGAGTGTTTAGGTTTTTTTTACATTGTGATGTGCAAATAGATAGCTTTCTCCTCTCCGGTCAGAATGATGTATCAAGTGGGTAACTTAGGTAACTCGTCCCTCCCAACCTCCCGATTCAGGTAGAGTCTATGGGGGGGGGACACGGAAACTAGGGCGCTCTTTTATTTTGCATGTTATGTTAGGTTGTCTTATATTTATTTCGACATAACTACTGGTACTAAGTAACATAAACATTGAAGTTAAAGTTAGATGAATACAATATGCAAAAAGAAAAATCCCCCTGCGGATTGATGCGCCCCATTCGCCTATACTGCCTATGCCCAGGGCCGGCCCTGGCTATACCTGAACACCATATCTGGAAAAGTTGGGTTTAATCTCCACCACAGAATGGATAGACCTGAACCAATGTGCATGAGCAAACGATTTATCTTTGCTGGGCAGGACTGAACTTCCCTGACACTATACTGCAAGGCAACGTGGCCTTGAAGGCCATCACTACCACAATGGTTTTCCCCAGAACACAGGACATGCAGAGGGCAAAGGTTACCCCGAAGGCCGTGTGTCGCAACATGCAGGTCCAAACAGTGGGCCTGCTGATGAAGGTGAGGGGGAAGAGGAAGCAAAGAAAGAGTGAGAACAACAAGAGGCAGCTGAGGTCAAAGCTACTGGCCTTTATGACAGGAGTCTCTCTGTGGTAAAGGAAGATGGACACAGTGGACAGAGACAGAACGACAGTTATGTTATTATAACTCTAGTTCTATGATTGTAGGCGTAGCCGTCTAGGCATCGCCTTATGGGCTTGTCCCTGAAAATTCAAACTATGCACCTATCAGCGTGGGCACCGCCCACATTTCCCACGGTATCGTGTATATAGCGCGGTGAATACCGTCGCTCATCCTCCACGCTTTTCTTTCAGCATTTGGAGGGTACAGCAGGTGGGAAACTAGACGGCTACGCCTACAATCATAGAACTAGAGTTATAATAACATAACTATCGTTCTATTTCATGTAGGCTACGCCGTCTAGGCTTCGCCTTATGGGCTAAGGTGAAGCTGCGAGCGGAGCCCGATCAATGTACTCCTGCTGGACCCCAGTCAAAACGACCTAAGTCACCAGAACACATTAAGACTCAAAAAAGCCAAGGAAGTGTAAAACACAACAGCTTAATAAAAAACTAATTCCTCCTAGATCAAGCAAGGCAATGATCAAGGGAGAAAAAAGTGAGTCTGTAAAGACTCCGGCTCTAATCCGTGCTTCATGGAACCCATGAAAAGGAAAAGAAAAACCAGAGCAACACGGTCTCCATTAGGTCCGCTACTACCGGGGGCGGAGCAACAGAATCCGGCTCTCCAATAGGGGACTCTCTCGGCCGTTTTTAGAAGAAAAAACGGCGGGAGTGCAAAGCCACCTGACAATTGGCGAGCCAAAAGAAAAACCTCCCTAGCCTGTTTTTCATTTGAAAAAAGGTGGGAGAGTGAGACTGGTAATCAAGTCCAACTCGCCAGTCGGCGAGAGGAAATTCAACCACGCCGCTTTAAAGAACATGTCTATATTCTTAAGCCGTAAAAGGGGTCCCGGACTCTAGCACAGAGTTGCAGAGTGAGCCCCTGGACATTTCTAACATGTACAAACGGACAAAGGGGCCGGGGGAAGACCAAGACGCAGCCGCGCAGATGTCTTCCACCGAAACGCCCTTGAGTAGAGCCGTTGAAGCGGCCACGCTCCGTGTGGAGTGAGCTTTAACGCCCAACGGTGGCGCCAAGCCCTGCCGAGAGTAGGCTAAGCAAACACCCTCACATACCCAGCGAGAAGACCGCTGCTTAGAGAGAGCGCGGCCCCTGCTAGCGTCGCTATAACACACAAACAACTGTTGTGTGGAGCGGAACGCGGCCGAGCGATTCACGTACATAGCCAACGCCCGAACCGGGCATAGGAGATGCAACTCCGCCTCCGCCTCATCAGAATGAGGGGGGGGTGAAAAGCCTTAAGCACAATATCCCTCGACCGAAAATAACTATTAATGTTCTTCAGGAGGAACGCAGGATTAGGTCTGAGCAACGCAAAGGAGCTGTCCTCGTTTAGCAACAAGCAACTCGGGCTGACAGACAGAGCGGTTAGCTCACCGGCCCGCTTGGCAGAAACCAAGGCCAACAAGAGTGCCGTCTTAAATGACAAGGCATCCAAGGGGCCTGAGAAAGAGGCTCGAAAGGATCCCTGGACAATCCGCGCAACACGGTGAGGAGATCCCAGCGTGGTGTAAGCACGCGTGAAAACAGGCCTAACCCGTCTAGCCCCACGCAAGAATCTCTTGACCAGTGGATGGCTGAAGATCGGTCCACCATCACAGCCTGCATGGCCAGCCAAAACGGCTGCCGCATAGACCTTGATAGTGGAGAAGGCCAAACCTTTTTCCAATAAGTTTTGCAGAAACGAAAGCACGCTTCCCACCTCGCATTGAGATGGGACAGCGTGGTTCCTCTCACACCAATTAGAGAAAGGCGCACCACTTCGCCGCATAGAGGGAAGAAGTAGAAGGCGCACGAGCGCTCTGAATAGTGTTGATAACCGTCTCAGGCAAACCTTTGCCCTGCAGAATCAACCTCTCAGGAGCCAAACCAACAGCCGTCCCGAGACATCGGGCGGGTTGTGTACCGTCCCGTGGGCATGTGAGAGCGCATCCGGCCTGAACGGTACTGGCCACGGCGCTGACCGCAAGAGCGCGGCCAGCTATGGAAATCACAGAGCTGAACGGTTCTCCGGGGCCACTAATATCAGGGACAGACTCTCCTGTCTGACCCGTTCCAGAAGAGGAAGGATCAGCTGGAGCGGGGGAAACGCATACAAGAGAGCCCGCGGCCAAGGTGTGTGTGCCAACGCATCTACCCCCAACGGGGGAAGATCCCGAGGGCTGAGGGAGAACCACCACCTGCAGTGCGTGTTCTCCCATGGACGCGAAGAGGTCCACCTGTGCTGTCCCGAACTTCTGCAGATCAGTCTGACAATGTCGGGATGTAACCGCCACTCGTCTCGGCGGGGACCGCCTCGAGACATGAGGTCCGCCCCAAAGTTCTGAGCGCCCGCGATATGCAGGGCTCTCAGACTGAGGAGATACTGATGAGCCCAAAGCCAGAGCTCGACCGCCTTTCGGTGGAGAGCAGGGGAGCGGCCGCGCACCAGGTGAAAGAAATGCAACAGCATTTTCCTCACAGCGTCGAGCTCCAACACATTTAAGTGTGCTGTAGTGGGCGTGCGCCACTGTCCCCGACCGAGTGAGAGAGGCACGTTCCTCCCCAACCCGTCAATGAGGTCCGTGAAGACCACTACGTAGGACGCCACCCTGCCCAGGGGAACACCCCTGAGAAGGGCGGAGGGTCTTTTCCAATATTCCAGGTCTGGCGACACCGAACGGGAAACAAGGAGCACCCTGAGCTTGTGTCGCTGGAGTCTAACCGTTGGCGAGCAAACCACCGCTGGAGTCTGCGCATAAAAAGCAGACCCAGGGGGACCACGGGGTGGGCAGCTGCCATCAGCCCTAACAGGCGCATGGTGGACAGTGCGGTCACGTTTCTGCGAACGCGAAAACGAGAGAGCGTCGACAGGATGGCGTCTCGCCGAGGAGGCGAAAGCATCGCAGTCATGGTGGCTGAGTCTAGGCAAAGCCCCAAGTAGACTGTCTGCCGGCTGGGGAGCGGGGAGCTCTTCTCCCAGTTGATGGCAAAACCCAGGAAGGCGAGATGGTTTATTACCAACATGGTGTCCCTTCTCGCGGTCTCTTCTGATTTGCTCAGAAGAAGCAGGTCATCTAGGTAGAAGAGAATCCTCTTTTCCTGACGCCTAAGCGGTTCCAACGCCGTCTCCACACACTTCGAGAAGGTGCGCGGAGCCAGGGAATAGCCGAACGGCAGACACTGGTACTCGTATGCCATCCCCATAAAGGCAAAGCGGAGAAACTTCCTGTGCGCCTGCCGAACACGGACGTGGAAGTAATCATCCTTGAGATCCAGGGATGTGAACCAATCGCCCTCTCTCACACACCGGAACAACGCTCCGACAGTGAGCATTCTGAACTTCCTCGTGGCAACGGATCTGTTGAACACGCGAAGATCCAGAATAGGTCTCTTTTCCCCTGGCTTCTTGGAAACCAGGAAGTAGCGGGAATAAAACCCTAGGTGAGACTCGTGGGGGGGAACGACAGTGATGGCCCCCCTTACCAAGAGACGTGTCACCTCTGCTGCCAGAGCCCTGCTCGCAGCCGGGTCCCGTAGCGTGGTCTCCACCAACCCCATAAAGGGTGGGGGACGACGCTTGAACTGTATGGGATGGCCCCATCTCAACGTGGTGTCCAACCACGATGGCAGAACGCACCGCTCTTGCCAACACGCATAGCGGTCGGAGAGAGGGCGAGCCGACAGCTGAGGAAGACCGTCCAGGAATAACCCGTATTCCTCTGCCCCTACCGCCTCCACACTGCGTGTGAGCCAAGGGGGGCTTCCCATGAAAGGGAGGAGGCTCAGCGAGCGTAGGAGACGTACCAGATCCAGCCGCTGTAAAAACAACGAGCTGTCTAGACGTCGTGCCCCCGCTGAACAGGGAGCGAGCCGTCCGGCCGCCGCACCTGTGACTGTGTCCGCAGGCTGTAGCCACAGCGCGCGGACCCGTCTCCTCACCTATAATGTGGGGAACTGGGAGACCGGTACAAGCGGCCGTATCCACGGGCTCGTGCAACGAGTCTCTGATCCGTCCACAAGGCTCCAAGGGACGCCGCTTCTTAGAAGCAGGTGAACCAGAGGCCATGTGAACACGCCGTCCGACCGCCACCCTACAGCCACAGGGCTGAGAGGGGGGAAGAGGCAACATGGAGGAATGCACCACAAGCGTAGGACGCAGGTGGCCTGAGGAATATCGCTCTTCAGGTACCATGTAGCCTACCGCTGTTCGGCCGAACGGTCTTTACTTTTTCTTTTTTTAATAGGGAAAGAAAAAGTAGGAGCAAGCTTCCGGAACTTACCGGTCCGTGGCGCTGCTCTACCCGGCTGCTGCGGCACCGGGGCTGGAGTCGGAGGCGGCCCCCTGGAACGCTGGGACCGGTCTGGACCCCGCCTCCTCCCAGCCTGCTGGTGGGAGGAGCACGTGAGAATAGCCCCGAACCGGGAACGATTCTCACGGACTGACTGCTGGTGCGCGAGCACCTCGGAGAACCGGGGACCAAATAGGCCATCAGGCGCTAGTGGACCCTGGACGAGGCTGGCCCACTCTCGTTCCAGCACCGCAGTGTGGGAGAGCCATATGACCCTTTGAATCATGGTAGCCCACGCCATATGCCGGCCGGCCGAAACGGCTATCGGCTGGCATAGCTGGAGGATGGCGCTGGAAAAAACGGGAAACCGCCAGCCATCTCGCGGCTTCATACGGGCCGTAGGCCTCCCTGTCAGCAAACAAGGAGACCATGGCAGAGGAGAGCAGGGCGATGTTGTTGACCGCCGCCGCGGATTGTCGGCCTAACGTCCGTTAGGCCGACAATCTGCTTCTGGAGGCGGTCGGGGGGCAGCGGCTTTTCGTTAGGGCGCCATCCGGCGCCCGGACAGAGAAGCGCTGCCAGTGGAGGCTCCAGGCGAGGGATCCCCCTCGCTTACCGGAGCCTTCAGGGTAGAAGGGTCCCCACCTGCAGCAGTAAACAAGTGCTGCACAGGCGGGAACAAGGGGTAACCCGCCGGGAAGCAGATGGGGTGCGAAAGCACTCGCCCTGCATATCGTCAGATACGGGGGCGAGAGGCGGGGCCGGCATGGGAAACCCTTTGATGGCCGCCGCCTCACCCATGATCTCCCCGCGACGGTGGCGGTTGTAACCCGAGAGCGGGAAAAACCGGACGAGTCGCCGTCCATGGAGGCGTCGTCGTCGGCGTCGATGATGCCATCGCGTCAGGTCCACCGCAGGGGAAAAGAAGAGATGCCTGGAGAGGATCCCCTCTTCAGGCAGCTCCCGGCAGGCGACACAGGAGACGGGGGCCGCCATAGCAGCCTCGGCGTGGTTGGTGCCGAGGCACACAGAGCACGCCAAGTGCCCGTCACCCGGTGCCAGGGAGGCGGGACAGGAGGCGCATAGGAGTCCTGAAAAGGACCTAGCTCCAGGAGCGCTCTCAGGTGGCCCTGAAAAGGGGCCGTTTGTCCGCGGCCTCGCCCGAGCCGCTGCCACCGGCTCGGGAGATCCGTGTTTAAGTCTTCATCTTCTTAATAGTAGTTCTCAATTTCTCGCTGATAAGCACAAGTGCTGAAAGAAAAGGGAGGATGAGCGACGGTATTCACCGCGCTATATACACGATACCGTGGGAAATGTGGGCGGTGCCCACGCTGATAGGTGCATAGTTTGAATTTTTTTGATTTTTCACGGGACAAGCCCATAAGGCGAAGCCTAGACGGCGTAGCCTACATGAAATAGAACAGCCCCGATCAGGGACACCACCGTCAAGGCTATTCCCATTGGCTCGTGATAGGACAGGTACTTGATTCAGGAGGCACTCGTCACGTCCCTCATTGGACCAGTATTCCCGTGGACAGGGGAAGATGTGAGAGGATTATACATGCAGTAGAATTCCACTCAGCAAGTGCACGTCAATACACAATCTATCAAATAATTCAAGGTATTGTATTCTAACGTGACCAAGAGGGCCACATTTGTGATTGGTTCGCTATCTCGGGATATTGGGCAATATCCGATGTTTAAGATCTCAAACTCTGGATATTGCTTCGAATGGGTAGTGTGTGTGACGGTGGTCTGGTCACCGCTCTAAAACAAATAGACGCGTAATAAAAACCAAAATATAAATCCCGGCAAAAAGTGTGTTATTTCATTTATTTTTGGAGCTTTCACGTGTAGTATATACTAAAACAGTAATTCACTTCAGGCTCCATGAATAATTGTTAAATATACGTACATCATCATATATTACATCTACTATAACATTTGAGTATTTCAGTTATTTATATGTGTGCTTTTTAGCCTAACCCACATGTCTAGGCTCCTTATTTAAAATCCGACTACATAAATGTTATAGATAAATTAATATGATATGTTGAAATATATATATATATATTGATATCTATACAGTATATATTTGATAGTGATATATTGACATGTTATGAATTTCTTTTGATTTATTATCCTGTGTGTGTGTGTGTGTGTGTGTGTGTGGTGTGTGTTTGTGGGTTGTGTTTGTATGTGTGTCATATGATTTCATTGGTGGATGCATTTGATTACATCACCGCAAAACTCCATAACTGGTCTACCAACCTCTACTAATGTTATATTGCTATTTTGCAGAGATATAAATATCATGTTTTAATGTGTGTTACACATTAAAATATTATATTGATCAAAAATAAATAAAAAAACAATATAGTTTGAAAACAATGGGAGGGAAAGCAAAAATAATTATTTGTTTATTATACGTTATTTGTTTATTATACAGCTGACTTCATTGATGTCAACTGTTACTTTTATCGATAGATTTTTAAAAAAGACAACAATATCTGTTATATAAATGTTTAATATATAATTTGAAATCATGGTAAACATAATCAGGTTTATATTTCCATATAAACATGTGAATCAATCATTAGATTCCTTTGCTTTGCATCTTACTCTTGATATGCTTTTTGGAATTTTGCTCTGGCTTGAAAATTATAATATAGCATTTTGGTACAAATATGCATATTAACAAGCCAAACGTGGAAGCCAGAATTTTACAAATATCCTCCACAGCTACAGTAAACTTCCCAGGTGAACTGACATAAGCAGGGATGAAGGTGATCCAAACTGCACAGAATATTACCATGCTGAAGGTGATAAACTTTGCCTCATTGAAACTATCTGGCAGCTTTCTGGCCAGAAAAGCAAGTATGAAACATAACATAGCTAGGACTCCGATGTACCCCAGCACAGCCCAAAACCCTATAGCGGATCCTAAGGCACATTCTAGAATGATCTTATTCATATAGGTTTCCATATTCTTAACCGGATAGGGAGGGTTGATTGTTAACCAAAGTATACAAATCACAACCTGTATGAGAGTGAAAGCCAATACACTCAGTCTTTATCTGCCTGAGCTTGGACCAAAACCATTTCATAACATTGCTGCTGGTAGGTAGCCTGAAGGCCATCAACACCACTATAGTCTTCCCCAGCCACAAGAGATACAACGGACAAAGGTTGATCCCAACGCTGTGTGGCGAAGCATACAGGACCAATCTGAGGGACGGCCGATGAAGGTCAGAGAGCACAGGAAACACAGTTTTAAAGAGAGAAGCAGCAGGAAACTCAGCTCAGAGTTGTTGGCCCTGACAATGGGTGTTTCTTTATGAACTAAGAAAATTATGAACATTAAAATGGACAAAAATACACCAAAGCAACAAAACACTGTTAATACAGTCCCCATGATTTCTGTGAAGGAAAGGAATTCAGTCGGTTTTGGAATGCACTTGTCCTTTTTTTCATTTGGCCAATATTCAACAGTGCACACAAAGCATTCGGTTGAATCTGAAAGAGAGTAAATACCCAAACCAATATGTTTAGAAAATCAATTAATGGTAATCAGCACTCATTCCAGAAGCAAATAGGCATATTATGCAAGTGAGCTTTAGAAATACGTATCCTGCAAGATTTCATATCTACATGGTCCTTAGTACTGAATTATATAGAAACTATAAAATTACAAACCACAATTGCATAATGGATAACCCACAGACTATGGAAGCATAGGGATTATTATTATTAATTTTTTTTTTTTGGCTTTCTTTTCTGTCCTGTCCTTTGGACACATTTAGTTGTATTGTCCCTGCTGTTTCGTGTGATTTTGTGTGGCTATGTTTAGGAGCATGTGTCTGATATGTGCTAATTTGTCAAAACAAAACAAAAACAATCCTACTTTATGCCATTGAGCTTTGAAATAGTATCCTACCGGTTTCATACTATGCCGACCTATGGGCAAATTCAAAGCAATCAAAGCAGCACACGCGGCGCTTTGTTATTAACCGCTTGCGACTTCAAAAGGGCATTGCTCGCGGCAAACAGATTTGGAGCTAACAGAGACATGAGTATACCAAATAGAGTCTTGTTGACAATCAATGTGCAGTTCTTTTTTTTTTTTAGACATTCTGAGGAATGAAGTCACTGAAATGATTTTTTTACTTTTAGTTGTAAGATATATTTTACCTCAGTGCTCTGAAGGGCCCATACGATTGTTGTGTTTTGTGTAAACCTGAATCTCTGTCCTTCAGGCAAAGAGCTATCATAGTGGCCAATTGTAATGACATTCACAGAGTCATCATCTTTGTACTCCCAATTTAACAAGTCATACTGTGCCACACTTTCTCCGTTTTCATCAAAAGATACCTTGTAACCATTCAGTACGGTAAAATCCACCAGCTTCAGTTGTTCCAGAACCTGCACAGAGAATATTCAATGTTATTATGTTATTGGAGAACTCTCTAATTGTAACATATACAAAATGTGTGTAAATATAATTACACGTCAAAAATAGCAGGACAATAAGACCATACTTAGTTATTTATCGGAGCATACTATACCTGTTTGGGCTGGACATCAGTCTTGCTTACACAGTGTTTTCCTGTGGTGGGATTTAATCCATTTTCACATTGCAATATCGCATGAAGAGCATGTGCAATCGAGTACACAGCTGTGTACACATTTCTCACCGATCTTAATTCTGTGTTTGTGTAGGCACTAGTGATTGTTCTCAGATCCTCATCCCCAGTACAGAGGTTTGTGGTATTCGATGGAGTGAAGCTGCAGTCAAAGAAACCTTCCCAAAAAGCTTTGATCATAACACTCTCTGGTTCATCACTCAGTTTCAGGCTCAGTATAAACTCAAGAAGACCTGGAATAATAGACTGAGGCAGGGCAAACCCCATTGCCCCATGTAAGATATTCTTACTTCCAAGGGAAGCCAAATCTACCTGTGAGATCCAAGCTTCACTACCTATCCATTGTTTACGAGGTAACTTATTCCCGTCTACTTTTTTAAATAACTCTCTCGTGTAGGATAATGACATGAATAGCAGGACTACGCTTGATGTAGAGGCTTTCAGTTGCTCTATTACTTTATGTTCTATCTTAGTATTAGACCTTCTGTAGAAAATCACATATTCCACACAGATACCCTCAGCTTTTCCTTGCTTAATGAACTCAGCTACACCATCAGATGCATATACCTCAGCACTTTTAATTATTCCTACCCACTGCCAGCCAAAATGTTTCATGAGCTGTACCAAAGCAGTAATTTGAAACTGATCACTGGGAACAGTCCTAAAAAATGTTGGATATATACGTTTATCACTTAAACAGGCACAAGTAGAAAGGTGGCTGATCTGTAAATAAAACAGACAGTGTACTTATAATTATGTTTAATAAAATGTTATTGACTATATTAATTATAAAAAAATGATTAACTATTCATGAATTACTATATTTATATTGAAATTAAATAATTGTGAAACATACAACTGAAGACATTTTTAAAATAGAAAGCACACATAAAAATTACTTTGCAATTTTGCAACTTCAAGGAAACTCACTTGAGGAATGTCCAGCTCTCCCACTATAAGGTTTATAGCTTTGCTAATACCAGAAGATGAGTGACCAATCAATGCCTGGACTCTTTTTCGGCAGCTTTCCCCTTCTGTAACAGCTTCAAGGGCTGCTCTTACTAGGCTCTGACTCCCACAGCCGTTATAGAGCCTGTAGCCTAGCGTCACTCCATTGAGCAGGGTTGGGTTTTTGTTTATCTCCTCCACAGTGAAGATGACGGCACGGGCAAACAACAACTCTCTGGGATTCAGCCTTGACACAATGCAAAATATATTTAATTTAAACGATTTTGGATGCATTCACAAATTAACACACACAGCATAAAGAATCATGCAGTCTTAGACCGCCTGTATAAAAATTAAGCATAAATCTCTTACCTTGTGCAAAATGAAGTGGGGTATGCATGGTAGCCATTATTCTCTGTTACTCGAGATGCATTTAGGGAGAATATTCCTCCTATAATAATATCACCATCTTTGGAAAACTCCAAATAGCCTGTTTGCCCTATCAGTCTGCATGCCTGTTCCTCTGACTTGCTCTTTATCAGCAGTGTAAATAGGATAATGCTGATCAAGCCCATCACAGAAACCATCTCCTAGCCTGTAGCCATTCTTACCTTTGCTAACTTATATAGTATCTTTGTTATTGTTGGGAAGAATCATCATCCAATAGAGATATTTGTATGCTTGACTGCTCTTTAGACCAGGCAAAATTATATATTTTTTATGGGCGTTACAGTGAGTATTGGCCACCAATATTTTAATGCGTTTTACACATTTAAATTAGATATTTATCAAAAAGAAATAAAAACAATTTGATTTAAAAACGATGGGAGGGCCAGTAAAAATAATTATTTGTTTATTATTTATTATATTATTATTACTACCGTACAATCAAAGTATTTGTAGATGTTATTTAACAGATTCAGAGCAATGTTTGAATTCAAACCTTCAGTCTGAATTTTTCAAAAATATTGATTTTGGATTGCATATTACACATTTTTAGAAGGCGTTTTGTTAATTGTAAAATGATATACGCAACAAGTGTGGACTACAATACAGTGTACAGAATTATTTATGTTAAAATATGTTAATCGGATTTAAAAGTAACAACGTTTCAGACGTGACTCAAGTATTTTATTGTAAAAGGACATGGAAGACTTCTAGACAGGGGCGGTTCTAGAGCAATTTTCATGGGGGGGTCAGACCGGGCCAGACCAGACCAATTGTTTTGTTGGAGGGGCACATTGAACCCGGGACGCCAAATATTTAGTTTAGTACTAAGTAACGGCATTCAAAATCACAATATACAATAATTTGCCTTAACCCGTTGAAGCATTTAGTTCAGTAGTATAGTATTAAGTGTTTCCTTCAGTTACAGCAATTGTCAAATGTATACATTTGAAATGTTTCATTGGTTAAAGCAATCGTCAATATTACAAAATGTTGGGTTTCCATCACTGACATCAAACCACTCAGTATCATACATCACCAACAGCAATAAAGTCAGTATGATGTATTATATATCTCAAGTTCCACCTTGTGCGTCAGTGCCACACCATCGCAAGAAATCGACCCCCCCTGTCCGGACAGACTGGGGGGTGCAAGCTCAGTTTTACGGGATGACTGGCCCCTGCTGCCCCCCCCCCACCCCCTAGAACCGCCCCTGCTTCTAGACATCTACTAACAGCTGACATCGTTGATGTCAACTGTTCCTTTAATCTATAGATTTTAAAAAGACAACAATATTTGCCGTATATATCTTTAATATATAATTTGAAATCCTTCGATACATAATCAGGTTTATATTTCCTATACACATCAATCATTAGATTTCTTTGCTTTGCATTTTACTCTTGATATGCTTTTTAGAATTTTGCTCTGGCTTGAAAATTATAACGTAGCATTTTGGTACAAAAATGCATGTTAACAAGCCAAACGTGGAAGCCAGAATTGCAAATATCTCCACAGCTACAGTAAACTTCCCAGGAGAACTGACGTAAGCAGGGATAAAGGCGATCCAAACAGCACAGAATATCACCATGCTGAAGGTGATGAACTTCGCCTCATTGAAACTATCTGGAAGCTTTCTGGCCAGAAAAGCCAGTATGAAACATAACAACGCTAGGAGCCCTATATACCCCAACACAGCCCAGAACCCTATAGAGGATCCTAAGGCACATTCTAGAACTACTTTATCTTTAAAGGACTGAACATTTCTGTTTGGAAATGGAGGATTAATTGTTAACCAAAGAATACAAATTACAACCTGTATGAGAGTGAAAGCCAATACGCTGAGTCTCTGCTGAGTTGGACCAAACCATTTCATAACAATACTACCGGGTAATGTAGCCCTGAAGGCCATTAGCACCACTATAGTTTTCCCCAGAACACAAGAGATACAGAGGACAAAGG
Source organism: Gadus chalcogrammus (assembly GCF_026213295.1). NCBI lineage: Eukaryota > Metazoa > Chordata > Actinopteri > Gadiformes > Gadidae > Gadus > Gadus chalcogrammus. The sequence continues at coordinate 10,635,546 of NC_079427.1, read as the reverse complement.
TGATCCCAAAAGCTGTGTGGCGAAGCATACAGGACCAGTCTGAGGGACGGCCGATGAAGGTCAGAGAACACAGGAAACACAGTTTTAAAGAGAGAAGCAGCAGGAAACTCAGCTCAGAGTTGTTGGCCCTGACAATAGGTGTTTCTTTATGAACTAAGAAGATTATGAATATCAAAATCGACAAAAATACACCAAAGCAACAAAACGCAGTTAATACAATCCCCATGATTTCTGTGAAGGAAAGGAATTCAGTCGGTTTTGGAATGCACTTGTCCTTTTTCTCATTAGGCCAAAATTCAGCAGTGCACAAAAAGCATTCTGTTGAATCTGAAAGAGAGTAAATACCCAACCCAATAAGTATAGAAAATCAATTAGTGATGAACAGCACTCATTTCATTAGCATTTAGGCTCATCATCCTAGTGAGCTTTAGAGTCACGCATCCTACCTGTTTCATTACTTATGCCTCCCTCTGGGCATTTAAAGCAATCAAAGCAGCACACGGGCGCTTGTTTATTAACGGCCTTGCGACTTCCCGCAGGACATGCATCCCGGCAAACAGACTTTGGAGGCTAAAAGAGGCAATAGTTATGCAACTATGAGTATGTTTTACATGTCAAATCATTCCCCTAGTAGACATTCTGAGGAACAAGTCACTGCAACGTTTTTTAAGTTTAGTTATATTTTACCTCAGTGCTGTTAAGGGCCCATACGATTGTTATGTTAGGTGTAAACCTGAATCTCTGTCCTTCAGGTAAAGAGCTATCATAGTGCCCAATGTTAATCACATTCACAGATTCTTGCTCCTTGTACTGCCAATTTAACAGGTCATACTGTGCCGCATTGTCTCCGTTTTCATCAAAAGATACCTTGTGACCATTCAGTACGGTGAAATCGACCAGCTTCAGGTGTTCCAGTACCTGTGCAGAGAATATTCAATGTTACTATGTTATTGGAAAAAAACGGAAGTATATATACATATATATATATATATTCACGCAAATTGAAATTGCATTTACAATACAACCATACTTTTCACACCATACTTATATATTTATCCGAACATTCTGTACCTGTTTGGGCTGGACATCAGTCTTGTTTACACAGTGTTTTCCTGTGGTGGGATTAAATCCATTTTCACATTGCAATAACGCATTAAGAGCATGTGCAATCGAGTACACAGCTGTGTACACATTTCTCACAGATCTTAATTCTGTGTTTGTGTAGGCACTGGAGATTGTTCTGAGATCCTCATCCCCACTACAGAGCTTTGTGGTATTTGATGAAGAGAAGCTGCAGTCAAAGAAACTTTCCCAAAAAGCTTTGATCATAACACTCTCTGGTTCATCACTCAGTTTCAGGCTCAGAAGAAACTCTGAAAGACCTGGAATAATAGACTGAGGCAGAGCAAACCCCATTGCCCCATGCAATACGTTCTTACTTCCAAGGGAAGCCAAATCTCTCTGTGAGATCCAAGCTTCACTTCCTATCCATTGTTTACGAGGTAACTTATTCCCGTCTACGTTTTTAAATAACTCTCTTGTGTAGGTTAATGACATGTAAAGCAGGACTACGCTTGATGTGGAGGCTTTCAGTTGCTCTGTTACTTTATGTTCTATCTTGGTATCTGTTCTCTTGTAATAAATCACATATTCCACACAGATACCCTCAGCTTTTCCTTGCTTAATGAACTCAGCTACACCATCAGATGCATATACCTCAGCACTGTGAATTATTCCTACCCACTGCCAGCCAAAATGTTTCATGAGCTGTACCAAAGCCGAAATTTGAAACTGATCACTGGGAACAGTCCTAAAAAATGTTGGATAAATACGTTTATCACTTAAACAGGCACACGTTGAAAGATGGCTGATCTGTAAATAAAACAAAAAGTATACTAATAATTACGTTTAATAAAAAGTAATAATTAATAATTACCTATATATTAATCACTTCATTTATATTTAAATAAAATAATTGTGAATCATACACCTAAAGACAATATTAACATAGAAAACCCAAAATGTATCCAAGTGGGAATGCAGAGTCCACTTGGTCATTCTCCTTGCTAAAAAACATAGCATGACTGAACATACGGTGCACTGTTTCTTAAGATTAGATTTAAATTTAAATATAAATATAACTCACATGAGGAATATCCAGCTCTCCCACTATAAGGTTTATAGCTTTGCTAACACCAGAAGATGAATGGCCAATCAATGCCTGCACTCGTTTTCTGCAGCTTTCGCCTTCCGTAACAGCTTCAAGGGCTGCTCTTACTAGGCTCTCAGTCCCACAGCCGTTATAGAGCCTGTAGCCCAAGGTCACTCCATCGAGAAGAGCTGAATTTGTGTTAATCTCCTCCACAGTGAAGATGACGGCACGGGCAAACAGCAACTCTCTGGGATTCAGCCTTGAAACAATACCAAAGAATATTCAATACAAACAATTTGAATACCAATACAAATGGATACACGCAGCATAAAGAATAATTCAGCCTTTGACTGCCTGTTGAAAAAGTAGCATGACATTTAATTGCTTTTCAGAATAAAAATCTTTTACCTTCTGCAAAAAAGAGCGGGATATGCATGGTATCCATAATTATCTATTGCTCGAGATGAATTTAAAGAGAATATTCCTCCTATAATAAGATCCCCATCTTTGGAAAACTCCAAATAGCCTGTTTGCCCTATCAGTTTGCATGCCTGTTCCTCTGACTGACCCTTTACCAGTAGTGTAATTAGGATAATGCTGATCATGCCCATCACAGCAACCATCTCCTAGCCTGTAGCCATTCTTACCTGCACTAACATTTATAGTATTGTTGTTGTGAAGAATCATCAACCAATAGACATATTTGTATGCCTGACTGCTCTTTAGACCAGGCACAATTCCAAATTAATTTCAAGTTCTATTGTCTGAGCTAATGTACAATTGTGAGCGTAACAGTGAGTATTGGCCATTTTCTGTCAAATGCAAATCAGGCAGTAATTGCTTGTAAGCATTAACAACCATTAGGAACTGAATATTGTTACATCTCAAAGGCTTACTATATGTTCTACGTTAGTTTTATGACCTTTAGCATTAGTAAATGGCAATTTATTTATATTTGACATCGAACACTTTTTATGATTTTCTCTGTAAATTTGCAAGGGCGCTTCCAACCTTTTTTCATGTTATGACAAAGTATTATTTTGACATTGTTATGTGTAAAGTGTCATCCTATAGCCATTTGACATCAATAGACATTTAGTGGTATGTTTTAATGAAGACATTGTTTACATAATGCATGTTCAACAATTATTATCAAATTGTAATATATGTATATTGTTTCATTATTTTTCTCTATGAAATACAATAAACAAATAATGTATGCTATGGCAGGTTGATTTTAATAACAAATATATACACTTATATTGTTATATTCTTTTCATCATCTGAAACTCATCTTTAAATATTCTTGAATGAAGTGAGTCTCTGCTTTGAAAAAAACATATTACATCACATTCTGAGACTGTAAGTAACAAAACTTTTGCCCATTACAAAAATGTACATTAGACTTTATATTAAACTTATTTGCATATGGCTTTGTTGTTTTCTGTAGTATACACTGCCACACAGCACAAAAATCGTAATGGGCCTTATAAAGTAACATCTTGATGTTGACAGGATAGAGTGACAGGGCAAGGCTGAACTGAAGGGTGGAAATGGGTCAGATCTGATCGGATTAGCCTGACATATTGTCAGTTTTCACTCAAGACTTCTAGATCTCTAAAAAAAAACACACCAACTAACTCATTCTTCAAGGTAACATCTAGAAATCTTCCTGTTTCTCTAATCAATATTTTTTAAGGCCAGACATGGCAGGTGAATAGGGTAAAATTTTTAAATACAAGGGATCACCATGAAACTTTACCAGTTGATTACATACATCATTATAAGAAGAAAATGTATTACAAGTTTTTGAATTTTGCATATTTAATTATGCTAATTAGGCTGAATCTCATTAAATATGCACGTTTTTGCATATATTTCCGGTGCATGAATCTTAAAGGCACCCAGTGCAACTTTATGTAAACATTCAATGAAAAATAAACATTCAATTTCAAGTCTTTTTTACACGTAGTAAGTTTCAATAACTCCATACCATTACATATCGACATTCAAGGAGCAAAGATGAGACGTCGCTGTGTGGTGAGAACTGATAGAAAATCGTAAACAACAACAATCGCCGGTGGGGAGAAGCCATTTTTCCATTGACTGGAAGCCTGCTTTATTTATTGTAGGTTACAAAAAATAAAGAAAATGGCGGCATTGTTGTTGTTATCGATTTTCTATCAGTTCTCACCACACAACGACGTCTCATCTTTGCTGCTTGAATGTCGGTATGTAATGGTATGGAGTTATTGAAACTTACTATGTGTAAAAAAGACTAGAAATTGAATGTTTATTTTTAAGCCTCGAAAGTCACACTGGGTGCCTTTAAACTGTGATAAAGCCAGGACCAAAATTCTTTTTTTATTTTGTTTATATATCAAATGACAAAAAATCCTCACATGGATTTTAGGATATCTGCTTTTATGACCTGGGAAATCAAAATATACTATCCATGGCCTTAAAAACCCTATTTTCGCCATGATTTCCAGGTAAAATGACCCATAAATCTGGCCAGGAACAATTTATAAATAAATCCATGTGTAGATGTCTTCATAACAATGCTATGTGTGAAACTGGGAAGTGTGGTGTACCTAGGTTCTACATAGGCTGAGAAATGTGCACCTAAAAATGAAAAAACACTCATTTTGAGAAAACGGCCTTTAATGATTCTTATGGCAAAAGCCAACCAAGCATGAGAGCATACCACGTGATACATTCAAACCAATCGTCCGGTCGGAAATCGAGTCCAGCCAATCAGATATCAGTTTTATGTTGTGCAGCAGATCGAGTGCTTTCCAATGATACCACGGAACACATATGACAGAGACCGGCTGTAATTTGAAACGGTGCGTAATAAAGCAAACGTTTGGTGAATCTTCTGTAAGATTCAGAGGCGCAAGTTGACAAACTATAATAAAACAAACACCTTAATGTTTCGTTTTGACATTTTTTTTTCTTTTGTGCGAAACATTACATGTTAATGGTGCAAAATAGCCCAAAATATCAAAATTGACCAGTGACTGAAAAATCGATGATTTTGCCTGCCGTGTCTCGCCTTAAGAAGACAAAAATATATATCATGTCAATGTTTGGATGTTTTTTGGTTAACTGTAGAGCTATTTGAAATGATACACATTATACGTTTTTTTGATCCGGGCACTTGAATCATTGCTTTGGATTTTACAATATATGTGCTCTTTAGACTTAGGCTCTGGCTTGAAAATATTTATTGATTAATTGAGTGCTATTGTTCTTAAGGGTTACCATGCTCGCTCAATACTGGCCCAATCTCTAACTATTGGAAAATAGGGTCCACGTTGAAAAATAACAAAGTTATCACTGAGCCTTAACTTAAACCCCGGTTCCATCTGTCGTAATAATCTAAAATATGAATTAAGAATTGTATCCATCTATTAAGCATTAGCCTAGCACATCTTAAGAAACGATTAGTGTTGTCTCCCTACAACTCTTTTTTCATTTTAATATATTTAATGTAATGTTTCAGGATCTTTATCATCGTAGCATCATAATACCATATACAAATAAGGTTCACAGGGGCATGTTGAGTTTTATAACAATGATATACTTTGTTATTACCCTGGCATATTGTAGACAGACTAGCAAACGCATGTGCATAGGAGCGCTAAATACATTCAATTTAGCCTGTATTGATCGCAGTAAAAGGGTAAATGAAAAACATAAAAAATACGATGTGGCCCAGTAAATGACAGCAAACTGGACATCCCTTTCACGTATTATGTTTTCACAACACAACTGCCTTCCATTCCTGTTTGGTGACATTTGGGTGACAAAGAACCACACAACACAAACCATCAACTGTGCAGCAGATAGTGGCAAAATACATGCTTGCTGCTGATGTGAGTGACACAACCATTGGAAAACCGTCCAAGTGGCCCTGAAGGCAATCAAAACATGGATTGGTTTCCCCAGGCCACAGGTGATATAGAGGACAAAGGTGATCCCGAACGCTGTGTGACGCAGCACAAAGGACCATCCCGGGGGTCGGAGGGCTGGTGGAGGTAAACAGTGTAACGTGAGAGTCAAAAGCCCCACAACAAAAGAGTTGTTGCTGTATCGGAAATCTGAGACGATTAATATCAATCGAATTACAATGATTGCAAGAAACAGCAGAAAAGATGATATAAGTACTTTCCCAAGCCTATAGATGATCCCATTGGGGTGTCTGTTCACTGCGCTTGACTCCATAGCAAATAAAACAACAGTGATTGCACCTGTGAAGAATGTGTGAGATTTAATGAGAACAATAATATAATAAACTGATACATGTATATTGTTTTGTTTGTTCTAGAGCAAGTGGCTCAATTGTTAGTTGACGTGTTTGATTAACATTTGTTTAGTTGTACAACTTACTTGGTCCTTTTGGTGTTGTTTTTCTTGACCGATTGGATGGACAAATTATTGCTGACAAGTGGTGCTGTAAAAACATACAAACACATACACACAGATTCACAAAAAGAGAAAAAACAGAGATAGTATCACCGTAAATACTGAATAATGACCTGATATGTCTTCAAATAATCCATGTTTTATGTACATCTACATATCTGTTGTATTGGGCTTGATTATTGAACACATTACTTATCGTTGTCAAAATAAGTATTCCGCCAACAGTCTCCTTATGGTGTGGTCATTTATTTTGTTAGATAGTATCTGGCCTAGTTGAGCTTGGCCTTTTTGAAGTGTAAATTTGCTGTTCTGTAAAACTGCTGTGAGTCTTCTTTCATGTGCACATTCTGAGGCTTGACCATAAACTGACCATACAATATCGAATAATAATACAATTATAGGTGGAAGGAATTATCCGAGCATTTTCTCCATTCAATACATTAGGACATTGGGCTTTCCACATTTTTTATTAATCTATGGTCTCATGCCCCTTACCTGTTGATGTTCAGGCCCGATCCAGGCCTCAGGTGAGGGGTTCTCCAGAAACGTGAAGCATCTCAAAGTTACGCAGGACAGGAATGCAGAGTCCACCTGGACATTCTCCTTGCTAAAAAATATAACATCATTGAATATACTGTGCACTGTTTCTTGAGATTAGATTTAAATTTAATTATGAATAAATAATAGTTAGCGTCTTAAAGATACAGAATTTATAAAAAAAAAAGTTAACATGTCCTGTATTAAATCCTGTGATATAAAATGTTTAAAATCCTATAACATTGCATGAAATTTCATTTCAAAGGTTTGATAATTACACTATCTTATGAATTTAACAAGTCTAGAGATTGTGTGATTGCTTTCCCAATTTGCTGTTAAAACAAATAATTTAAATGGTTACCTGCTGAGGAAATAAAACAATTAAAACCTAAGCACTGATGAATTCAATCAAATCTTCTTTGGGAAATGCAACCCCTTCAAGAGAGCAAGTGTTCCTACACTTGTAATTTGCAATCGATGAACTCACCTTTGAAAGGTGAACGCCAGCTTCTTCGTCCCCTCAATGGTCACTTTATTATACAAGCTATTTGAGAGTGCGTGCCACATCTCTGTTTCATGCTCATGCTGACTTAATGCCAGGCTGAGCCGGGAGCCAGGTGACACTATCCAAGTGTACAGTGTTAAGCAGATGAGTGTCAGAGGTGTCATCTCACAGCCTAACCCTTGGCATAGCCAGGACACTAGGATATGATGTGTGTTTTATAGCCTCGTCCTTGCTACCCAGGTTTGCACAACGGATCAATAAGTCATCGTCAGAGGTGTGCGTAAACATGGTGATTGCGTAAGGCCTCTAGAACTTAATTGCCATTTAGGTCAATATTGATCAGGACAAGCTTGTTGACCTTTTGATAGAAAAATTACAAAACTTTGCGCTTTGCAGATTGGCATTAATTACCTTGTCAATATTTTTTAAATAATTATAGAAGCGTAAAAATACTAATATAGTATATTGTTCATTTTGGCTATGACACATTTGTTGGTAGAAAACCGCAAGGTAGAGTAGATCTAGATTACAAATTAAAAAAGTACTTACAAAGTTAACTGTCATACAACTGACATTCAAAGTAGAGGGTGGTGAAGAATTGTTTATGATATTCTTTTAACATTGTTCTAGAAGGAAATCAGAAGAGGGATTCATGTACAATACAAAACTATTTACAGTAGGAGTTTTGATGTTCGAGTCAAGAAAAAAAAAAAAAACAGACAGTGCACCCACTTTTTTGTATTTTCTGTATTTCATGAAGAATTTCAAGTAGTGTAGAAACAGTCAAGCAATTTGGAAAGAAAGTGATAATTACGTTAAGTTAGAGCAAATAATCAGTACTTTACTTCAGTTGACCTACCCATTATATGTTTTTTTGTATTTTGCTCTGGCCGTAGTAAGATTAAAACACATTTAGGAATAAAAATGCATACAAGTAACCCATAACTTGAAGCTAAAATGGCGAAAATTTCCACAGCTACAGTGAACTTCCCAGGGGAACTGACATAAGCAGGGATGAAGGTGATCCAGACTGCACAGAATATCAACATGCTGAAGTTGATGAATTTGGCCTCGTTGAAATTATCTGGTAGATTTCTGGCCAGAAAAGCCATTATGAAACATAACATAGCTAGGAGCCCTACATACCCTAACACAGCCCAGAACCCTATAGAGGATCCTAAGGCACATTCTAGAATGATCTTATCCCTATAAGTCTCCATATTCTTTACGGGATAGGGAGGGTTGATTGTTAACCAAAGAATACAAATCACAACCTGTACGAGAGTGAAAGCCAATACACTGAGTCTCTGCTGAGTTGGACCAAACCATTTCATAACATTGCTGCTTGGTAGTTTAGCCCTGAAGGCCATCAACACCACTATAGTCTTCCCAAGAACACAAGAGATACAGAGGACAAAAGTGATCCCAAACGCTGTGTGGCGAAGCATACAGGACCATTCTGAGGGACGGCCGATGAAGGTCAGAGAACACAGGAAACACAGAGTCAGGGAGAAGAGCAGTAGGAAACTCAGCTCAGAGTTGTTGGCTCTTACTATTGGAGTTTCTCGGAATTGGAAAAATATCCACGCTATAATTGCTGTTACAATCACTCCTGACAGGCAAAACAATGTTAAAATGAATCCCATGATCTCCGAGAAGGAAAGGTATTCAATCTCTTTGATGATGCATGTATCTCTTCTGGCATTGGGCCAAAATTCTTTATGACACTTCAGGCATTCCGCTGAATCTGTTTTTAACCAGAGACATCAATAACACTATTATTGATATTGTGCTGAAGAAAATGGAGGCTTGAGTTTGCAGTACAAAATCATGTATGTATGGTCATTTCTGATGCATTTCTAGGAAAAAGTTTAATTGAATAAGCAATTTCATACATATACCGTTATCAATAGCTATTCACGTAATCTATTTAACTATTTCCAAGTTCCTAAATGGTTATAATGAACTGTAATTTAAACCAAAAATGTGTCGCTTTAAAAGTGATACCTGTAACATTGCTGATTTCTCCATCTGCACACGGTATACAGTCATAGCAGCAGACGGGCTGTCCTTTCTGGAGGACCTTGCGAGTTCCTGGGACACAACTCTCACTGCACACCGAGGCAGGCACCTGACGTATAATATATCAATTTAGCACCACAAGCAAATAATTTCATAGTGCCTCAACAATGTATTTGTGTATAATCAAGCTTCAGTGGATGCATGCATACATGTCACATGGCCTATCATTTAAGATATGAAATGGTTTGATGAACAAATGAATTAATTGATGATGATGATGACAGTAGAATAACCTATCCCTTCAACCTTACTAAATATTGTGTAGCAAGGCATTTTGCCCCACTAGCCAGAAATGCGAGAAGAAAGCTGCATGTACCCTATAGATTCCGCCTCCCCAAACAATGGGGATGCCATTCATAGTAAACTGGTTATCGCTGGGCAAAGCTGAGTTGTAGACACCAATTTGGGCTATCTGCATCGCTCCAGAGGTGACATTTTTCAAATTGATGAGTTCATAGACGGCAGGAGAATCACCATTCTCATCAAAAAATACTTGTTCACCTTGTTTCGTTGTGAAATTGACGTTCTGTAAATAATGTAAGACCTGTAGAGGGGATACAAAATAAATTGTATCCTTCTGTATTAGCAATGTATGCATTTGTATCGTATGATGGTTAAAAAATAACTAGAATTTGAGAAAATGAAAAGCCATAGAAACTCCTTCAAGAATGCCTTATAAATATAGAATAATAACTACCCTTGTAGACTTACTGACCTGCCAAGGCTCAATGTGGTCGATGTTTGCACAATCCCCATTGGAGAATGGGCCCATTCCGTCCTTGCATTCAAACAGGTTGTTTAGAGCATGGGCCACAGCATAAACTGACTTGTAGACATTGTTAGTGAACCTCAGTTCAGACACATCGGTGAAGAATGATTCAATATTGTGTAAGCTCTCTGATCCATTACAGGGCATTCGTTGCATATTAGCGGTACCGTTCAGAGAACAGTCAAACATATATTCCCAGAAATCTTTGACAAACTGGCTGTCAGGGAACTGTGAGGGTTGAACATCCCTAAGGTGCTTCCCCAACCCCGGGATCTGAGCTCTGCTGACGATGAAGCCGATGGAGCCAACCAGGATGCTGTGGCCCTCAATGTCAGTGAGAGAGTGGTCTGTGAGCCAGGCATCACTGCCAACAAGCTGAAGTCCTGTAATATTGTGTTTGTACAACTCTTCTGCCAGCACCTTTATCTCTCGATGTGTCATAAATGCCATGATCACTTTGGAAGTTGAGCGCTTGACAACTTCAACAATTTTTGCTAATTCGTGAATTGGCCCTGTTTGCTGGAATGCTTCATAATACTCTATGCATACTCCCTCCTCTTGTGCAGCCTCTATAAATGTAGTCATCCCATTAATACCATAGTCATTGCTGCTACTTATGGCCCCAACCCAGGTCCAGCCAAAGTGTTTCATAAGTTTTGCCAAGGCTCTACTTTGGTGGTAATCACTGGTAATGGTTCTGAAAAAGGATGGATACTCCTGTCTGTTGCTCAGACAGGCACAGGTTGCAAAATGGCTGATCTGTGTCAAAGAATCAAAGTCATAACATTTGTAGTACACATTATATCAACATTATAAGTTTGGAACAATGAGGATTCATGAAATACGATACATCGTAGATACTTTCAATAGTTATATAAGACAACACATTGTTGATCACCACAGGGATCAGAAATATCTTAACCAAATACCATGTGTGTTCATATAGAATTGCAATGCAAAACATTTACCACAGGAATCTGGAACCTTCCTATAATCCGTGCAAATCCCATAGTTGGAGTAGAGGCGGAGTGGCCTAGCACAGCCTGCGTTGTCTCAGACTTTGTACAGTTTCCCTCATATATTTTAGTTCTTTGGCCATTTGCTAAATCTATTGCTGACTTCATGATGTTGGACATTCCACAGGCATTAAAGATCTTGTAGCCCAGAGTGCGATTAGGAAGGAGGTCAGGGCTTTGGTTAAGTTCACCAATGGCAAAGATCATGGTTTGGGCAAATTTAAATTCTCTTAGATTAATACTGGAGAAAGAGAAAGACAGAGTTGCTAGGATGAATACGATAAAAAAAAAAGGGTCAAACAAGTTCAAGTTCAACAAAGGAAAATCATTGCTTCAAACGACAAAAAGGAATACTCACTTCATGCATGTCGGTGACATTGGTATGCTCTGAAAGGTTGGTATGCTACCTCTAAACCCGGTACGAAAGGTGAAAATGCCTCCTAGCATGAGATCTCCAGCCTTGAAGAGCTCAGGTGGGTGTGCGCGCCCCTGCAACACGCACACCGCCTTCCCTCTCCGGGTAATCATAGCCAAGAGGACTAGCTTCAGCAGCGACATACTGCCACTTTGCATGACAGGCTGTTTTAGGCTTAGGAGACCTCGCTAGATATTTATAAAGACTCAACTCCGGCAGAGGCCTCTGAAGACTTAAAACAATGTCATAGGTCATCTTCACAATGCCCTTGAACCCATCATACCACCTGGGAGTCAGGTGTGTGAAACAACTGCTGCATGCTCCCTATGGGATGTAAAGGATATGTGTTTGTGTAGAATTGCTGATCAATCATCAGGAATTTAATGCAAAGTTGTTAAGCTAGATCATAGAAAGGCTGATGGAGGTCAGGGTAATTTTTGTTTTTTCCCGAACAAGGAAACGCAAAGGATAATGAAAAGGGAATCCTATGATCACAAAATGTGACCAGATATCAAACCTTGGACACAAAGTACCACTGGTTGATATGACTGTACCAATAAATATCTATAGAACTATACCATTCATTCAAAGCATAGGTATTTTTGATGGTTTGTATTTCATGTTTCTTTTTTGATAAGATCCAACATGTGGGATATTACCACTGCCAAATGGAAGATTTCTTATATAATGATCAATTATATAATTGATGATTACCATTAATAATAATCTATGATCTTTATTTTTCAGGCATGCCCCTAATAGTGTCAGGTTAGTTTTAGTGGAGGAAAATAAACAAGACAAATAATTACATTAAAAAACACAAAGACATTTTCTCATATTCACTTTAAGATGATCATATAGTTTTAATTCGTATGCTCATGTAATAATGGACCCGTTGTCCAAGTCAAGCAAACACGAAACACAAACATTCCTCATTCCAACAAGCCTGCGTTCACAGAAATCCGGAAGGCCATAATCAAAAACAATATAGACAATTCAATTATTGGAAAGTGTCCTGGCTTAATAACCATGTCTTACGTAATGTATTGTAATAATTAGAATCCACTCATGCTCCATCGTTATGCCTGGGCAGACTTGTCTGTCACCTGTTGTTCAGCTGGTTGAAAGCAGATGAGGCAATCTGATACAATGTCCCCCGTCCCCCCCCCCCCCCCTGCGTCGAGGTTGGGGACTCTAGTCCCATCAACCCCTAAGGACGCCCGCCACTGGGTAATGGAGGCATATTTACACCAGATGGTGACCTATTTACCATTAAGTGTTTTTCTCAGTGGTTTGTTATTGACAGCTTTTCAGCATGTTTACCTCAGTGACTATTCTCAACAGTTTTACTATTCACTACATATCACCAGATGGATAGATTTTTTTAATTCATCAGAAATGTAAAGAAATGTCAAACAATCATGAAAGTGTTCATTAATTCCCATATGGGCTAAAGTGTGACAACATAAATACTTTTTCAATTAACTACAATTGTAGTAAATTTTCATATTATAATATACATATGCTAATATGTTTGGCCTACTGATTAATACCTTATACAAACCATCCCAATTAGCTTTGGCTCCTGTTTTAATCATATATAAATCCATAGCTGTTCGATCATGTTTTTATTTACTCTGCCATATCTCAACTGATCATTCAATATGGTTGAGTTTAAACATTTTAAACAAAGATATTAGCTTTAGACTTTTGATGTCTGATAATATGAATTACTAATTAGTTCACTCAGTTGAACTTAGTTGAACTAAAGTTCACTAAATATTTTAAAGATGGAATTTTATGTAATTCCATGCATCCTTACGTTGTTAATTTGTGGCATGAATACATACTGTCCATTTATCTATACATGTTTTTAATAACCATAGTTTACTTTGATCGTTTTTATTCATATTGATAAGTCATTTATAATAACTTCACATATCAGTAGATTCACATCAATTCAATATTTTAATCCTCTTAAAGAATCTCACGGTTTTAATTCTTTCCCATTATATGTTTTTTTGTGTTTTTCTGAGGCTTCAGTAAAAGTATGTAACATTTTGGTAGAAATATGCAAAAAAGCAACCCATAGCTTGAAGCCAAAATCGCAAAGGTCTCCACAGCTACCGTGAACTTCCCAGGAGAACTGATATAAGCTGGGATGAAGGTGATCCAGACTGCACAGAATATCAACATGCTGAAGGTGATGAATTTAGCCTCATTGAAGTTATCAGGCAGCTTTCTAGAAAGAAAAGCCAGTATGAAACATAATAAAGCTAAAAGTCCTATGTACCCTAACACAGCCCAGAATCCTATAGGGGATCCTAAGGCACATTCTAGAATGATCTTATCCATGTAGGTTTCCATATTCTTAATGGGATATGGAGGCTTGATTGTTAACCAGAGTATACAAATCACAACCTGTATGAGAGTGAAAGCCAATACACTGAGTCTCTGCTGAGTTGGACCAAACCATTTCATAACATTACTGCTTGGTAGTGTGGCCCTGAAGGCCATCAACACCACTATAGTCTTCCCCAGAACACAAGAGATACAGAGGACAAAGGTGATCCCAAAAGCTGTGTGGCGAAGCATACAGGACCAGTCTGAGGGACGGCCGATGAAGGTCAGAGAACACAGGAAACACAGAGTCAAGGAGAACAGCAGCAAGAAGCTCAGCTCAGCATTATTAGCTCGCACTAGAGGGGTTTCACTGTGGCAATAGAAGACTAGCGTTGTAATGGTGGTCAGAAATACGCCAAAAAGGGAAAAAAGGACCACGACACTCCCCATGGTTTCATTGTAGGCCAAGAATTCCACTTCTTTGGGAATGCAGGAATCTCTGTATTTATTAGGCCAATATTCTAATGGACATTTCATGCAGTCTATTGAATCTGAAAAGTGGAAAAATAATTAACATTTACGTATTTATAGTAAGACCTAAAATTTCACATTACTGTATATGAATGTAAAAATTTATTCAAGTTGTATGTACCTGTTGCATTGCTAATCTCGCCTAAGGGACAGGGTATGCAGTCGTAACAACAGACTGGCCGTTGTTTCTGCAGCACTTTGTGTGTTCCTGGTAGACAGCTCACACTGCACACTGACGCTGGAACCTGTCAGACATTCATAGATACAACTTGTGCAACAACACATAACAGAGCTATGATATGAACACTTAACAACAGGAACCAAAAAATGTTACCTCAGTATGACCATCACCCCAAACAACTGAGATGTTATTCATTAAAAACTGATTGTTCTCTGCAAGAGAGGCGTCATAGATGCCAACTGTGACACCTTCCATTGTTCCCTTTTTGGTCATCTGTAAATTAACAAGATCATATCTCGCTGGTGAGTCTCCTTGACTGTCAAAATAAACCCTTTCCCCGTTTGTTGTCGTGAAATTCACAGCCTGCAGATGCTGTAGGACCTTTACAAAAATGAAAAATGACAGAAACAAATTACCAGAAATGGCAATTCAATATTCAATATGTCATATGACATAGTGGATGTTGCTCACCTGCCATGGTTGAATATACTTTATTTCTGCACAGCTTCCATTTGAAAATGGACTCTGGGTATCTCTACACTTTAATAGATTGTTTAGAGCATGGGCCACAGCATAAACAGACTTGTATATATTGTTAGTAAATCTCAATTCAGATACATCAGTGAACTGTGATTCAATGTCATGTAAGCTTTCAAGCCCACTGCATGGTTTTCTTTTCATATAATCAATCCCATTGAGAGAGCAATTAAACATATATTCCCAGAAATCTTTGACAAACTGGCTGTCAGGGAACTGTGAGGGTTGAACATCCCTAAGGTGCTTCCCCAACCCCGGGATCTGAGCTCTGCTGACGGTGAAGCCGATGGAGCCCACCAGGATCCTGTGGCCCTCAATGTCAGTGAGAGAGTGGTCTGTGAGCCAGGCATCACTGCCAACAAGCTGAAGTCCTGTAATATTGTGTTTGTACAACTCTGCTGCCAGCACCTTTATCTCTTGATGTGTCATAAACGCCATGATCACTTTTGAAGTTGAGCGTTTAATAATGTCTATTATTCTGCTCAGTTTATGCAATGACACCGTTCGTGAAAAGGCTTCAGAATACTCAACGCATACACCATTTTCAATTGCAGCTTGTATCAATGCCGAAATACCATTAAGGCCATATTCATTATCAACAGCTAGTGCTCCAATCCAGGTCCAGCCAAAGTGTTTCACCAGCTTTGCCAGGGCCCTACTCTGGTAATAGTCACTAGGAATAGTTCGGAAAAAGGTAGGATACGTCCTTCTGTTGCTTAGACAGGCACAGGTAGCAAAGTGGCTGATCTAAATGTAAGAAAAGTCCAAACATATTATTAATTTGCATTTGCAGATGATTTTAAATTGTTGTGCACGGTACTGAAAGAAACATATGCAAATACATAATCAAGTTATATTTAACTTACCACAGGTACATGAAACCGGCCAACAGTTTGTGCAATTGGAATAGTTGGCCTTGATCCTGAATGTCCAAGTATAGCTTGTACTGTTTCACTCCGAGTACAGTTTTTCTCAATGAGTTCACTCCTTTGTCCATTTACCAAAGCAAGTGCAGCTCTAAGTACATCCATAGTTCCACAATCATCATATATCTTATAGCCAAGTTTAACACCGTTGAGTATTCCTGGATTTTTGTTGATCTCATTTATAGCAAAGATCATAGTTTGAGCAAATTTAAATTCCCTGAAAATGAAGCTGTGAAAGTTTTTTTTTTAATAATAATTCTACATTAGTTGCAGGTTATCAAATGTATATAATGACTATATAGAACAAATTACATACTTCTGGCATTGTCGTTTCTGAGGAATGGTCTCAAATGTGTCAATGATGTATTTTTGCCTGGTGCGAAATGAGAAAATGCCTCCAATTGTCAAGTCCCCCTTTTGGGCTAGCTCAGGCCCCTCTGCCATCCCTTGAAGCAGGCAGACAGTGTATGCCCTCTCAATTAGCAGTACCACAAAGGCCATTCTTAGCAATGACATATCTTTGCTCTGCATTGCTCGAAACTAATCCACACTTAGTCTCACTTAACAGTGTTTTTCTAGCATTTATAGAACAAGGTTAGCATGGATTGGATACTAATGATCATGTGAGGGCCTCTGGAGACAGCAGTTCAACAAACAAATGTGATGATGATTTTTTATATACATTCACATAAAATATCCTTCAGGGGAAAGGATCATACTTTTTTTTTAATCAATATATAATCGATTATTTTACCTATTCAATATTACAAAATGAGACATGTTCATCAGGGAGAAATCAACTCTGGGGAAAAATAATACCCGTCAATTATTATGAATCAATTTTTATACTTCTTTAAGGCCTTTGATATCCATGAAGAATTTTCAAATAAAAGTATTTTTTTTTGCAAAATAAATCATGCCTTACATGGACCATGAATAGTTTTAGTATAACAAAGGTCCAATACTGATGTTCAATCTGCCGATATATTTTTCAGAGCCTCTGAAAAATGACTTTTTGAGATTCCATGCAGACCTATTTATTTTTATTTAAAAAAATATTTGAACCAGCAGATGATGCATCTCATGCTCTATCATCTATTTTATCATGCTATGGATAATCTATTACATCACTGCTGCCTCTGGCTTTATTATACATTTGTCTATGTGTCAAATATTATTATCCTCACAAAAAAATCACTTGGTTTAATACACTTAATAAAGACCATTTTGTGCTATGGAGAGTTTGTGAAATGATTATCCATCTATTCTAAGTTGTCCAATGGGTACAGTTTAAAGTATTCCAAACACATAAAAAAAAGAAAAAATATAGATGCATATATAATTTCATTTTTTTTCTAGGATTTTAGACTTCATTAGAAAAACATTGACTTAAACATTGAATATATCATATATTATACTGATAATATATTATAAATCATAATTAATTTTATTGGTTACATTATTTATGAAATAAAAAACCTTGAATGAATAGTGATAAACTGCCTTAATCATTGAAACAAACTTATTGATTCATGTAAACCTTTTTGAGAGTTAGAGACCACTTTACTTCATCAAAAGCATCCATAACATTTGGTAAAATAAAATTAACCCTTCTTCCCGATCATATTCTTTTTTGTATTTTTCTCTGGTTTTAACAAGATTATGTAGCATTTTGGAATAAAAATACAAAATAGTAACCCAAAACTAGAGGCCAGGATTGCAAATATTTCCACAGCCACACTGAACTTCCCAGGAGAACTCACATAAGCAGGGATGAAGGTGATCCAGACTGCACAGAATATCAACATGCTGAAGGTGATGAATTTGGCTTCATTGAAGTTATCAGGCAGCTTTCTGGCCAGAAAAGCCAGTATGAAACATAACAAAGCTAAGAGTCCTATGTACCCCAACACAGCCCAGAACCCTATAGGGGATCCTAATGCACATTCTAGAATTATCTTATCTTTAAAATGACTAAAATTCTTAAATGGAAAGGGAGGGTTGATTGTTAACCAAAGTATGCAAATAACAACTTGTACAACAGTGAAAGCGAGAACACTGAGTCTCTGTCGACGAGGTCCAAACCATTTCATAAGATTACTACCGGGTAGTGTGGCCTTAAAGGCCATCAACACAGCAAGAGTTTTCCCCAGAACACAAGAGATACAGAGGACAAAGGTGATCCCAAACGCTGTGTGGCGAAGCATACAGGACCAGTCTGAGGGAGGGCCGATGAAGGTCAGAGAACAGAGGAAACACAGAGTCAAGGAGAAGAGCAGCAGGAAGCTCAGCTCAGAGTTGTTGGCCTTGACTATTGGAGTATTCCTATGTCTGAAGAAAATGAATGCCACTGTAGCAGTCAAGCAGGCTCCTAACAAGGAAGACACTGTGAGAATTGCCCCCATGATTTCAGTAAATGAGAGAAACTCAGTTTCCTTTTTCTTACAATCGTCTCTTCTCTCGTTTGACCAGAACTCAGGATGACATCGCGCACAAGTGATAGAATCTGAAATTCAAAACAAATATGAATGAATTGATTTAATAAAAGCAGAAGGATGAGAACATTTAGCATTTTTGTTCATTAAATGTCTTGTTCGACCAGATTTTGTCTGACTTTTTCTAGTTCTGTTCCAAATATGTATGGAATGAATCCCCATATATGCGATATGATATATAATATTAATATATCAATGTTTAAGGAGAGAAGGAGCCTGTTATGACGGATACATTTTCATATGAATTGTGTGGCTCATAGTGTTAATAATGGTCTTGTTTTGACCTGTGTGTTACAGGGCATTCTGCAGACATTGCTTACAATGAACCACCACTGCCTTCATAAAACATGTTAAAGTTATGAGGTGCACCTGTACTTACTCTTAATTGACACTTTTATTAGGAGGGTCTATTACCAAATTCGAGGTTATTTTGATTTACTGTTTAAAAGAATGGCTGACAACTAATTCATATTTTCATGGCACTGCCCTACATTATCTTGATTAACACTATAGTACCTGTTGTGTTACTGAATTCCCCCTCTGCACACGGTATACAGTCATAGCAGCAGACAGGCTTTCCTTTCTGGAGGACCTTGCGAGTTCCCAAAGCACATGTCCCACTACAGACTGAAATAGGTACCTGCGTGTGGAAAACACATTCAGATGCATTCAATGATGTTGAAACATTATTCATGAACATGCTGATCATTTTTTTATTGAAAAATAATGCTTAACCTGTTTAGAGTTATTTGCCCAAGACAAGGTTAGGTTATCTAGATGAAGCTGTTTGTCTTCAGGCAGAGACGCATCATAGAGACCAATAGTAACAAACTCCACACTGCCATCCTTCTTGGGCTGCCAGTTTATGATGTCATACTTTGCAGCTGGGTCTCCATCCTCATTGAAGTAAACCTCCTCTCCCTCTTTGGTTTTGAACCTTATCTGTTTCAAATTTTGCAAAATCTGATGAGAAAAGCTTCATTTTAATTTGTTATATTCTTTATTTCCGAATTGAGCAGTAGCATGTACAGTTTATTATATATATATACATACATACATACATACACACAGTACATACAATTTTTAATATAACTCACCACTTGCGGATCTGTTGCTATAGTGTTGCTACACATTTTTCCACAGCCAAGGATTTTATGAAGAGTGTGGGCAACTGCATACACTGCTTTATATACATTGTTAAAGATAGGCATAAGTGACATGTCAGTGAAGCTGTTTTTTATCCCTGTGAGATCTTCATAACCAGTACAGGTTTCAATATTTTCTCCTGTTTGCTTTATAAAATTAAAAATACAACCGAAGGTTGTCTCCCAGAACTCTGTAAACAATTTATTTCCAGAGGAGTTGAGTGGCTTCACATCCAACATGAACTCTCTCAGGCCAGTGACATGGGCCTTTCGGATTGCAAGGCCAATAGAGCCATCCAGGATGTAGTGGCCCTTGGCAATAGCAGTTTGGGAATCTGATATCCATCCCTCAGTGCCTACCCATTGGTACCCTGTGAGGTTGTGGTGGGCAAACTCCTCTATGAGTTCATCCATATCCATATGAGAAAGGAACGCAATAATAACCTTGGAAGTAGAACCCTTAATAGTCTCTATAATCTTCTGCTTTTGTTCGGGTGGATCGGTCCTGAAAAAAGGCAATGAGTACTCAAGACAGATTCCGAGCTGTGTGGCTATTTCTATAAATGTGGCCATTCCATTGTTCCCATAGTCATCATTTGTTCTAATAGCCCCTACCCAGGTCCAACCAAAGTGCTTGACCATTTGGGCCAGGGCTCTACTCTGGTAGTAGTCACTGGGTATGGTTCTGAGGAATGATGGATACTTGACTTTGTTGCTTAGACAAGCACATGTTGCAAAGTGGCTGACCTGGGGACAGAAAAAAAAAAGATCACAATTGCATTATTCATTTTAGAATTACGGATGAGGGAGGTAGAAGTATTCCGAAAAATGGACATGGTATCTTCTATGTTTTAAACACTTTACCATCGGAGTGTGGAAAGGTCCAATAACAGTGTTGATTGCCATGCAGGGGGAAGAGGAGGTCTCTCCCATGATGGCAGGGACAGATCCACTGCAAGGTTTCTCAAACGTAGTGGCTGTTTCCTCATTGCCATTTATCAAAGACAGCGCCACTCTGACTGCCCGTGCAATCGAACCACATGCATCATAGATCTTATATCCCAGTTTAATGCCAGGCAGAAGGTCTGTGCTGTTGTTTATCTCCTCAATGGCAAACAGCATTGACTGGGCAAACTGGAACGCTCTGAAATTCAGACTTGAACCAAAGGGTTATAATTACATATAAAATAAAAAACATGTATATTAGAATTGTGTATAAATTCATCCATATGTGTATGATTTTAAACTACCTTGTGCACTGCAATGGTAGTGGACTGTGAACATAGGTAGACTCTATGTTCTTCCAGCTGCTGTGAAAGGAGAAGATTCCACCCAAGATGATGTCTCCAGTCTTGAAGAGCTGGGGCTCCTCTGGCTCCCCCATCAGACTGCACACTCGCTCCTCAGACTTGGAGAAAGACGCCACGAGTAAAAGCTGTAGAAGAGCCAAACCCTGCTCTGACCACCTCTGTGTGGAGAGCATACCTAATATGGGTGGCATCACATGCAGCATGGAACAAGGCATACGCAGCACTGTCATTTATATCAAAGGAGTGTGACAAATATAGTAATCTTACAATATTAATCCCTCTGGAGTGGGGGGTAAACAATTTTATCAAGTGAGCACACTTGTTCCACAAAGGGTTGCTACTTTAATTAATGAAAATCTAATGAAACAAAAGCATAATCGATAAAGTGATTGCTTTCACTGAATTTACATGGCAATATTAATTAACGATACTAAATGTATGTATGATGAATAAGTAAAAACAAATATCACAATAATATTGTATTTGTTTTGTTTAATGATGATCAGCCCAGATTTGATATACCCTGAAAAAACGAGAGACTAGAGGAACCGGAGTCAGGTTTCCGATTCATAAATAGTAATGATTACTTGCTAAACTCACAGATATATTTGAGCTCTGAGTGGAGAATTTGCATTGCCACTATTGATCCCAATATATTAATACACAGTCTAAAACATTGGGATGACATGGTTCCCAAAATATATCTGAGCGATTATTAATGTCAGTGTTGGGAACTCTGTGTGGGAGAAGTGAAATGAGGCCATCTTGTTCTCCTTCTATTTTAATTATCAATGATACTTCTGGATGATCATCAGACTGCACAATATTAGCCTTATGCAGGCCAAAAATAGTCATACGTTTCAGTTGAACCTATTGACCATAGGGTATTAAGACTCATATTATCTTAGTTACAATTATGCCATGGCCTTAATAGGTCCATAAGTAGTTATATGAAAGCAATTATGATTGTATACAATTTTTAATTCAAATGATTACTGATGATGATTAATTTGGCATAAAAAAACATAGTTGCAAAAACTCAAGAGGCCCACGTGACATACAGAACACATGTCACAGTCATACATGCTAAAGTTTTTATTGAAATTATTATTATGAATTATTTCACCATGAATATGAGCATCTACAAATCTAACTCTTCTTACTCATCATATTCTTTTTTGTGTTTCTTTCTGGTTTCAACAATATTAAGTAGCATTTTGGTATAAAAATACAAAATAGTAACCCAAAGCTTGAGGCCAAGATAGCAAATATTTCCACAGCAACACTGAACTTCCCAGGAGAACTGACATAAGCAGGGATGAAGGTCATCCAGACTGCACAGAATATCAACATGCTGAAGGTGATGAATTTGGCCTCATTGAAGTTATCAGGCAGCTTTCTGGCCAGAATAGCCAGTATGAAACATAATAAAGCTAAAAGTCCTATATACCCCAACACAGCCCAGAACCCTATAGGGGATCCTAATGCACATTCTAGAATTATCTTATCTTTAAAATGTCTTAAATTCTTAAACGGATAAGGAGGGTTGGCTGTTACCCAAACTATGCAAATCACAACTTGTATAGAAGTAAATGTTAGAACAACAATTTTTTGTCGACGAGGTCCGAAAAATTTCATTCGATTACTACCGGGTAGTGTAGACTTAAAGGCCATCAACACGGCAAGAGTTTTCCCCAGAACACAAGAGATACAGAGGACAAAGGTGATCCCAAACGCTGTGTGGCGAAGCATACAGGACCAGTCTGAGGGACGGCCGATGAAGGTCAGAGAACAGAGGAAACAAAGAGTCAAGGAGAAGAGCAGCAGGAAGCTCAGCTCAGAGTTGTTGGCCTTGACTATTGGAGTATTCCTATGTCTGAAGAAAATGAATGCCACTGTAGCTTTCAAGCAGGCTCCTAACAAGGAAGACACTGTGAGAATTGATCCCATGATTTCAGTAAATGACAGAAACTCGGTTTCCTTTTTCTCACATCCATCTCTTCTCTCATTGGACCAGAACTCAGGATGGCATTGCACACAAGTGATAGAATCTAAAATTCAATAAATAAAGGTAGAATTATTACGAGACACATTTTTTTTTGAGAGAAAGAAGCAGGTTGAGTAAAATCTAAAGAAAAATTTAACTACGTTGTTTACCAGTTTTCTCATTTATTTTCCATTTATACACAATTCTACTATACATTATTTTGTTTTGAATGTGTATTTTCCCCTGTATATCTTAAATAATATATAATTATTTACATTATAAGCAGTGTAACTTCATAATGGAGACTTATTCGCATGACAGCAATGTCAGAGTAAAGACAGTTGAGGCTCATAGCATTAACAATGGTCTTGTTTGTGCAAGAAAACCAACAGGGCTTGACCAGTGCATTGCTTAGCCTACTTCACTCATTCCTTAGCAGGAACAACTGCCTTCATGAAGCACACAGTAAAGTTATGCAGTCATCCTACATTCTCTTGAGCCAGGCTATAGTACCTGTTGTGTTACTGACTTCCCCCTCTGCACACGGTATACAGTCATAGCAGCAGACAGGCTTTCCTTTCTGGAGGACCTTTCGAGTTCCCAAAGCACATGTCCCACTGCAGACTGAAATAGGTACCTGCATGTGAAAACACAGTCAGAGGACTTTCAACTGTATTTAAAATTGAACATACAATGATGTTTAAACATCATTCATAGACTGTGCTGATCAATATTTAATGAAGCAAATTAACTTAACCTGTTTTGAGTTATTTGCCCACGTCAATGTTAGGTTATCTATATGTAGTTGTTTGTCTTCAGGCAGAGACGCATCGTAGAGGCCAATAGTAACAAACTCCACACTGCCATCCTTCTTGGCCTGCCAGTTTATGATGTCATACTTTGCAGCTGGGTCTCCATTCTCATTAAAGTAAATCTCTTCTCCCTCTTTGGTTTTGAACTTTATGTTTCTTAAATGCTGCAAAATCTGATGGCAAATGCATAATTTTAGCACAATGATCACATTCAGTGCTTATTCAGTTACCAATCTACAGTGGAATTTACGGTACATAAACATTTAGTGTAACTCACCGCTTGCGGATGTGATGCTATAGTGTTGCTACACCTTTCTTCACAGCCAAGAATACTATGAAGTGTGTGGGCAACTGCATACACACCTTTATATACATTGTTAAAGATAGACATAAGTGACATGTCATGGAAGCTGTTTTTTATCCCTGTGAGATCTTCATAACCAGTACACTGTTCCAGATGTTCTCCTGTTTGCTTCATATTACTAAATATACAACCAAAGGTTGTCTCCCAGAACTCTGTAAACAATTTATTTCCAGAATTGTTGAGTGGCTTCACATCCAACATGAACTCTCTCAGGCCAGTGACATAAGCCTTTCGGATGGCCAGGCCAATAGAGCCATCCAGGATGTAGTGGCCCTTACCAATTGCAATTGGGGAATCCGATATCCAGCTTTCAGTGCCTACCCATTGGAACCCTGTGAGGTTGTGGTGGGCAAACTCCTCTATCAGTACATCCATATCCATATGAGAGAGGAACCCAATAATAACCTTGGAAGTAGAACCCTTAATAGTCTCTATAATCATCTGCTTTTGTTCTGGTGGATCCGTCCTGAAAAAAGGCAATGAGTACTCAAGACAGATGCCGAGCTGTGTGGCTATTTCTATAAATGTGGCCATTCCATTGTTCCCATAGTCATTATTCGATCTAATTGCCCCTACCCAGGTCCAACCAAAGTGCTTGACCATTTGGGCTAGGGCTCTACTCTGGTAGTAGTCACTGGGTATGGTTCTGAGGAAAGATGGATACCGGACTTTGTTGCTAAGACAGGCACATGTTGCAAAGTAACTGACCTGGAGGATAGAGAATAATATCAGAAATGTACTATTACA
This sequence comes from Gadus chalcogrammus, assembly GCF_026213295.1. Classification (NCBI taxonomy): domain Eukaryota; kingdom Metazoa; phylum Chordata; class Actinopteri; order Gadiformes; family Gadidae; genus Gadus; species Gadus chalcogrammus. The sequence goes on along the minus strand of NC_079427.1, from coordinate 10,610,261 downwards.
GATCAAAATGACCTACAAAGAACAAAATAAATACAAATGAAAATATACAGACCACTATAAGTATGAGAAAAAAGACACACGCTATTTAAATTTGCAGTCTAGGATTATTTGAACCACTTTACCATCGGGGTGTGAAAAGGTCCAATGACTGTGGCTACAGCCATAGAGGGGGAAGAGGATTGTAGTCCTATAATAGCAGGGACAGATCCAATGCAATGTTTCTCAGACAAGGTGGCTGTACCCTCATTGCCATTCATCAAAGACAGCGCCACTCTGACTGCCCGTGCAGTTGAACCACATGCATCATAGATCTTATATCCCAGTTTAATCCCAGGCAGAAGGTTTGTGCTGTTGTTTATCTCCTCAATGGCAAACAGCATCGCCTGGGCAAACTGGAATGCTCTGAAATTCAGACTTGAACCAAAACATTATTATGGCATATAACATAAAAAACATGCATAGTATAATTGTATATAAATCCATCTCTATATGTTGGATTTTAAACTACCTTGTGCACTGCAATGGTAGTGGACTGTGAACATAGGTAGACTCTATGTTCTTCCAGCTGCTGTGGAAGGAGAAGATTCCACCCAAGATGATGTCTCCAGTCTTGAAGAGCTGGGGCTCCTCTGGCTCCCCCATCAGGCTGCACACTCGCTCCTCAGACTTGGAGAAAGACGCCACGAGCAAAAGCTGTAGAAGAGCCAAACCCTGCTCTGACCACCTCTGTGTGGAGAGCATACCTAACATGGGTGGCATCACATGCAGCATAGAACAAGGCATACGCAACACTGGTATTTATATCAAAGGGGAGTTTGACAAATATAGTAATCTTTCAGTATTGATCCCTCTGGGGTGGGGAATAAACTATTTCATGATTATCAACATTTGATAATGTGATGAACCTTAAGAAAACTAAAATCTCGAGAAATTAGTTTTATATTTGAACTATAGTACAGATTACTAGCTAAACTAGATGTGTAATTAATTTGTACAGTATATGTCTTATTTACATTGAAATATTTGGTTCTCAATCGAGAATTTGAATTGCCACTATTGATCCCATTATAGGAATACATGTTTGCTTAAAATCAACTTTTTTCAACTCTTTCAACTTTTTAAACTATTAAGCTTTTTAAAGAATAATTACAATGGAAGTCAATGGGCAAGGCTATACATTTGACAAATAGGTCCATGGATAGTTATATCAAACCCATTATAATTGCATTGAATTCAAAATTCAAATGATTAATGGAGCCCTTTGAATTTAAAATTGAGCGGCACAAATCAAGAGGCCTGAATGGCATAAGGAATCACGTCCAGGGATGCTAAAGTCTTTATTAAAATATTTATTATTTCACTCTGATTCAGAACATCTACAAATCTAACTCTTTTTATCCATCATATTCTTTTTTGTGTTTCGTTCTGGTTTCAACAATATTATGTAGCACTTTGGAATAAAAATACAAAATAGTAACCCAAAACTAGAGGCCAGGATAGCAAATATTTCGACGGCAACACTGAACTTCCCAGGAGAACTGACATAAGCAGGGATGAAGGTGAGCCAGACTGCACAGAATATCAACATACTGAAGGTGATGAATTTGGCCTCATTGAAGTTATCTGGCAGCTTTCTGGCCAGAAAAGCCAGCATGAAACATAATAAAGCTAAGAGTCCTATGTACCCCAACACAGCCCAGAACCCTATAGGGGATCCTAATGCACATTCTAGAATTATCCTATCTTTAAAATGCCTTAAATTCTTGAACGGATGAGGAGGGTTGGAGGTTAGCCAAACTATACAAATCACAATTTGTATAAAAGTAAAAGCTAAAACAACGATTCTTTGTCGACGTGGTCCAAACCATTTCATTAGATTACTACCAGGTAGTGTAGCCTTAAAGGCCATCAACACGGCAAGAGTTTTCCCCAGAACACAAGAGATACAGAGGACAAAGGTGATCCCAAACGCTGTGTGGCGAAGCATACAGGACCAGTCTGAGGGACGGCCGATGAAGGTCAGAGAACAGAGGAAACAAAGAGTCAAGGAGAAGAGCAGCAGGAAGCTCAGCTCAGAGTTGTTGGCCTTGACTATTGGAGTATTCCTATGTCTGAAGAAAATGAATGCCACTGTAGCAGTCAAGCAGGCTCCTAACAAGGAAGACACTGTGAGAATTGTCCCCATGATTTCGGTATATGACAAAAACTCAGTTTCCTTTTTCTCACATTCATCTCTTCCCTCATTGGACCAGAACTCAGGATGACATCGCACACAAGTGATAGAATCTAAAATTGAATAAAGAAAGAAAGTATAATTATTTTATTCAATATTAGATGCATTGAATGGAAAAAATAACGTAGTAGGGTGAGAAAGTGTAGTATTTTCTTACAAAGATGTTGTTTTTCCAGATTTAGATTTTGTATGTTATAGTTTTGTTTAATTCTGAAGTGTTATCATTCCCATGTATTGTGTATCGTTTACCATATATTAAAATTCAAATGGCAAAGTTAAAGGAGAACAGCAGCCTAACTGTCATGATGGAGACATTTTCGTATGAGTGCCATGTGAGAGTAAACACAGGTGTGGCTCACTAATATGGTCTTGTTTGTGCAAAAGAACCAACAGGGCTCAACCAGTGTGTATCTTACCTACCTCAACCAATTTGTTATCAATGAACCACTGCACTCATGATAAAGCTTTTGATCATATGAGCTACACCTGTACCTACTCTTCACTTAATCTACCTTGACTGAATTGTGTAAAAGGTTGATAAATTAATTCAGTGTTACTTTGTTACGATGATTAACTGTTTCAAAGAGTGGTTGAGGATTAACAGATAAAATCATGGCACTGAACCTACATTCTCTTGAGCAACACTATAGTACCTGTCATGTTACTGACTTCGCCTTCTGCACACGGTATACAGTCATAGCAGCAGACAGGCTTTCCTTTCTGGAGGACCTTGCGAGTTCCCAAAGCACATGTCCCACTACAGACTGAAATAGGTACCTGCATGTGGAAAACACAGTCAGAATTTAATCAACTCTATTTTAATATTGTTGTTCAAACATTGTTCATGGACTGTGCCAATCATTATTTAATGGGAAAAAATAACAACCTGTTTTGAGTTATTTGCCCAAGTAAAGGTTAGGTTGTCTAGATTTAATTGTTTTTCTTCAGGTTTAGACGCATCATAGAGGCCGATAGTTACAAACTCCACACTGCCATCCTTCTTGGGCTGCCAGTTTATGATGTCATACTTTGCAGCTGGGTCTCCATACTCATTAAAGTAAACCTCCTCTCCCTCTTTGGTTTTAAACATTATCTCTTTCAAACGCTTCAAAATCTGATGAGAAATGCTTATATTTAGCACATTCATAATGCTTAATACTTGATTAAATCAGCAGTCTACAGTAGCATTTACAGTATATAATGTTTTGTGTATAACTCACCACTTGCTGATCTGATGCTATAGTGTTGCTGCACATTTCTTCACAGCCAAGAATATTATGAAGAGTGTGTGCAACTGCATACACTGCTTTATATACATTGTTAAAGATAGGCATAAGTGACATGTCATTGAAGCTGTTTTTTATCCCTCTGAGATCTTCATGACCAGTACAGTGTTCCCTGTTTTCTCCCGCTGGCTTTATATTATTAAATATACATCCAAAGGCTGTCTCCCAGAACTCTGTGAACAATTTATTTCCAGAAGAGTTGAGTGGCTTCACATCCAACATGAACTCCCTCAGACCAGTGACATGGGCCTTTCGGATGGCCAGGCCAATAGAGCCTTCAAGGATGTAGTTGCCCTTCGCAATAGCAATTTGAGAATCTGATATCCATCCCTCAGTGCCTACCCATTGGTGCCCTGTGAGGTTGTGGTGGGCAAACTCCTCTATTAGTACTTCCATATCCATATGATTGAGGAACGCAATAATAACTTTGGAAGTAGAACCCTTAATAGTCTCTATAATCTTCTGCTTTTGTTCTGGTGGATCTGTCCGGACAAAAGGCAATGAGTACTCAAGACAGATGCCGAGCTGTGTTGCTGTGTCTTTGAATATGGCCATTCCATTGTTCCCATAGTCATCGTTTGATCTAATAGCCCCTACCCAGGTCCATCCAAAGTGCTTCACCATTTGGGCTAGGGCTCTACTCTGGTAGTAGTCACTGGGTATGGTTCTGAGGAAGGATGGATACTTGATTTTGTCGCTAAGACAAGCACATGTGGCAAAGTGGCTGACCTGGGGGACATAAAAACAAACACAAAGGCAGTTTTCAAGTTAGAATTACAGATGAAAAAAAAAAGTTCTGGAAAAATACAGAAAAATAGACAGATTTTGTATGTTCAGGAAAGAGGTAACTTTGAAAGACTTTACCAATGGAGTGTGAAAAGGTCCGATGACGGTGGATATTGCCATGCAAGGAGATGACGAGGTCACTCCTATAATGGCAGGGACAGATCCACTGCAAGGTCTCTCAGACATGGAGGCCGTTTCCTCATTGCCATTTATCAAAGACAGGGCGACTCTAACTGCCCGTGCAATCGAACCACATACATCATACATCTTATAGCCTAGTGTAATGCCAGGCAGAATCTCTGTGCTGTTGTTTATCTCCTCAATGGCAAACAGCATTGACTGGGCAAACTGGAACGCTCTGAAATTCAGACTTGAACCAAAGGGATAATATGACATCCAAGATCAATACATTTGCATTTAAATGTGAAGTATATATACATTTTTATACGTTTTATTTTGAAGTACCTTGTGCACTGCAGTGGTAGTGGTCTGTGCACGTAGGTAGACTTCATGTTCGTCCAGCTGCTGTGGAAGGAGAAGATTCCACCGAAGATGATGTCTCCAGTCTTGAAGAGCTGGGGCTCCTCTGGCTCCCCCATCAGGCTGCACACTCGCTCCTCAGACTTGGAGAAAGACGCCACTAGCAAAAGCTGTAGAAGCGCCAAACCCTGCTCTGACCACCTCTGTGTGGAGAGCATACCTAACATGGGTGGCATCACGTGCAGGAAAGAAAGAGGCATACACAGTACTGGTATTTATATCAAAGGGGAGTGTGACAAATATAGTAATCTTACAGTATTGATCCCTCCTGGGGGGGGGGGGGGGGGTAAACAATTGAAACAGGTAGGCACAATTCATGCAACTTCATTATGTGATTTACCCGAAGCAACTAAAACAAGAGAAATCCCATCGAGTTTTCAGATCAAACCAAAGTATTTAAATCTTAATATTGCGGTTCTTGGTGGACAATTTGCATTGGCACTATTGACCACAATATTTGAATACATATAAGTCATTGAGACGGCCTGGCTCGTAACAAGCATATGAAATGCAATGATACGCATTGAATGCAATATCAGGATTATTTGTATATTTTAATTTGGGGCGATGTCACACCAAAATTGTACCGGGGGCGAAAATTGTACCGCCTACGTAATCCACGTTCGAAACATAACGCCATTGTTCGACGCGATTGTCCGTTGCCAGGCAGGTTTCAAAAAACATTTGCGCTCATGTTGCCAAAGACAAAATATCATAATACAGATAACGCTTGTTTTTACTTAATATTTTTATTGCATTGAATTTAGCTAGTAAACTGTGTGTTTAAAGTGTATCATAGTCTAGCTAGCTTGTGTTAATAGACTCAGTTTACTCTCTAAATGCGATTAAACAATTAAATACAATACAAATATAAAGTTAGCAACGTTAATAAATGTCATTTGTAAAATAATTGTTATCTGTTTGATGTTATTTCGTCTTGTGACGCTCAATGAATAAGCGCAAATTTTCATGAACCATCCTACGTCATTGTTCGACGCGATCGTCCGTTGCCAGGCAACGTCCGACGCGATCGCCTGTTGCCAGGCAACGTCCGACGCGATCGCCTGTTGCCAGGCAGGTTTGGAATTTTTGAACGCAGATTACGTAGGCGGTACAATTTTCGCCCCCGGTACAATTTTGGTGTGACAGTGCCCCTTTCACTGGGCCGAAATTCCCATAGGGGGCGCTATAATTTGTGGTCAAAGTCAAACGATCAGCCCTGCCTTCCCAATAAATTTACAATACTGACACTCTGTGTAGCTGGCTTATTTTGCATGCTGAACATTTTTGATTCTTGGACCCATAATTTCTGTCTGGGGTTTCATTTTTTGTGCTACGGAATTTTCGGAAATCTTTAAAAATGTTCTCAAAGTCAACCAAAAGTCAAAATTACCCAAGATTGTATGCACACAATCTATGGACTTGTATGTTCTTGAATTTAGCAAAGTTTTTGACATCATAAAAGATGCGGAAATCCAAATCCTTCAATATTCAATCAATTAGTTACACTTGAGAAAAGGCAAGGGACTGGAAACAAATTGGGAACATACCCCTTAATAACTGTCGATAAAAATGGCGTCACAGTGCAAATTTGAATAAATGCTAAGCTGAGCGATAATGCTCTAAATCGATCACAATTCCGCTTCAGAAGGTGGCAGGAACTGGAAACTTGCCAGGCACATAGAGGCCACCTCCCTTAACAGGAGGTATGAAGTATGGTGTGGTTATCTCATTCCATGACTTCACAGTGCAAATTACAGTGAATGCTCTTAAGCGTAATGCACAAATTCACATCCAGACGGCCAGATCACAAAAAAATGGCATCTACTATTAAAGGTCCCATGGCATGAAAATGTCCCTTTATGAGGTTTTCTAACATTAATATGAATTCCCCTAGCTTGCCTATGTTCGCTAGAAACTCCCCTTTCTCTGCCTTGCCCGCCCAGAGAATTTGGCCCGCCAATAAGACGATGAGCTTCGACCGTGCGAGCACCACATGTGTGTGTGTGTGTGAATGCACACAGTGTAACGCAAGTGTTGTACACTTCTTTGTTATTTGGATAACCGTTCTGCTGTTGGTGTTATGGCGCATAACACGTCGGGTTCTCTGACGTCGCTGGTATTTCCACAACGAGACTTGTAGTGGGCGTTATCTCAGCCATGGCTGCGATGGAATTTGGGGAAAGGAACTTAGGCTTTGTCTCCCTGAAGTACATGAACCGCGACATGGAGGAGAAAGGGATTGTTGACCGCGATTGTCCCCCGAAGGAGTGCCGCTGCCCGCTTCTGAGGTGGGGGATCCTCGGCAGCGGGCAATCACGCAACTCGCATTCCTACCTTGCGTACCTCACAGCCGGAGCAATCGTGGTCAGGTACCGAGGCACCACCCACCGCCCGCTGCCCGCTGTGGGAGCACTGAGGGATGGATATCCGAGGGGGTGGTACCTCGGCAGCAGGCAGCGTGGCTCCGGCGAGTAACCCCTGACTGCAGCTCGCAGATCGAGGAGGAGCTAAATGTGGGCGGGCTTAAACGTTTAACTCCGCCCACATTTAAGGAAAATTCCGCGCAGTATCATACGTTCTCCCGCTTTCGAGCGGAGGAGCTAAATGTGGGCGGGCTTAAACGTTTAAGCCAGCCCACATTTAAGGAAAATTCCGCGCAGTATCATGGACCAGACGGAAATACGTTCTCCCGCTTCTGTCTTTGGTTTATTTGACTTAGCTAATATAATTGTGTGCGAGTGTACGAAATAATATGTGTCTATACTAAAAAAGACATTTGAAATGACAAGTTAAAAGTAGGAATGTCTAAGTCTATCAAATGCATGAACCCTTTTCCATATTACCGGTAAGTCATTGTGCTGTGCTGTGCTGTATTGATGTTTGAGAATGTGCTGCCGGATCTCCGCCACCAGATGGCGCCCGAGAGGATAAAACCATGGGTTAAACTTTTAGACCCGCCCACATTTAGCTCCTCCGCTCGAAAGCGGGAGAACGTATGATACTGCGCGGAATTTTCCTTAAATGTGGGCGGAGTTAAACGTTTAAGCCCGCCCACATTTAGCTCCTCCTCGATCTGCGGGCTGCAGTCAGGGGCACTTGGCTCCGGCGGGCGACAATCCCTTTCTCCTCTATGTCGCTAGACTGGGTAGCCCCGCCCATTCTGTCTTCGATTTGAGAAGGGTCTTGAGAAGAGCAATACATTTCTTTCTGCTTCCGATACGTTTTTGCGGGAGCCAATCACCAAGCTGGCTTTTCCCCCTGGCGCACAATTGGCTGGTTTAACAAAATGACGACAGGGAAGCGACGGCAAGCAGCCAATTGCGTACAGAGTCATTTGAATTAGGCCCATTGATCACGCCTCTTGTGCTGAAGAAAATGACAGCAGCTTCCCCAGAACAACGTGCAATCTACGATTGAGCTTGGTCTGGCAATAGCCAGGCTACCATAGAGCGGTTCAGTCTACGTCAGATTGATGTGGAAGTGGAAGAACCAGAGACGTCAGCGGACCCGACGCAGTCGTTTGAGATTCATAATATTGTCTAGAGGCGCACACAGCTTTTGGTCATAATATATATTAGATGATATATAGATATCGATGTATAATATGATATTATTTAGATATAGAGCTCCAGGACTACCGCCCGGAGCACCCGGAGTGTTCTAGAATATTTACAGAACACGGTCAAAAGCTGTGTGCGCCTCTGGATGATATTATTTATCTGAGCCATTGTGATACATCCACTGTCAACACTAGCCCATGGTACCGTGGCCGCAAGCTGCTTAGGGCCACACCCCACCCTCCACCCTGACCCGCCTCTTAAAAACAGCAAATTTGTTGAAAGCTCATTGTGGGACTGGCTCCTAGTGGCTGTAATTATGCACCAAGGCTGAATTTCTTGAACGTCTTCAAAATACCGTAAAAAGGGCACACTAACACCTATATATAAGCATCCATAAAGCAGCATGCCATGGGATCTTTAAACCACTGTTTGTGTGTGTGTCTTTGTGTTTGTGTCTTTGTGTGCGTGTGTGTGTGTGTATGTATGTGTGTGCGTGTATGTATCCATATTTGTCTGTGTGAGTGTGGGTCATTGTGTGTGTCTTGAGTGTGTGTATTTGCGTGTTTGAGTCAGTATTTCTATCTGTGTGTGTGTGTCGGTCTGTGCGCGCGTACAACGACCCACCCTTTTCAGAGGAGTAGTTGGGGCTAGGAGTAATGATGTGCACCTGTGAATCAGTTTGAGATGCCGGTCGCTGGGGTTGGCGGGCATGGGCTGTGAATACCTTGGGTGACTGCTTGCAGTCCTAGTTATAGATGAAAGTTTTACTTACTGACTGAATGTTTTAAACTCACCTCATCACAGTTACTAGGATGTAAATGCCAAAAAAGGAAGATGGGGGTTTATTTGTATGTAATAACGTTAACATGATTATAAATGATGAATTATGATAGCTAAAGCACTTTAGAATAAAGATGGAAAATAAGAAACCAAGAGGCCAGGATGGCACAAAGAACACATGTCACACTCATGAATGCTGAAGTCTTTATTGGAAAATTTATTTTTTGGACTATGAATAGAAACTTCTGTAAAACTAACTCTTCTTCTCCATCATATTCTTTTTTGTGTTTCTTTCTGGTTTCAATAATATTATGTAGCATTTTGGAACAAAAATACAAAAAAGTAACCCAAAACTAGAGGCCAGGATAGCAAATATTTCAACAGCCACACTGAACTTCCCAGGAGAACTGACATAAGCAGGGATGAAGGTCATCCAGACTGCACAGAATATCAACATGCTGAAGGTGATGAATTTGGCCTCATTGAAGTTATCAGGCAGCTTTCTGGCCAGAATAGCCAGTATGAAACATAACATAGCTAGGAGTCCTATATAACCCAACACAGCCCAGAAACCTATAGGGGATCCCAATGCACATTCTAGAATGATCTTATCTTTAAAATGTCTTAAATTCTTAAACGGATAGGGAGGGTTCGCTGTTACCCAAACTATGCAAATCACAACCTGTATAAAAGTAAAAGCTAGAACAACGATTCTTTGTCGACGTGGTCCAAACCATTTCATTAGATTACTTCCGGGTAGTGTTGCCTTAAAGGCCATTAGCACGGCAAGAGTTTTCCCCAGAACACAAGAGATACAGAGGACAAAGGTGATCCCAAAAGCTGTGTGGCGAAAAATACAGGACCAGTCTGAGGGACGGCCGATGAAGGTCAGAGAACACAGGAAACACAGAGTCAAGGAGAAGAGCAGCAGGAAGCTCAGCTCAGAATTGTTGGCCTTGACGATTGGAGTATTCCTATGTCTGAAGAAAATGAATGCCACTGTAGCAGTCAAGCAGGCTCCCAACAAGGAAGACAGTGTGAGAATTGTCCCCATGATTTCAGTGTATGACAAAAACTCAGTTTCCTTTTTCTCACATTCGTCTCTTCTCTTATTGGACCAGAACTCAGGATGACATCTAACACAGGTGATTGAATCTAAAATTCAATAAAAAATATGAGGTAGAATCATTACATTTATTAAAATAGCATTAATAGCATTATATAATTTAAGCATTTTTTTTAATGATCTTGTTTTGCCAGTTCTCTCATTTATTTTCTACTTTTGTTTGGAATGCACAATTATTCATATATATGGTAAACCATATGTTTTTACCAATATATTTCATTATATTCAGTGTAACTTTCATAATGGACACATTATTATATAATGTGTCCTTAATGACTAAATGAATTCATAATGGATACATGACTGCATACATTGCAGTCAAATGATTGCGATGTAAAAGTAAACACAAATGATTATATTTATGGCTGTAATCCTACATTCTCTTGAGCCAGGCTTTAGTACCTGTTTTGTTACTGACTTCCCCCTCTGCACACGGTATACAGTCATAGCAGCAGACAGGCTTTCCTTTCTGGAGGACCTTTCGAGTTCCCAAAGCACATGTCCCACTGCAGACTGAAATAGGTACCTGCATGTGAAAACACAGTCAGAGGACTTTCAACTGTATTTAAAATTGAACATACAATGATGTTTAAACATCATTCATAGACTGTGCTGATCAATATTTAATGAAGCAAATTAACTTAACCTGTTTTGAGTTATTTGCCCACGTCAATGTTAGGTTATCTATATGAAGCTGTTTTTCTTCAGGCAGAGACGCATCAAAGAGGCCAACAGTAACAAACTCCACACTGCCATCCTTCTTGGGCTGCCAATTTATGATGTCATACTTTGCAGCTGGGTCTCCATACTGATTAAAGTAAACCTCTTCTCCATCTTTTGTTTTAAACCTTATTTTTTTTAAATGCTGCAAAATCTGACGACAAATGATTAATTTTAGCACATTGATCACATTTAGGGCCTATCTAAATCTCCAATCAACGAGTAATTTACAGTTAATCACATTTTGTTTATAACTCACCACTTGCGGATCTGATGCTATAGTGTTGCTACATGTGTCTCCACAGCCAAGAATTGTATGAAGAGCGTGGGCAACTGCATACACTGCTTTATATACATTGTTAAAGATTGGCATAAGTGACATATCATGGAAGCTGTTTTTTATCTGTGTCAGATCCTCATAACCAGTACACTGTTTGAGTGTTTTTTCTGTTTGATTTAAATGATTAAAATTACAACCAAAGGTTTTCTCCCAGAACTCTATGAACAATTTATTTCCAGAGGAGTTGAGTGGCTTCACATCCAAAATGAACTCTCTAAGGCCAGTGACATGGGCCTTTCGGATGGCAAGGCCGATGGAGCCATCCAGGATGTAGTGGCCCTTTGCTTGTGCATTTTGGGAATCTGATATCCAGCTTTCAGTGCCTACCCATTGGTACCCTGTGAGGTTGTGATGGGCAAACTCCTCAATTAGTACATCCATATCCATATGATTGACAAACGCAATAATAACTTTGGAAGTAGAACCTTTAATGGTCTCTATAATCTTCTGCTTTTGTTCTGGTGGATCTGTTCTGATAAAAGGCAATGAGTACTCAAGACAGATGCCGAGCTGTGTTGCTGTATCTATGAATATGGCCATTCCATTGTTTCCATAGTCATCGTTTGATCTAATAGCCCCTACCCAGGTCCATCCAAAGTGCTTGACCATTTGGGCCAGGGCTCTGCTCTGGTAGTAGTCACTGGGTATGGTTCTGAGGAAGGATGGATACCGGACTTTGTTGCTAAGACAAGCACATGTTGCAAAGTGGCTGACCTGGGGGACAGGAAAAAAAATATCACAAATTCAGTTTTCAAGTTAGAATTGCAGATAAGGTGAAAGAAATTGAAAGAATACAGAACTATCAGCATTCAGAAAAATAGACAGATTTTGTATGTTCAGGAAAGAGGTAACTTTGAAAGACTTTACCAATGGAGTGTGAAAGGGTCCAATAACTGTGGATATTGCCATGCAAGGAGAAGACGAGGTCACTCCTACAATGGCAGGGACAGATCCACTGCAAGGTTTCTCTGACATGGAGGCCATTTCCTCATTGCCATTAATCAAAGACAGCGCGACTTTAACTGCCCGTGCAATTGAACCACATAGATCATACAATTTATAACCTAGTTTAATGCCAGGCAGAATGTCTGTGCTGTTGTTTATCTCCTCAATGGCAAACAGCATCACCTGGGCATACTGGATCGCTCTGAAATTCAGACTTCAACCAAAGGGTTTTTATTACATATATAATCGAATACATGTTCATTAGAATTTGGTAAATCTATATATGTATATGATTTCAAACTACCTTATACACTGTAGTGGAAGTGGTCTGTGCACGTAGGTCGAATCCAAGGTCTTGAAGGTGCTGTGGAAGGAGAAGATTCCACCCAAGATGATGTCTCCAGTCTTGAAGAGCTGGGGCTCCTCTGGCTCCCCCATCAGGCTGCACACTCGCTCCTCAGACTTGGAGAAAGACGCCACGAGCAAAAGCTGTAGAAGAGCCAAACCCTGCTCTGACCACCTCTGTGTGGGGAGCATACCTAACATGGGTGGCATCACATGCAGCAAAGAACATGGCTGATACAGCACTGGTATTTATATCAAAGAGGAGTGTATCAAATATAGTAATCTGACCGTATGAGGGGGGGGGAGAGGGAAACAAAGATTTATTTTATAAAAATGTAATGCAGTGAAAGCGCAATGGATTAATGGTCTTCCATTAAATTTCCTGTGATTAATGAACCAATGTTATTCAAGCCATGCAGTATTGAAAATTAAACACAAATCATTCAACACTATTGCATTTTCTATGTTTCACGATTATCAGCCCTCATATGATTTACCCAAAGAAACTAAAAACCAGAGAAATCCCAGTCAGTTTTTTAGATCAAGCCAAAGTATAGATGACTAGCTAAACTAGAAACGTAGTAAGTTGCTGCAGTTTAATATAGTATTTAAATCGTAATATTTTGGTTCTTAGTGGATCTTTTGCATTGGCACTATTAACCACAATATTTGAATACAGTTATATGTCATTGAGACGGCATTGTTCGTATCACAAATACAATCAATGCACTTGTATTTTGTAATATATCATAGCAAATGTTCGATATAATTAATAATTTTTCATGATTCAACTGTTTAATTTTAAACCTGCTTCATATTTTTTGGTTGGTCTCATTGTCTTCTGGAGAGGTGGCTACCACAAATGCTAACCATTTCCAACATTGTGGAGCCTAACGTCAATATTAAACCTTGAAACACAATGTAAAGCTAAAACAGTTGCGTTATTTCTTATTACACTGGCGCTACAATGATTAATAGATTGGAAACATGATTGTTAAGTACCGGGCGTCTATGTGACGACCCCAGTACCTATGGCTAGAGGCTAGGTGCTTGCTACATATCTGGTGTACTTCCAGTAGAAGCTAAATGCTAAAAACAATGCTTTAAAACAATATTTGATCGTCATGCTATCTATACAAACGATATGTCATATGAAATCTAAGACTCCACATAGAGTCCAACGGTATAAGCCTCTTCATTTTGTGAGCCTATCTCGATTACCTAGATGTGAAGGGTTACATACTTTTCCAAGTTACTACCACACACACACACACACACACACACACACACACACACACACACACACACACACACACACACACACACACACACACACACACACACACACACACACACACACACACACAGTGTGTGGCTTTATTACAACATAATTCCAACTTTACTTTGCACTACAGCACTCACCACACTTTCTGCAGGAAATGCATCTTCTAGTTTGAATTTCACATTCTTAATATAATTATATATGATCAATAATTGAAAGGATAGCTACAGCACTTTGAAATAAAGACAGCAATTAACAAACCAAGAGGCCAGAATGGCACGAAGAACAAATGGCACACTGATGAATGCTAAAGTCTTTATTGGAAAACATATTTCTTGGACTATGAATATAAGCTTTTTCTAAAATTAACTCTTCTTATCCATCATATTCTTTTTTGTGTTTCTTTCTGGTTTCAACAATATTATGTAGCACTTTGGAATAAAAATACAAAAAAGTAACCCAAAACTAGAGGCCAGGATAGCAAATATTTCCACAGCCACACTGAACTTCCCAGGAGAACTGACATAAGCAGGGATGAAGGTCATCCAGACTGCACAGAATATCAACATGCTAAAGGTGATGAATTTGGCCTCATTGAAGTTATCAGGCAGCTTTCTGGCCAGAAAAGCCAGTATGAAACATAATAAAGCTAAGAGTCCTATGTACCCCAACACAGCCCAGAACCCTATAGGGGATCCTAATGCACATTCTAGAATGATCTTATCTTTAAAATGTCTTAAATTCTTAAACGGATAGGGAGGGTTGGCTGTTAACCAAACTATACAAATCACAATTTGTATAAAAGTAAAAGCCAGAACAACAATTCTCTGTCGACGAGGTCCAAACCATTTCATAAGATTACTACCGGGTAGTGTGGCGTTAAAGGCCATCAACACAGCAAGAGTTTTCCCCAGAACACAAGAGATACAGAGGACAAAGGTGATCCCAAACGCTGTGTGGCGAAGCATACAGGACCAGTCTGAGGGACGGCCGATAAAGGTCAGAGAACACAGGAAACACAGAGTCAAGGAGAAGAGCAGCAGGAAGCTCAGCTCAGAGTTGTTGGCCTTGACTATTGGAGTATTCCTATGTCTGAAGAAAATTAATGCCACTGTAGCAGTCAAGCAGGCTCCTATTAAGGAAGACAGTGTGAGAATTGTCCCCATGATTTCAGTGTATGACAAAAACTCAGTTTCCTTTTTCTCACATTCGTCTCTTCTCTTATTGGACCAGAACTCAGGAGGACATCTCACACAGGTGTTAGAATCTAAAATTCGAAAAAAATATAAGTTAGAGTTATTACATTTATTAAAATACAATTTTTATGAAAGAAAGTAGCACGATGATATAAATTAAGTATTTTTTTCAATTATCTTATTTGGCGTGTTCTCTTATTTACTTTCTACTTTTCTTTGGAATGGACGGTTTATTAATCCCTGTATATGTTAAACAATACATATGTTTATACAAATAAATGTTGTTATAGTAAGTGTATCTTTTATAATGGAAAATTTTTCATGTGACAGCAATGTAAAAGTAAACACAAATTATTATTTTCATGACAATAATCCTACATTCTCCTGAGCCAGACTATAGTACCTGTTGTGTTACTGACATCCCCCTCTGCACACGGTATACAGTCATAGCAGCAGACAGGCTTTCCTTTCTGGAGGACCTTTCGAGTTCCCAAAGCACATGTCCCACTGCAGACTGAAATAGGTACCTGCATGTGAAAACACAGTCAGAGTAGTTTCAAATGTATTTGAAATTGAACAAACAATTATGGATAAAAATTCTTCACGGAGTGTGCTGATCAATATTTAATGGAAAAACAGAACTTAACCTGTTTTGAATTATTTGCCCACGTCAATGTTAGGTTATCTAGATGTAGCTGTTTTTCTTCAGGCAGAGAAGCATCAAAGAGGCCAACAGTAACAAACTCCTCACTGCCATCTTTCTTGGGCTGCCAATTTATGATGTCATACTTTGCAGCTGGGTCTCCATACTGATTAAAGTAAACCTCTTCTCCATCTTTTGTTTCAAACCTTATTTTTTTTAAATTTTCCAAAATCTGATGACAGATGCTTAATTTTAGCACATTGTTCATATCCAGGGTTTATTTAAATCACCAGTCAACAGAGTCATTTACAGTTAATAACATTTTGTTTATAACTCACCACATGCGAATCTGATGCTATAGTGTTGCCACATGTGTCTCCACAGCCAAGAATTTTATGAAGAGTGTGGGCAACTGCATACACTGCTTTATATACATTGTTAAAGTATGGCATAAGTGACATATCATGGAAGCTGTTTTTTATCTGTGTCAGATCTTCATAACCAGTACACTGTTTGAGCGTTTCTTCTCTTTGATTTATATGATTAAAAATACAACCAAAGGTTTTCTCCCAGAACTCTGTGAACAATTTATTTCCAGAGGAGTTGAGTGGCTTCACATCCAAAATGAAGTCTTTAAGGCCAGTGACATGGGCCTTTCTGATGGCAAGGCCAATAGAGCCATCCAGGATGTAGTGTCCCTTCGCTTGTGCATTTTGGGAATCTGATATCCATCCCTCAGTGCCTACCCATTGGAAACCTGTGAGGTTGTGGTGGGCAAACTCCTCAATTAGTATGTCCATATCCATATGATTGAGGAACGCAATAATAACCTTGGAAGTAGAACCCTTAATAGTCTCTATAATCTTCTGCGTTTGTTCTGGTGGATCCGTCCTGAAAAAAGGCAATGAGTACTCAAGACAGATTCCGAGCTGGGAGGCTATTTCTATAAATGTGGCCATTCCATTGTTCCCATAGTCATCATTTGTTCTAATAGCCCCTACCCAGGTCCAACCAAAGTGCTTGACCATTTGGGCTAGAGCTCTACTCTGGTAGTAGTCACTGGGTATGGTTCTGAGGAAGGATGGATACTTGACTTTGTTGCTAAGACAAGCACATGTTGCATAGTGGCTGACCTGGGGGACGGATACAAAATTATCAGAATTGCAGTTTTCAAGTTAGTATTGCAACTAAGGTGAAAATAAAGTAGCGAAAAGAACAGAACTAGAAGCATACAGAAAAAAAGCCAAATTTTGTATGTTCAGGAAAGAGGTTACTTGGAAAGACTTTACCAATGGAGTGTGAAAGGGTCCAATAACTGTGGATATTGCCATGGAAGGAGAAGACGAGGTAACTCCTACAATGGCAGGGACAGATCCACTGCAAGGTTTCTCTGACATGGAGGCCATTTCCTCATTCCCATTAATCAAAGACAGCGCGACTTTAACTGCCCGTGCAATCGAACCACATAGATCATACAATTTATAACCTAGTTTAATGCCAGGCAGAATGTCTGTGCTGTTGTTTATCTCCTCAATGGCAAACAGCATCACCTGGGCAAACTGGATCGCTCTGAAATTCAGACTTCAACCAAAGGGTTATTATGATTACATATATAATCGAATACATGGCCATTAGAATTTGGTAAATCTACATATGTATATGATTTAAAACTACCTTATACACTGTAGTGGTAGTGGTCTGTGCATGTAGTTGGACTCCACAGTCTTGTAGCTGCTGTGGAAGGAGAAGATTCCACCCAAGATGATGTCTCCAGTCTTGAAGAGCTGGGGCTCCTCTGGCTCCCCCATCAGGCTGCACACTCGCTCCTCAGACTTGGAGAAAGACGCTACGAGCAAAAGCTGTAGAAGAGCCAAACCCTGCTCTGACCACCTCTGTGTGGAGAGCATACCTAACATGGGTGGCATCACATGCAGCAAAGAACAATGCTGATACAGGACTGGTATTTATATCAAAGAGGAGTGTGAAAAATATAGTAATCTGACCGTATTGATCCCTCCTGGGGGGGGGTTAACAATCACATTGTTATGTGTCATTTAGATGGCGTTATTCGCATCACAAATACAATCAACACACTTTTTGTTATATATCATAGCAAATATTCAATATAATTAATGCTTTTTTCATGATTCGACTGTTTAATATAAAACCTACTTCTTATTTTTTCAGTTGGTCTCATTGTCTTCTGGTGAGGTGGCCTTAACAAATGCTAACCATTTCCGACATTGCGAAGCCTAACGTCAATATTAAACCTAGAAACAAAATGTAGAACTAAAACAGTTACGGTCTTTCTTATTACACTGGTGCTACAATGATTAATAGATTGGAAATATGATTCTTAAGTACCGGGCGTCTATGTGACGACCCCCGTACATATGGCTAGAGGCTAGGTGCTTGCTACATATCTGGTGTACTTCCAGTAGAAGCTAAATGCTGAAAACAATGCTTTAAAACAACATTTTATCATCATGTTATCTATACAAACGATATGTCATATAAAATCTAAGACTCCACATAGAGTCCAACAGTATAAGCCTCTTCATTTTTTGAGCCTATCTCGATTACCTCGATGTGAAGGAATAAGGTGAGTACCATACTTTTCCAAGTTAGTACCACACACACACACACACACACACACACACACACACACACACACACACACACACACACACACACACACACACACACACACACACACACACACACACACACACACACATACACACAGTGTGTGGCTTTATTACAACTTATTTCCAACCTTTCTTTGCACTACAGCACTCACCACACTTTCTGCAGGAAATGCATCTTCTAGTTTGAATGTCACATTCTTAATATAATTATATATGATCAATTATTGAAATGATAGATGTAGCAGTTTGAAATAAAGACAGAAAATAACGAACCAAGATGCTAGGATGGCACAAAGAACAAATGTTACGCTGATGAATGCTAAAGTCTTTATTGGAAAACATATTTTTTGGACTGTGAATATAAACTTTTGCAAAACTAACTCTTCTTATCCATCATATTCTTTTTTGTGTTTCTTTCTGGTTTCAACAATATTATGTAGCATTTTGGAATAAAAATACAAAAAAGTAACCCAAAACTAGAGGCCAGGATAGCAAATATTTCCACAGCCACACTGAACTTCCCAGGAGAACTGACATAAGCAGGGATGAAGGTCATCCAGACTGCACAGAATATCAACATGCTGAAGGTGATGAATTTGGCTTCATTGAAGTTATCAGGCAGCTTTCTGGCCAGAAAAGCCAGTATGAAACATAACAAAGCTAAGAGTCCTATGTACCCCAACACAGCCCAGAACCCTATAGGGGATCCTAACGCACATTCTAGAATGATCTTATCCTTAAAATGTCTTAAATTCTTAAACGGATAGGGAGGGTTGGCTATTAACCAAACTATACAAATCACAACTTGTATAAAAGTAAAAGCTAGAACAACGATTCTCTGTCGACGAGGTCCAAACCATTTCATAAGATTACTACCGGGTAGTGTGGCCTTAAAGGCCATCAACACAGCAAGAGTTTTCCCCAGAACACAAGAGATACAGAGGACAAAGGTGATCCCAAACGCTGTGTGGCGAAGCATACAGGACCAGTCTGAGGGACGGCCGATGAAGGTCAGAGAACACAGGAAACACAGAGTCAAGGAGAAGAGCAGCAGGAAGCTCAGCTCAGAGTTGTTGGCCTTGACTATTGGAGTATTCCTATGTCTGAAGAAAATGAATGCCACTGTAGCAGTCAAGCAGGCTCCTAACAAGGAAGACACTGTGAGAATTGTCCCCATGATTTCGGTATATGACAAAAACTCAGTTTCCTTTTTCTCACATTCATCTCTTCTCTCATTGGACCAGAACTCAGGATGGCATTTTACACAGGTGATCGAATCTAAAATTAAATGAAATATACATTACAATTATCACATTTATTGAGAGACATTTTTTTATGAAAGAATGTAGCATGATGAGGAAAATGTAGCATTTATTAATGTATTTTGTCTCACTAGTCTTGTTATTTACTTTCTAATATTGCTTAGAATGTTTAGTGTATTCATCTAATTTTTGCGTAATTATAATCAGTGCAATATTAGTAATGGAGACTTTTTAACATAAATGCATGTCAAATAAACACAGTTGTGGCCCACAGCATTAATAATGGTCTTGTTTGTGCAAGAGACCAACAGGGCTTGAGCACTGTATTGCTTAGCCTACTCCACTCATTCCTTGGCAGTAACCACTTCCTTAAGGAAACACATATCAAAGTTATAGGATGCAACTTTACTTACTCTGCATTTACTGTATAATTGCTCCATTAACAAATTCATAGTAACTTTCTTGTGATGATTAACTGCCTAAAAAAATGGTTGACAACTAATTAATATATTTATGGCACTACCCTACATTATCTTGAGGAACACTATAGTACCTGTTGTGTTACTGACTTCCCCCTCTGCACACGGTATACAGTCATAGCAGCAGACAGGCTTTCCTTTCTGGAGGACCTTGCGAGTTCCCAAAGTACATGTCCCGCTGCAGACTGAGATAGGTACCTGCATGTGAATACACAGTCAGAGTTGATTCCACTGTACTGATCTCAACTTGACTGTGCTGATCATTATTTAATGGAAAAAATAACTTAACCTGTTTTGAGTTATTTGCCCAGGTCAAGGTTAGGTTATCTAGATGAAGCTGTTTGTCTTCAGGCAGAGACGCATCATAGAGGCCAATAGTAACAAACTCCACACTGCCATCCTTCTTGGGCTGCCAGTTTATGATGTCATACTTTGCAGCTGGGTCTCCATTCTCATTAAAGTAAACTTCCTCTCCCTCTTTTGTTTTGAACCTTATTTTTTTTAAATGCTGCAAAATCTGATGGCAAATGCTTAATTTTAGCACAATGTTCGCATTCAGTGCCTTTTTAAATCACCAATCTACAGAATAATTTAAAGTTAATCACATTTGTTTATAACTCACCACTTGCGGATCTGATGCTATAGTGTTGCTGCACATGTCTCCACAGCCAAGAATTGTATGAAGAGTGTGGGCAACTGCATACACTGCTTTATATACATTGTTAAAGATAGGCATAAGTGACATGTCATGGAAGCTGTTTTTTATCTCCGTAAGGTCTTCAAAACCTGTACATTGTTCTAGATGTTCTCCTGTTTGCTTGTTATGATGAAAAATGCAACCAAAGGCTGTCTCCCAGAACTCTGTGAATAATTTATTTCCAGAGAAGTTGAGTGGTTTCACATCCAACATGAACTCTCTCAGGCCAGTGACATGGGCCTTTCGGATGGCCAGGCCAATAGAGCCTTCAAGGATGTAGTTGCCCTTTGCAATAGCAGTTTGGGAATCCGATATCCAGCTTTCAGTGCCTATCCATTGGAACCCTGTGAGGTTGTGGTGGGCAAACTCCTCTATTAGTACGTCCATATCCATATGAGAGAGGAACCCAATAATAACCTTGGAAGAGGAACCCTTAATGGTGTCTATAATCTTCTGCTTTTGTTCGGGTGAATCTGTCCTGAAAAAAGGCAATGAGTACTCAAGGCAGATGCCGAGCTGTGTGGCTATTTCTATAAATGTGGCCATTCCATTGTTCCCATAGTCATCATTTGTTCTAATAGCCCCTACCCAGGTCCAACCAAAGTGCTTGACCATTTGGGCTAGAGCTCTACTTTGGTAGTAGTCACTTGGTATGGTTCTGAGGAAGGATGGATACTTGACTTTGTTGCTAAGACAAGCACATGTTGCAAAGTGGCTGACCTGGGGGGATAGAGAATAATATCAGAAATGCATTATTACAGATCAGAAAAACTTACAAAGTGAGAAATTAACACAAATGAAAAGATTCAGACAGCTAGAACCGTAAAAAAAGACACATGATATCTCAATGTTCAACCAAGGATTATTTTGAAACACTTCACCATTGGGGTGTGAAAAGGTCCAATTACTGTGGATACAGCCATACAGGGGGAAGATGAGGTCACTCCTATAATGGCAGGGACAGATCCACTGCATGGCTTCTCAGACATGGTGGCTGTTTCCTCATTTCCATTGATCAAAGAAAGTGCGACTCTGACAGCTCGCGCAAGTGAACCACATACATCATACATCTTGTAGCCTAGTTTAATGCCAGGCAGAAGGTCTGTGCTGTTGTTTATCTCCTCAATGGCAAACAGCATTGACTGGGCAAACTGGAACGCTCTGAAATTCAGACTTGAACCAAAGGGTAGTTATTACATATAACATCAAAACATGTCCTTTAGAATTAGTTAAATCTATATGTATAGATACAATTTAAAACTACCTTATACACTGGAGTGGTAGTGGTCTGTGCATGTAGGACGACTCCACAGTCCTCCAGCTGCTGTGGAACGAGAAGATACCACCCAAAATGATGTCTCCAGTCTTGAAGAGCTGGGGCTCCTCTGGCTCCCCCATTAGGCTGCATGCTCGCTCCTCAGACTTGGAAAAGGACGCCACGAGCAAAAGCTGCAGAAGAGCCAAACCCTGCTCTGACCACCTCTGTGTGGAGAGCATACCTAACATGGGTGGCATCACATGCAGCAAAGAACAAGGCTGATACAGCACTGGTATTTATATCAAAGAGGAGTGTATCAAATATAGTAATCTGACAGTATTAAACCTTCTGGGGTAGGGGGTAAACAATTTGTTCAGGTGAGCACACTTGTTAAACCAAACGTTACCCATTTATTTAATAAAAATGTAATGCAGAGAAAGCAAAATGGAATCGTTATGAATGCTTTTAGATAAGTTAACTGGCAGATATGCCCATAAATTGATTAAGGTTAGTATGATGGAAACGCAAACATAAATGATGTAACAATATTATATTTGTTTTATTGTTATGATTATCAGCCCCCAAGTGATGGACCCTAATAAGTCTCAAAACTAGGTCAGGTTTCAGCTCAAACTATAGCACATAGGACTTAACTAGATGGTTTCTTGATGCAGTTTGACGTAGTATTTGCATGTTTTTGCTGTGATTGGAGCATTTGCACTTCTACTATTGATCACCGTATTTATATACATGGTCTTGTTACATTGAGACGAATATGAATGTCAGTGTGGGAAAAAAATGTGTGTCAGAGCAGTAGAAGGAGGCAGTCTTATTTCTGTTCTGTTTTCATTAGAAATGATCCACTTTGATGATAATGAGACGGCACCATATTATCTTTGTGCAGAACATTATTTCATTTCCTTTGAGTTTACTGACTGAACATTTTAAAACTCGTTTTATCATTTTTACCAGGGAGCAATTGGCAAAAAGGCAAGATGGGTGGTTATTTGAATCTCTTTATGTTCATAGGATTATATTTTAATAAGTAATTAAAATGATAGCTATTGCTCTTTTGAATAAAGCTAGAAAAGCACAAATCAAGCTGCAAAGATGGCAAAAATATAATTTGTCCCAGTCATTCATGCTACAGTCATTAATGAAATATATATTATTTAACTATGAATGAGTACATCTACTAATCTAACTCTTCTTTTCCATCATGTTCGTTTTTGTGTTTCTTTCTGGTTTAAACAATATTATGTAGCATTTAGGGAAAAATATACAAAATAGTAACCCAAAACTAGAGGCCAGGATAGCAAATATTTCCACAGCAACACTGAACTTCCCAGGAGAACTGACATAAGCAGGGATGAAGGTCATCCAGACTGCACAGAAAATCAACATGCTGAAGGTGATGAATTTGGCCTCATTGAAGTTATCAGGCAGCTTTCTGGCCAGAAAAGCCAGTATGAAACATAATAAAGCTAAGAGTCCTATATACCCCAACACAGCCCAGAACCCTATAGGGGATCCTAATGCACATTCTAGAATGATCTTATCTTTAAAATGTCTTAAATTCTTAAATGGATAGGGAGGGTTGGCTGTTAACCAAACAATACAAATCCCAACCTGTATAAAAGTAAAAGCCAGAACAACAATTCTCTGTCGGCGAGGTCCAAACCATTTCATAAGATTGCTACCTGGTAGTGTAGCCTTAAATGCCATCAACACAGCAAGAGTTTTCCCCAGAACACAAGAGATACAGAGGACAAAGGTGATCCCAAACGCTGTGTGGCGAAGCATACAGGACCAGTCTGATGGACGGCCGATGAAGGTCAGAGAACACAGGAAACACAGAGTCAAGGAGAAGAGCAGCAGGAAGCTCAGCTCAGAGTTGTTGGCCTTGACTATTGGAGTATTCCTATGTCTGAAGAAAATGAATGCCACTGTAGCAGTCAAGCAGGCTCCTATCAAGGAAGACAGTGTGAGAATTGATCCCATGATTTCAGTAAATGACAGAAACTCAGTTTCCTTTTTCTCACAATCATCTCTTCTCTCATTGGACCAGAACTCAGGATGACATCGCACACAAGTGATAGAATCTAAAATTCAATAAAATAAGGTATAAACATTAGATTTCATGAACATTTTAAGGAAAGTAGTAACATTGTGTAAAATACATAACAATCTTATGATTATTAAAGGTGCCGTGTATAGAATTGAGTGTCATTAGGAACAGACTTGACAAATGGAATATAATAATCATAAATAAGTTTGTTTTATTAGTGTTTAATCCCATGAAAATAAGAATTGTGTTTTTGGCACCTTAGACTGCACCCTCTATATCTACACTGAGAAAAGGTCATTTTCAATGGACCCTGCCACTTTGGACCCAAATTGTACTACGGACGCCCAGAATGGACAAAAGACTCTAGAAGTTGCACATCTTTATTTGACAATCATACCCTATCTTACTTGTAAACTTTGACCTATACTTTTTCGGACAGCTAAACTAAATACAATTAATGAATCCATCAAGGATTCCCATCACTTAACTTTTGGCAACTTGATACTGTCTTAGATGATGAAATCATTTTGGTGGAACCGACTGACACATTACCGCCAAGTACAGGCCCCCGTAACCCTTCCTACATCTTTGTAAAGGGAGGGGTGGATATTAAGAAGGTGGTAATCTGCAACCTCACCGCTAGATGCCAATAGTTCCTACATACTGGACATTTACAATGTAATCTAAAACTGCATTGCTTTCTCTAAGGTCTTCTGGATTTTGATGAGAACCCATGATAAAAATAAATGCAAAAAAACCTTCACTTTTGAAGCATCAAAGCGCAATAAGTAATTTTTTAACCACGCTAATTCACTTGAAAAGGGCTTTTGAAGCTCTCCTAACCCCCATAGTCTGTTGATACTTTGCAAGTTAAGAACCAAGATGCAGGTTATTAACAGCTTCAAAAGCCATTTCACATTGTCCTTCAAAACACTTGTTGTCAACACATATGGTCTGTGGAAACAGAAGAATATAATAGTCTTCAAGCGACTGACTAATGTGAATGCCAATTATGAAATTGTGATCTTATGCATAGACGATAGATGTTCATGATTGGGATATTTACATTACAGTCATAATGGAAGGATAATCTAACTGTCATGATAAATTACTTGCAGATAAGTGCCATAGATGAGTAAATAGAAGTGTCTCAAAGCATTATCTTGTTTGATTTACAGCTGCTGGGTAACATAAAGTGCTAGGCCGTTTAATTATTTAGACTGCTTCACTAATTGCTGATCAAGCTACACTGCCTTTATGAAACAGTCCATAGATAAAGTTATAAGCCTCCCCTGTCTTTAATCTGCTTTGACACTTCTGTGAAAGGGTTCCCTAATTGAACTAAGAGCAATGCTAGTACCTGTCCTGTTACTGATTTCGCCTTCTGCACACGGTATACAGTCATAGCAGCAGACAGGCTTTCCTTTCTGGAGGACCTTGCGAGTTCCCGAATCACAGGTTCCACTGCAGATGGACACCGGTACCTGCATGTGCAAAACATATTTTATAAAGGGGTCTGAGGTCTGGGCTTATAATTATGCCAAAACAAGTTGTACCTTTTTTGAGTTATTTGCCCAATAAAACGTCTTGTTATCTAGATTGAGTTGTTTGTCTTCAGGCAGAGAAGCATCATAGAGACCGATGGTAACAAACTCCACACTGCCATCCTTCTTGGGCTGCCAGTTTATGATGTCATACTTTGCAGCTGGGTCTCCATTCTCATTAAAGTAAACCTCCTCTCCCTCTTTTGTTTTAAAATGATTTTTTTTGATATTTTGCAAAATCTGAAAATAGATGCTTGATTTATTATTCATCATGTATTTCCTTCAGACAAGTTTTTTTTATAACAGCGTTTACGTTACATTTATATTATATAACATTATGTGTATAACTGACCGTGAATGGATCTGGTGATGCAGTGTTGCTACACTTTTGCCCACAGCCAAGAATATTGTGAAGACTGTGCGCTATTGCATACACTCCTTTATATACATTGTTAAAGATAGGCATAAGTGACATGTCATTGAAGCTATTTTCCAACCCTGCGATATCTTCATAACCAGTACACTCTTTCTGACTGCCTGCTGTTTCCTTTGTCCATTTAAAGCTACAATGAAAAGCGGTCTCCCAGAACTTTGTGAACAATTTCTCTCCAGAGGAGTTGAGTGGTTTCACATGCAACATGAACTCTCTCAGTCCAGTGACCTCAGCCTTTGGGATGGCAAGACCAACCGAGCCATCAAGGATGTAGTGACCCTCTGTCGTAGCAGTTACAGAATCTGATATCCAGGCCTCCGTGCCTACCCATTGGTAACCTGTGAGGTTGTGGTGGGCAAACTCCTCAATGAGTATTTCCAAATCCATGTGTGACAGGAAGGTGACAATTACCCGAGAAGTGGAACCCTTAATGATGTCTATTATTCTCTTTATCTTTTCTGCTGGATCTGTTCTGAAAAATGACACTGAGTACTCAAGGCAGATGCCGAGCTGTGTTGCTGTGTCTGTGAATGTGGCCATTCCATTAGTCCCATAGTCATCACTAGATCTGATGGCCCCTACCCAGGTCCAACCAAAGTGCTTGACCATTTGGGCTAGAGCTCTACTCTGGTAGTAGTCACTGGGTATGGTTCTGAGGAAGGATGGATACTTGACTTTGTTGCTAAGACAAGCACATGTTGCAAAGTGGCTAACCTAGGGGATAGAGAGGAACGATATAACAAATGTGTTAGATAAGTTACACAAAGTGAATATAAAAATCAACATAAAACTACAAATTTAGAAGCAAATGCTTTTGAAATATATTCTATGATTAGGCTCGAGATTATTTTATGAAACCCTTTACCAGTGGGATGTAGAAAGGTCCTAAAACGGTGGATATAGCCATGCAGGGGGAAGAGGAGGTTTCTCCCATAATGGCAGGGACAGAGCCACGACAAGGTTTATCAGACAAGGAGGCTGTTTCCTCATTAACATCCGTCAAAGCCAGCGCCACTCTCACAGATCGTGCAATTGAACCACATGCATCATATATCATGTATCCCAGTGTAATGCCGGGCAGAAGGTCGCTGCTGTTGTTTATCTCTTCAATTGCAAATAGCATCGCCTGGGCATACTGGAATGCTCTGAAATTAAGACTTGAATCAAATGGTTAAGGATCCAAATACGCATTCATCATATGACTTTAAATTTGATGTGAAACCTTAAATGATGAAATGCAATGTATATGTATGAATATAGACATGCAAAAAAGTGTATTACCTAGTGCACTGCAGTGGTAGGGGTCTGCTCGCGTAGGTCGGCTCCACAGTCTTCCAGTTGCTGTGGAACGAGAAAATACCACCCAAGATGATGTCTCCAGTCTTGAAGAGCTGGGGCTCCTCTGGCTCCCCCATCAGACTGCACACTTGCTCCTCAGACTTGGAGAAAGACGCCACGAGTAAAAGCTGTAGAAGAGCCAAACCCTGCTCTGACCACCTCTGTGTGGAGAGCATACCTAACACGGGTGGCATCACATGCAGCAAAGAACAAAGCATACACAGTAGTGGCCTTTATAGGGAGTTTGATACATGATGTATTGGGACAATAATTCTAATCTGTATGGTGTTTTGTGTGTGTGTGTGTGTGTGTGTGTGTGTGTGTGTGTGTGTGTGTGTGTGTGTGTGTGTGTGTGTGTGTGTGTGTGTGTGTGTGTATGTGTGTGTATGGGGGGGTGGGGGTGGGTGTGTGATAGTTTTTGTGTGAGTGTGTGTGTGTTTGTGTGTGTGTGTGTGTGTGTGTGTGTGTGTACTCGCCTAACTATCCAACAGTGGACTTCGGCGTCGTAACACCTTCACCAACAGGGGACCTCCGAGCCAAGAGGGGACATTTTTCAGGTCCCCTTTTGGTCATGCCTTAAATCAACCTAAAAACATGCCTAAAATATTTTGACGCATTTTCACAACTTTTGCAAAGAGGGGAGCTGAAAGTGTGTGAGTGTTTAGTCCATACTCTATAGCGCCTCTGCTGGCCAGAGCTTGATTTTCAACGACCAATCCACACACGTCGCTTCAAACACTGTCTGTCAGAGTGTAGAGGGCTGTTAAACAGACTACTTAGTAAAGTCTCTTGAAACATGCAAACAAAAAAGGCTCAGCTTTAAAAGTTCCACACTTTTTTTGTATGTAGTGACAGGGGTCCACTAATAATAATAATAATAATAATACATTTAATTTGGATGACACTGTTGGCTATTACAAAATGACACAAGTCCCTTCTTAGATAGCATGGAGCGACATTCACACTCCTTCTTTTATGAAAAGAGGTAATAACTATATATACTGTAAGGGAAAGATAGTAATCTCAACTAATGTAATAATAATTTGTCAAACTTGATTTGTTAGTGTGTTTTTAGGAATAGAATTGTCTAACAAAAAACCTATATATTAATTTGTATCAATAAAAATGATAAACAAATACAATATAAGGGTCTAGACCTTTGAAATGGTTCAATCCCCAAATTAGCCTTAATTTACCAATTTTACAATGTATTCCAGTCCCCAATCTATTTTTAAAGAAATGCATTTGAATTGTTGATTTGCATCACAGAAAATGGTCCACACTTGTACTGTATGGAATGACAGGGGTCCACTGTTGGCTGATACATAATGACAGAAGTTCTCTCTTAGATAGCATAGAGTGACGTTCACACTCCATCATGGATGAGTAAAAAAAAAAAAAAGCAAAATGGATAGTTCTTAAGAGGTAATAATAATCTAAATAAAATATGATATATATATATGTATATACATAGTGTTATTTTGCAATTAAAGTTGCCCCAACAATGTTGTCATGAACAGAAATATCTAAACTTAATAAGGTTTTTATTTTTTTACAACTACAAACTTGTGTGCTTAGTCTACGGTTAAAGGAATGCATTTTATCTGTTGATTTGCATAACATAACTTTTTCTAATGACCGGGGTCCACTGTTGGCTATGACAAAATGACACAAGTCCCTTCTTAGATAGCATGGAGCGACATTCACACTCTGCTTTTATGAAAAGAGGAAATAACTATATATATATATATATATATAATATATAATGTAAGGGAAAGATAGTAATCTGATCTCAACTAATGTAATAATAATTTGTCAAACTTGATTTGTTAGTGTGTTTTTAGGAACAGAATAGTCTAACAAAAACCTATCTATTCATTTGTATCAATAAAAATTATAAACAAATACAATGAAAATACAATATAAGGGTCTAGACCTTTGAAATTGTTCGATCCCCAGCTCAACATGTACTAGTTGAGCCGAGTCCAAAGACACCAAGCATGACACTCTAGCAAATGGTAACATGTATTTTACATGGTACACCTATGGTCTAGGACATGATCTCGGTGTAGCAAGAGGGCGAGCTTGATCTCATTGGACTCAGCTTAACGTGTAGATGCTAAATAACATGTAATTTGTCAGAAATCTCCATCGGGAAGCAAATCTATAGCTGGTCATTATTGATAAAGGTCTCCAAAATCGACAGCTAATTACTACCCCGAAACATATTCAAATATGATGTGTGGCACTGTTGCAATCGCCTCAAAACGTAGATGTCAAAGCACACCTTGTTTGCACCGTTACGCCACCGGGAAGATATTTTCATACTTCTAATGGCTTGATTCATATTTTAAGGTTCTCGGAGTGAGACTTTAAGTGGCTGCAGCAGAAGTGTTGAGACGAAAGATGAGACATTTATAGAATATTCCCATTCACATTATGATTCTTCGCACGACCTGCAGGTTGGAGAGACTGAAATAACCCCCAAAATGAGTAATAATGTAAAAGCAGTCAAGTCCCACAAATTGCTTGAACTATTTATTTCATTCCATTGTTTCGTTGATATGCATTATTGAAAAGTTTCAAGCATATGGATTTAATGCAATATCCACAAACGGTTCAAAATGGTACCATGATATGCAGTCACAGGTACATAGTTATCACCTGACAAACATGTCAGGTTGAAATCAAAGGCAGTACAAATAGATAAAAATGTAGCTGAAGTTTCAAATGTCTTGTTTATTGTATTAACCAGTTCATTTCTCTTTTGTGAAAGTCACCAAAAGTCCAAAAAGGTTAAACGCAAGGTCACAGGCTAACTGGAGCTGTGTTGGGAACCAGCAGCAAAGAGATTCCATGGAAACTTTCTACCCATGTTAAATAGATTTAGCAGTTGGCAGTTCCTTTTCTGCCCATTCTTTTTTAAACTTGTGGAAGCACTTTTGCAGTACTGGGAGACACCATTTCCGGCAATGGAGCTAGATTCTAAAAATATCAAAAGATGCCCAAAGCAAATACCTTTAACCCATAGTTGTGTTTTATCAAATTAAAAAATGTGAGTTTCATTGACCACAAATTGAGCAGAAATATTTTGCATACAAATCTTTGAATAGTTTAACCTCATTAAGAAAAATACATACGTTAATTTTTTTTATTAGTGAAGCCACAAGTTTTGCACATTATCCAAACAGAATACCTGAAATGTTGATATTTTCAGCCCTTTCGGGTTAAAACGAGAGAAAAGGACAACCTAACAAGAGTGAAAAGTTTGGGTTAGGTGACCTATAGTTCAAAGATGTCCCTGGTCAGGTAGACTAAATAAAAGTGTATTCCCAATTGCTCCAGGACATTCGTGTAATTTACTTGTGAGCTCTCCCTCAAGCCTAGAGAGACATCAGTGTTGAACCACCAACTGAAAGGGGGTATTTGCCATTAGTATGAGTGACAACATTTCATGGCTATTAATTTAGTTCATTATATTTAGCCGATTTGAATAGACTTTTCTAGCAGGTGAGGCTGTCAAAGAACTAAATATGGAGCAACTACAAAAAGTAAATTTGCAGCATGACCAAATTATACAAAAAGTATAGGAACTGTTCTAGCAGATATGTTTTAGAAGTCTCTTTTTTGAATAATTGTCTTTGTCACCCTGTAGTCATGCCATCAAATCTGTTGGGCAAAGTACCGCTACTGATTAATCCAGTAGACTCACCAGTCAAGTCCCCCTAGTTAGAAAACGGAAGAAACCCAGTTAGTCATGTTAATTATTCTGTTGTTACAAATGAAGACTAATACTTTCCACATATTGCGATCCAAGTTACTGACTGCAGTCTTGGATTTTATAGTTCTATATGAATAGATTCAATTGACTAAACTATTAATCATGCTTCAGAAGAATTAACCTTTCTTGGATGGCAGATCTACCACAAGCCTCCATTGCCACAACCTCCAGACGTCTTACGACAACTCCTCGACTACTGCAAGCCAACAAATTGGCTCTTGCACACCAGACACGCATTTCGCTTTATTTTAGGTTTTAAAGCATCTTAAAATACCCAAATCATCGCTCCAATACACAAGTCAGCTAATGGCCTACAAGGAAATGCTGAAGCTAGTGTTAGTGATGTCGATATAAATGGACAAGCTTGCGTGTACAAATATACAACTAGAATTGCAAGGTTCACAGCCCAGTTGCATAAGTGGTCGCAACCGTTGGATTGTAAGCAAGGGTAAAAAAAAAAAAATAAACTGCCACAAACTAGTCAACATGGTCAATTGGAAGCCTGTACAAAACAACCCTGGAATAGTCAAATGCAGCTTTACAGCGGATGAATTAAGCCAAATTGCATAAACATCCAATGGTAAACAGTATACAAATGCAATCAAGGTTGCACTCACACTAGGCCATCTGGCCGTGGCCGTCGCAACTGTGGCCTGGCCACGGTAGGCTCTTGTACATACGCCATCACGTCGCTAGCATCCAAACAATTCTACCAAACCTTAACCAACTAGTGAAAAATGGAACAAAACTTTAGCACACACCCAGTGACTAATCACCTTGTCCAGGGGTGTTCCAACGTGGTTTACCAGAGGGCCTTGTGGACTTAAAGTAAGCCACACATTTGACAGACAGCACCGAATGACGTTAAACTAAGCTAATCTACAGGTTACCAGTGCTAGTGCAATTACATGAGCATTTTGCACAATATTTGTACTCCAATGCTACGTAAAGCAGGCTTCTTCAGAAACCCGTAGCCTGCTACATTGAAGAGCAACTTTAACAAATCCTGACCAAGACCGAAAGATGGCTCTGGAAGCCACTACGGCCCACGCAGCAGATTACTGCGTGGACCGTGGTGGCTTCCAGATCAACCCTTCGGTGGACCATTCATACACATGTATTCCGAGGATGTTTTGAAGACACTGGAGTCCCATGGCACTAGATTCCTTTGAAGACTAAGTTGGTATGGGGGGGCCCAAAGGGGGCCCCCCCATAGATCTTGTCAGTCATCTAACACCTGTTAAGAAAAACACACACACATCACAAGATACAAATCAGCAAAGCTAGGTTAACAAACAGCGGTGACATGCATGTCAAGGTGCAAAGAGCAGGGATACTGATGGCTTGTGTCTGAGGAGACAGCCCAAAAACATCAACATTTAATAAAGGAAAATAACTTTTACTCACTGCGGTGGTCTGTTTCGAAGTGCCATGTTGGTAGCAATATTTGTCTGGGCTGTTCAGTCAAATGCCCACAAAAACAAACACGCAACAACGCATACTTTCAGTTTGTATAAAGTGACAATAGTGATCTGCAATCTAGATCGAAAACTTTCAACCCTCACTAAACTCAACCTCGATTGACACAGGCCGATGCGAAAAGTAAACCAAACAAATTGTGTTCACCTTTAATAAAGGAGTGCGTGACAGGTGATCTCAATTAAGAGCTAATCAGAAAGAACACACTGATCGGCCATGAGTGAGACTATCAAAACGAGGACGAGGATTTAACGGAATTGTTACCATTCAAATTCAAATTTCTTTATTATTGGATAGGCTATGATATCAATGATTTGGGCTTTGAGTAGGCCTATATTTCTTCAATATATTTCTTACATTTTTTCACCCCTTCGCCTTTTGAATATGAAATCTATAATCTCAGCCTCTCTATAATTTGCCCAACACATATTTTATTGTTCAAATAAAATCCTATCCTTATTTTGCCATTCATATTGAATCTTTACTGTCTTTCATTGTACAACACAATCATCTAATAATTATTCATAACACTCTTCCATCTCCTTGGCTGCATTAAGACGAGGCTCGGGTCAGAGCAAAGATCGGGATCCACACATGATAAGGGATAAAGTTATTTATTAGAATAAAGTAAGTATCATGAAATCTGTAAAGGGATTAGTGTAGCGTATGGAAGATTAGCAAAATCACAAGGACCGACCGAGCCAAAACGGAGGAAACTTAACCCAGACAGACAAAACAAATACTGGGAACCACAAACCATCTTTACCATGTTGGAAATACCCAAACAAAATGCAACAAACCAAACCTGATCAGCAAACCAACATATATGACCAACCAACTGAACTACTGACCAAACACACAATTCTTTCGATTAGCCTATGTATATGGGCAGTGGAAAGTGTGCTGTGGGGATGCTGAATAGTGTTAACATAAAACAAAACATGGAACCAATCCAAAGGTCCAAACTCTTAAGGAACCACCCTAAACAGAACCCAAGCCCACAGAACCCCCGCCCTGTACCACGAAGCTCGCTTAGAGGTATGTTGAGGTATGTTGAGCTCCAAGCCTGGGTTAGTTGTACCACGAAAGTCGATCTCTTTTAGCGTCGCTGTATCACCATGGTGACTTATGCTCGCAACCAAACCTGGTCGGGAGCAGTTTTTCGGCTAGCCAGAGATCGGCTACTTAAATCGGCGTGCGCAGCTTCCTAGCCCCTCCTCTGACAATGGCGTCACCATTTGTGGGTGTTCCCGTGGACTCCGGCGCATTTCTCGTACAGGCGTCTCTCCGGAGACAAGGGTTATATGGGACAGAACCATCCCTTGGCATTGTCTGACGATATTCAGATTTCAGACTTTATTGTCATTGAACTGTGAACTATAACCTTGAAGTGAAATGAGCCTGAATTAACAGGGAATTTTCTTTTAAATTGAATCCAAAATCATATGTAATATGTCTCATATTGGAAACTTTGGTTGGCTTTTATTTTGAAACTCCACATCAGAATGTTCTGAAACCTTTTGCGTGACCCCATGGGGTCGTGAACTATAACCCTGAAGTGAAATGAGCCTGAAATAACAGGGCATTTTCTTTTCAATTGAATCCAAAATCATATGTAATATGTCTCATATTGGAATGTTTGGTGGGCTTTTATTTTGAAAGTAAATACCACAACGGCCGTACACTTCCTTTGATAGTATTTGCTTTCATTGACTGTCTTTTTGTATGTACCCGACGAATGCTTTTATTTGAAACTAGTTCTGAGACGCTATTACCGTAATGGCTAGTATATACAGGTACGGCAAAAAACTGAGTCGGCTGGCTTGAGCCCCGATCTTGATGAGTCGGCTGGCTTGACCGCAGTCTAGAGTGGAGGTAGCGCGTCAGTCTTGAATTTTTGCGCGGGGGGTTCGACTCCCAAGTGACGCGAATTTATGTGAAGCTTAAAAAGTCATAATTCTCATGCATATGGAATACTTATTCACTAAAGCTTATGGAATTATATTTTTGTGCTTATTTCGAACTTGAACCCATATTTTCAAGGCCGTGCTGGCACCACATCTATGGGGGTAAAGTGCATGATGATAGACCGGCGAATTTGAACCCCGGTCGCTGGCGTTCGGGTCTTATACTAATCCACTACGCTACAGCCGCTACCTCTCAGCGGTCGAAAACATGCGATACATTTCTTGAATCATTGGCTCATCCCAGAAGTGTCAAATTACTTACTTTTTTTATTTTTTTGATATCATACCCTATCCAATAATAAAGAAATTTGAATTTGAATGGTAACAATTCCGTTAAATCCTCGTCCTCGTTTTGATAGTCTCACTCATGGCCGATCAGTGTGTTCTTTCTGATTAGCTCTTAATTGAGATCACCTGTCACGCACTCCTTTAAAGGTGAACACAATTTGTTTGGTTTACTTTTTGCATCGGCCTGTGTCAATCGAGGTTGAGTTTAGTGAGGGTTGAAAGTTTTCGATCTAGATTGCAGATCACTATTGTCACTTTATACAAACTGAAAGTATGCGTTGTTGCGTGTTTGTTTTTGTGGGCATTTGACTGAACAGCCCAGACAAATATTGCTACCAACATGGCACTTCGAAACAGACCACCGCAGTGAGTAAAAGTTATTTTCCTTTATTAAATGTTGATGTTTTTGGGCTGTCTCCTCAGACACAAGCCATCAGTATCCCTGCTCTTTGCACCTTGACATGCATGTCACCGCTGTTTGTTAACCTAGCTTTGCTGATTTGTATCTTGTGGTGTGTGTGTGTGTGTGTGTGTTTTTTTTTAACAGGTGTTAGATGACTGACAAGATCTATGGGGGGGCCCCCTTTGGGCCCCCCCATACCAACTTAGTCTTCAAAGGAATCTAGTGCCATGGGACTCCAGTGTCTTCAAAACATCCTCGGAATACATGTGTATGAATGGTCCACCGAAGGGTTGATCTGGAAGCCACCACGGTCCACGCAGTAATCTGCTGCGTGGGCCGTAGTGGCTTCCAGAGCCATCTTTCGGTCTTGGTCAGGATTTGTTAAAGTTGCTCTTCAATGTAGCAGGCTACGGGTTTCTGAAGAAGCCTGCTTTACGTAGCATTGGAGTACAAATATTGTGCAAAATGCTCATGTAATTGCACTAGCACTGGTAACCTGTAGATTAGCTTAGTTTAACGTCATTCGGTGCTGTCTGTCAAATGTGTGGCTTACTTTAAGTCCACAAGGCCCTCTGGTAAACCACGTTGGAACACCCCTGGACAAGGTGATTAGTCACTGGGTGTGTGCTAAAGTTTTGTTCCATTTTTCACTAGTTGGTTAAGGTTTGGTAGAATTGTTTGGATGCTAGCGACGTGATGGCGTATGTACAAGAGCCTACCGTGGCCAGGCCACAGTTGCGACGGCCACGGCCAGATGGCCTAGTGTGAGTGCAACCTTGATTGCATTTGTATACTGTTTACCATTG
Organism: Gadus chalcogrammus; assembly: GCF_026213295.1. Taxonomy (NCBI): domain Eukaryota; kingdom Metazoa; phylum Chordata; class Actinopteri; order Gadiformes; family Gadidae; genus Gadus; species Gadus chalcogrammus. The sequence continues at coordinate 10,574,025 of NC_079427.1, read as the reverse complement.
GATGTTTATGCAATTTGGCTTAATTCATCCGCTGTAAAGCTGCATTTGACTATTCCAGGGTTGTTTTGTACAGGCTTCCAATTGACCATGTTGACTAGTTTGTGGCAGTTTATTTTTTTTTTTTACCCTTGCTTACAATCCAACGGTTGCGACCACTTATGCAACTGGGCTGTGAACCTTGCAATTCTAGTTGTATATTTGTACACGCAAGCTTGTCCATTTATATCGACATCACTAACACTAGCTTCAGCATTTCCTTGTAGGCCATTAGCTGACTTGTGTATTGGAGCGATGATTTGGGTATTTTAAGATGCTTTAAAACCTAAAATAAAGCGAAATGCGTGTCTGGTGTGCAAGAGCCAATTTGTTGGCTTGCAGTAGTCGAGGAGTTGTCGTAAGACGTCTGGAGGTTGTGGCAATGGAGGCTTGTGGTAGATCTGCCATCCAAGAAAGGTTAATTCTTCTGAAGCATGATTAATAGTTTAGTCAATTGAATCTATTCATATAGAACTATAAAATCCAAGACTGCAGTCAGTAACTTGGATCGCAATATGTGGAAAGTATTAGTCTTCATTTGTAACAACAGAATAATTAACATGACTAACTGGGTTTCTTCCGTTTTCTAACTAGGGGGACTTGACTGGTGAGTCTACTGGATTAATCAGTAGCGGTACTTTGCCCAACAGATTTGATGGCATGACTACAGGGTGACAAAGACAATTATTCAAAAAAGAGACTTCTAAAACATATCTGCTAGAACAGTTCCTATACTTTTTGTATAATTTGGTCATGCTGCAAATTTACTTTTTGTAGTTGCTCCATATTTAGTTCTTTGACAGCCTCACCTGCTAGAAAAGTCTATTCAAATCGGCTAAATATAATGAACTAAATTAATAGCCATGAAATGTTGTCACTCATACTAATGGCAAATACCCCCTTTCAGTTGGTGGTTCAACACTGATGTCTCTCTAGGCTTGAGGGAGAGCTCACAAGTAAATTACACGAATGTCCTGGAGCAATTGGGAATACACTTTTATTTAGTCTACCTGACCAGGGACATCTTTGAACTATAGGTCACCTAACTCAATCTTTTCACTCTTGTTAGGTTGTCCTTTTCTCTTGTTTTAACCCGAAAGGGCTGAAAATATCAACATTTCAGGTATTCTGTTTGGATAATGTGCAAAACTTGTGGCTTCACTAATAAAAAAAATTAACGAATGTATTTTTCTTAATGTGGTTAAACTATTTAAAGATTTGTATGCAAAATATTTCTGCTCAATTTGTAGTCAATGAAACTCACATTTTTTAATTTGATAAAACGCAACTATGGGTTAAAGGTATTTGCTTTGGGCATCTTTTGATATTTTTAGAATCTAGCTCCATTGCCGGAAATGGTGTCTCCCAGTACTGCAAAAGTGCTTCCACAAGTTTAAAAAAGAATGGGCAGAAAAGGAACTGCCAACTAAATCTATTTAACATGGGTAGAAAGTTTCCATGGAATCTCTTGGCTGCTGGTTCCCAACACAGCTCCACTGTTAGCCTGTGACCTTGCGTTTAACCTTTTTGGACTTTTGGTGACTTTCACAAAAGAGAAATGAACTGGTTAATACAATAAACAAGGCATTTGAAACTTCAGCTACATTTTTATCTATTTGTACTGCCTTTGATTTCAACCCGTGACATGTTTGTCAGGTGATAACTATGTACCTGTGACTGCATATCATGGTACCATTTTGAACCATTTGTGGATATTGCATTAAATTCATATGCTTGAAACTTTTCAATAATGCATATCAACGAAACAATGGAATGAAATAAATAGTTCAAGCAATTTGTGGGACTTGGCTGCTTTTACATTATTACTCATTTTGGGGGTTATTTCAGTCTCTCCAACCTGCAGGTCGTGCCTACAGAGCAGCGCACCTGTATTTAATGGTGTATTGTCACAATTTCTCAGTATCAAAGGTGAAAGTAGAAACAGGTGGCCAAAAGCTGTCATATTGTTAGTTATCACAGACAATTTTAAGTAGAAACGGGTGGCCAAAAGCTGTCATTTGTTAGTTATCACAGACAATTTTCAACAATGAATGATCTGTACGGAGCTCCATAAGGGACATTAGGGAGAACGCTCCCGGACAGAAACTTAGTTTGGAAGTCATGCTTAGTGACACGACAAATAGCCTACTTCCAATTGAAATACAAAATTTAGAAAATAAGCCTACGTGTCCCTGATCACGTTTGAATAGATTAAATAACGTGACAGTGTCACGTATTTTCGTGAGACCATACCCGTACTTCCATGAGTATACTTAAAGGAAGTATACTATACGCACTATCTACTACGTTATTTTTTCAGATGTGAGTGCTGTTCCAAATCGAGTACTCCGTGGTGCACTTACCGGAAATTACGATCACGACTGCCGCCGTGGCTCCTCCCCCGCAATAAACATCCCGCTTTGAACGGTGAACTCTTTACGCCTAGCAGCTATAAAAACTATAACAACTACAAAATGACTCTATTAATGCAGGCTATGTGGAAAATGCGCCGACTTTGGCTCAGCCTGGCTCCGCCTCTTCCGCTACGTAGCTAAGATGGCTGCCGTTGAGTGCGGGGAGTGTCCTTCAATCCACACTTCAGGATTAGCCCGTTTTGAGTACGGCATCCGGGTCCTTGAAGTATACTTCTTTTCGCCGGATCTGAATTGGAACGTACTGCGTACTCAAATTTTGGCTAGTAAGTACGGACAGTACGGGTATTGGAACATGGCACAGGTTCGAGCGTGTGCATGGGTTGAATTGCGTGTGTCTCACGCCGAATGCATGAGACATGAGAGCCCTGTACTTACGTGACACAAACCAGCACCGCAAACGTTCTCTCCCGCTTGAGATGACGTCTTTCTTTATAGGTTCATGGGTCTGATTCGCCGATTTCCCATGCTGATATCCCCGGAGATTCTCGGGCATCTTCGACAATTTGGCTATAGATTGTCTCATTACACGCTAAATAATATAATTATAGCCTAATTATATATATAGCCTATACATATATATAGGCAATATATATAATTAGGCAATATATATATATATATTAGAGCTGTCAAGCGATTAAAATATTTAATCGTGATTAATCGCATTAATGCCATAGTTAACTCGCGATTAATCGCGATTAATCACCAAAAAAAAAAATATGCTAAATATCCCTTGATTTCTTTGTCCCATTTATTCTTCTCATTTTAATTCTCCTATCAACATGGTGAAGTGCATCGGCTTGCCTTGTGCAAATTATTTTTATTGATAACATTTTTTTTTTTTGTATCAAAACAGGACGATACAAAAAAAGAGCCTATAGTGCAATTAAACGACTGCTTTGAACAAATGTCATTTGAACATAGCAGTCAGGCTACTGCTTCTTTGTTTTGAGCCAAAGAAATGTTTTTTTTTTTTTTATAAAAGATTTGCTTTAATCGTGCGATAAAATTTTTGACGCCGTTAAAATTGGTTTGCGTTAACGCCCTTAATAACGCGTTTAACTGACAGCTCTAATACATATACATATAGCATTTGTGGTTTTGGCATAAACATAACTAGGGTGCACTGTACTATCTGCGCACACCCTTTCTGAAGCCTCTCTCTCGCTCTCTCTCTCTCTCGGCCCCTCCCTCTCTCTCTTTCTCTCTCTCTCGTACCGTTTTGTGGAGAACGTTAATTGTCTTAGAACACTCCCATTCAGAATGGATTGGTTTACATTTCGTTCTGTGTAACACGCAAAAAGTCAGACTATCGTGCTCTGGAACACGCTTCAATAAATTAACGTTCATGTGCAGGAGCACGCAATCGCGTGATACCGGGTTGTACCTACAGCATATGTCAGAACCTGCACAATAGTATACAGACCATCAAAGAAAGTTTGATGTGTAGAATTTTGTTTTTAACTTTGTGCTGTTAAACAGAGAAGATGGTCCCCTCTTGGATTGTACAGAATGACAGAAGTCCCCTCTTTGCCTGTTCAAAATGACACTGGTCCCCTGTTAAATGGTATGGAGCGACACTTACACTCCAGTATTTATGTATTCATTAGGGTAGAAAAAAAATGTTAACTGCTTTCTCTATAGTACAAAATAAATAATTTGCCATAGAGCCTTTACACAGTTCTTCCATAGTTCATAAGAGACATTTTGTCATGAGGAAAAAAGACTTATAGATAACAGGGCTAACTAGGGCTGTCAATCAATAAAAATATTTAATCGTGATTAATCGCATTATTGCCCATATTTAACTTGCAAATTGCAAATTAAACGCACATTTTTTAACCCTTCTAAATATATCTTAAAAGATGATTATAGATTATTGATGAGGATTACATTTGTTCTTTTCCACACTTCATGAATAGATCCATGCAGTAGTGTGAGGGTCGCCCCATACCATTTAACAGGGGACTTCTGCCATGTTGTACAATCCAAGTGGGGACCATCTTTTATATTTTCCCATGTAAACACATTGACAGAAGCAACAGTTGCAGTTGGCAAACACTCATTGAGTGAAACAATAGGCACAGACAGCTCCCTTGCTGCAGTGAATGGAGTCCCCTCTCTGATATGTAAATATCGCTTAAGTATTCAAGTCCCCTCTTGGCAACTTCTTTAAAAGAAATCAAAAAAACACATTTGAAGTTATATTATGACAAAATAACTTAAAGCTAAACTCTGTATTATGTTTTTGTATTTTTTAAATGACCAGAAATAGAGGTCCACACTTGGTTGATGAAAACCGATAGTCCCCTGTTGGTAGGGTAAACGTGTATGTGTGTGTGTGTGTGTGTGTGTGTGTGTGTGTGTGTGTGTGTGTGTGTGCATGCACATGCACATGAAGAGAGGTCATGAATGAGCTCTCTTCTTCTTGTAGGAGTCATTGTAGAGAGTATGTAGGGAAGGTTGGCAATCTGCTCCAGTAGTGTCTACATTTGACCTGACCCCATGAATCAGGACAGCCAAGCCGCTAGGGAACAGTGTAGCATAAGGCTGACGTATGTTCATAAGGAACTTATGGGGGTTGTTCTTTACAAGTACTGTTGGCTACTTTTAATTATGACTGCTATGTCGGGGATGATATGATAGTTGTGCAATTGAAACAACTCAAAGCATACAGTATATGTATTTTAACTGGCTAGATTAAGGCTTTTCTAGTTTTTATTTATTTATTTTATTGTAGCCTTTATTTTTGCCAATCTAGCGTGAAAGACTTTACTGTAACTCAAAGTTGTGTTGGTGAAATTATGCCCGGACAAGCACAGACGTTTCCATGGTTATTTTATTTCGTTACTGTACCCATGTTTTTCTACAAGGAATCAAGTGCACAAAAAATATGACATCAAGATAATGTAAATTGCATTAATAATTTACACTGATAATATATTCGTTCTTCAATAATAATTTTTGCACATTAGTATCATTGCAAGCATAAAAACACAGTGGCCCATAACTTAATTTTACATTTTACTAGTAACATCATTCATGGCTTGGTGAAAGGAGATTTGTTATGTTGCCATGATTTTTGTATAATTACATAGTTTGCATCATGTGAAATGTGGTCATACTTGAATTACAGTAGTTATTATATATGATATATATTATTTATGTACATCAACTTCAAAGAAAACCACCTTTCCAATGTTGTTGAATACAGTGTGTATGTATAATGCAATGTCATCTATAATGTTCTTGGTGTTATCTGGCCCATCAAATGTTTCTCTGTATTTTCCCTGGTGTAAGCAATATAATGTAGCACTTGGAAACTAACTCTTCTTATCCATCATGTTCTTTTTTGTGTTTCTTTCTGGTTTCAACAATATTATGTAGCATTTTGGGAAAAAAATACAAAATAGTAACCCAAAACTAGAGGCCAGGATGGCAAATATTTCAACAACCACACTGAACTTCCCAGGAGAACTGACATAAGCAGGGATGAAGGTCATCCAGACTGCACAGAATATCAACATACTGAAGGTGATGAATTTGGCCTCATTGAAGTTATCAGGCAGCTTTCTGGCCAGAAAAGCCAGTATGAAACATAACAAAGCTAGGAGTCCTATATACCCCAACACAGCCCAGAACCCTATAGGGGATCCTAATGCACATTCTAGAATGATCTTATCTTTAAAATGTCTTAAATTCTTAAACGGATAAGGAGGGTTGGCTGTTAACCAAACAATACAAATCCCAATTTGTATAAAAGTAAAAGCCAGAACAACAATTCTCTGTCGTCTTGGTCCAAACCATTTCATAAGATTACTACCTGGTAGTGTAGCCTTAAATGCCATCAACACAGCAAGAGTTTTCCCCAGAACACAAGAGATACAGAGGACAAAGGTGATCCCAAACGCTGTGTGGCGAAGCATACAGGACCAGTCTGATGGACGGCCGATGAAGGTCAGAGAACACAGGAAACACAGAGTCAAGGAGAAGAGCAGCAGGAAGCTCAGCTCAGAGTTGTTGGCCTTGACTATTGGAGTATTCCTATGTCTGAAGAAAATGAATGCCACTGTAGCTGTCAAGCAGGCTCCTATCAAGGAAGACAGTGTGAGAATTGATCCCATGATTTCAGTAAATGACAGAAACTCAGTTTCCTTTTTCTCACAATCATCTCTTCTCTCATTGGACCAGAACTCAGGATGACATCGCACACAAGTGATAGAATCTAAAATTCAATAAAATAAGGTATAAATATTAGATTTCATGACAAATTGGAGGAAAGTAGTAACATTGTGTAAAATACAGAACACTCTTATGATTATTAAAGGTTCTGTATATAGAATTAAGTGGCATAAGGATCGGAATTGACAAATGGAATATAATAATCATAGCTAAGTATGTTTAATTAGCGTTTAATCCCATGGAAATAAGAATTGTTGTGTTTTTGCAACCTTAGAATGCACCCTCTATATCTACACTGAGAAAAGGTCATCTTCAATGGAGCCTTCAACTTTGGACCCGAATGTTACTACAGAAGCCCAGAATTGACAAACAATACTGGAGGTTATGGATCTTAAATTGACAATCATACCCTATGTTAATTGTAAGCTTCGACCTATACCTTTGTGGACTAAATTTGCCTAAATACAATTGTTTAATCTATCAACGATTCCCATCACTTAACATTTGGCAGCATGATGCTGTTATATATGAGGAAATCATTTTTGTAGAACCAACTGACACATTACCGCCAAGTACAGGACCCCGTAACCCTTCCCACCACCTTTGTAAAGGGAGGGGTGGATATTCAGTGGGTGGTAATCTGCAACCTCACCGCTAGATGCCAATAGTTCCTACACACTGGACCTTTACAATTTAATCTAAATATGCATTGCTTCCTCTAAAGTGTTCTGGATTTGTGATGAGAATCCATGATAAAACTGGACGGTGGACAGAGCCTTTGCCATCGCCGCAAAGTCAAGTCATTGCCATCGCCGCCCCTACCCTCTGGAACTCCATCCCCCTGGCCATCCGTAACTCTGATTCACTGCAGTCTTTCAAAAGTCAACTCAAAACACATCTCTTCAACATCACTTACAACACCTGACAATTTTTTTTTTAACTCTCTCTCTTTCTCATTGTCCTTTCTTTCTCTGTATTGTTGTTTTGGGAGTATTTGTATGTATGCATGTATGTACCGTACTGTTCATTTGTATCCTTTTTGTTTTGTGTTTTTTGTAAAGCGTCTTTGGGTACCGAGAAAAGCGCTATATAAAACCAATGTATTATTATTATTATTATTAAAAATGAGTGTGAAAAACCTTCACTTTTGAACCATCAAAGCGCAATAAAAAAAATATATGATCCACTCTAATTCACTTGAAAAGAGCTTTTGATGCTATTCTAAACCCCATAGTATGTTGATACTTTGCAAGGTAAGAACCAAGATGTAGGTTATAAACAGCTTCAAAAGCCATTTCACATTGTCCTTCAAAACACTTGTTGTCAACACATATGGTCTGTGGAAACAGAAGAATATAATAGTCATCTCCCACCAGTTTGGCTGTTTGTTTTCAAGCTACTGACCAATGTGAATGCCAATTATGAAATTGTAATCTTATGCATACGTAGATTGTTAGACAATAGATGTTCATAATTGGGATATTTACATTACAGTCATAATGGAAAGATAATCTAACTGTCATGATAAATCACTTGCAGACGATATGTGCCATAGATGAGTAAATAGAAGTGTCTCAAAGCATTATCTTGTTTGATTTACAGCTGCTGGGTAACATAAAGTGCTAGGCTGTTTAATTATTTAGACTGCTTCACTAATTGCTGATCGAGCTACACTGCCTTTATGAAACAGTCCATACATAAAGTTATAAGCCTCCCCTGTCTTTAATCTGCTTTGACACTTCTGTGAAAGGGTTTCCTAATTGAACTAAGAGCACTGCTAGTACCTGTCGTGTTACTGACTTCGCCTTCTGCACACGGTATACAGTCATAGCAGCAGACAGGCTTTCCTTTCTGGAGGACCTTGCGAGTTCCCGAATCACAGGTTCCACTGCAAATGGACACCGGTACCTGCATGTGCAAAACATATTTTATAAAGGGGTCTGAGGCCTGGGTTTATTATTGTGCCAAAACAAGTTGTACCTTTTTTGAGTTATTTGCCCAATTAAACGTCTTGTTATCTAGATTGAGTTGTTTGTCTTCAGGCAGAGAAGCATCATAGAGACCGATAGTAACGAACTCCACACTGCCATCCTTCTTGGGCTGCCAGTTTATGATGTCATACTTTGCAGCTGGGTCTCCATAGTCATTAAAGTAAACCTCCTCTCCCTCTTTGGTTTTAAAATGAATATTTTTGATATTCTGCAAAATCTGAAAATAAATGCTTGATTTATTATAAATCATATATTTCCTTAAGAGATTTTTTTTTTTCAAACAACGTTTACGTTACATTTATATTATATAGCATTATGTGTTTAACTCACCGTAAATGGATCTGGTGATGCAGTGTTGCTACACTTTTGCCCACAGCCAAGAATATTGTGAAGACTGTGGGCTATTGCATACACTCCTTTATATACATTGTTAAAGATAGGCATAAGTGACATGTCATTGAAGCTATTTTCTAATCCTGCGAGATCTTCATAACCCGTACACTCTTTCTGGCTTCCTGCTGTTTCCTTTGTCCGTTTAAAGCTACAATGAAATGCAGTCTCCCAGAACTGTGTGAACAATTTCTCTCCAGAGGAGTTTAGGGGTTTCACATCCAACATGAACTCTCTCAGCCCAGAGACCTCGGCCTTTGGGATGGCAAGACCAACCGAGCCATCAAGGATGTAGTGACCCTCTGTCGTAGCTGTTACAGAATCTGATATCCAGGCCTCAGTGCCTACCCATTGGTAACCTGTGAGGTTGTGGTGGGCAAACTCCTCAATGAGTATTTCCAAATCAGTGTATGACAGGAAGGTGACAATAACCCGAGAAGTGGAACCCTTAATGATGTTGATTATTCTCTGTATCTTTTCTGCTGGATCTGTTCTGAAAAATGAGACTGAGTACTCAAGGCAGATGCCGAGCTGTGTTGCTGTGTCTGTGAATGTGGCCATTCCATTAGTCCCATAGTCATCACTAGATCTGATGGCCCCTACCCAGGTCCAACCAAAGTGCTTGACCATTTGGGCCAGGGCTCTACTCTGGTAGTAGTCACTAGGTATGGTTCTGAGGAAGGATGGATACCGGACTTTGTTGCTAAGACAAGCACATGTTGCAAAGTGGCTAACCTAGGGGATAGAGAGGAACAATATAAAAAAAATATTATTATAGATTACAATTTCACAAAGTGATTATAAAAATCGAATTAAAAATACAAATTTGGAGGCAAATGCTTTTGAAATATTTTCTATGATTAGGCTCGAGATTATTTTATGAAACCCTTTACCAGTGGGATGTAGAAAGGTCCTAAGACGGTGGATATAGCCATGCAGGGGGAAGAGGAGGCCTCTCCAATAATGGCAGGGACAGAGCCACGACAAGGATTATCTGACAAGGAGGCTGTTTCCTCATTAACATCCGTCAAAGCCAGTGCCACTCTCACAGATCGGGCAATTGAACCACATGTATCATACATCATATATCCCAGTGTAATGCCGGGCAGAAGGTCGGTGCTGTTGTTTATCTCTTCAATTGCAAATAGCATCGCCTGGGCATACTGGAACGCTCTGAAATTAAGACTTGAATCAAATGGTTAAGGATCCAAATACGCATTTAGTTCCACCCCATATGACTTTAAATTTGATGTGAACTTTGAATGATGAAGTACAATGTATATGTACAGACATGCAACATTTTTTATTACCTAGTGCACTGCAGTGGTAGGGGTCTGTGCGCGTAGGTCAACTCCACAGTCTTCCACTTGCTCTGGAAGGAGAAGATTCCACCCAAGATGACGTCTCCAGTCTTGAAGAGCTGGGGCTCCTCTGGCTCCCCCATCAGGCTGCACACTCGCTCCTCAGACTTGGCGAAAGACACCACGAGCAAAAGCTGTAGAAGAGCCAAACCCTGCTCTGACCACCTCTGTGTGGAGAGCATTACTAACATGGGTGGCATCACATGCAGCAAAGAACAAAGCATACACAGTAGTGGCCTTTATAGGGAGTTTGATACATGATGTATTGGGAAAATAATCCTAATCTGTATGGTGTGTGTGTGTGTGTGTGTGTGTGTGTGTGTGTGTGTGTGTGTGTGTGTGTGTGTGTGTGTAGGTGTAGGTGTAGGTGTGTGTGTGTGTGTGTGTGTGTGTGTGTGTGTGTGTGTGTGTGTGTGTGTGTGTGTGTGTGTGTGTGTGTGTGTGTGTGTGTGTGTGTGTTAGTTAGTTAGTTAGAAATGTATTGTCCCCTTGGGGAAATAGTTCTCAGTGAAAAGACAGATACACATGACCGTTAACAACAACAACATAAAAAAACAAACAACAAAAAAGTAAATAAAGATAAACAACCACTGACAGGACAAAACCCCCAAATCATCATATTAATAGCAGTAGTTCGAAGGTGGAGAAAAGTGGGTGTTTTGAATTTGCTAAAATAATTTCTGCTTTACTCTGAACTCTCTCTCTGTAGGTGTTTTCCAGACTATTTAAATTAGTACCCAACAGCTTGCTGGCAGTGGTCACTATTTTCCTAAGCCTACTCTTCTGTGCTTCTGCTGCGCTGCCGAACCAGCAGATTATGCAAGACACTCTCCACATAAGCAGTGTAGAACATCTTAGCCATTTTACGGTCTACATCAAATGAAATCAGCTTTTTTTAAAAGTAAAGCCTTTGCTGTCCTTTTTTCTGAATGAGTTCCGTGTATGGCTCCCACTTCAACTTGTGGTCTAAAACCACCCCCAAATACTTATACTCATGGACAGACTGTATGGGCTGCCCTTGGATAATCGTTGAATGAAATGCTTTGTCTCTCCTAAAGTCAATAGCCATCTCTTTAGTCTTTGAGGTGTTTAGGAGGAGATGGGATTGTTCACACCAGTTAAGGAACTCATGCAAACTTAATTAAATGCCTACCAGGGTGAGGGCTGGAGCAGTTATTGGTGTATAGTATAAACAGTAGGGGGGATAGCACACACCCTTGGGGGGAGCCGATATTGGTCATAATTTGATCAGAAAGAGAAGAGCCCACCTTCACCTGTTGGACTCTCTGACTGAGGAAGTCAAGGAGCCAGAGTATCAGGCTTCCATCCAGTTCAAAGTCATCCTGCAGCCTCTGAGCCAGGGTATTAGGGTGGATGGTGTTAAATGCAGATGAGAAATCAAAGAATATAATTTTAATGTGTGTTTTTGGAGCTTCCAGGTGTGTGTAAGCAAGATGTAGCAAGGTTAAAATAGCATCATCAACCCCCCTGCTGGACTGATAAGCAAATTGCAGAGGGTCTAGTAGATGATTGATCCTTGGTAAAATGTATTTTTTTACTATCCGTTCGAAGCATTTCATTACCAATGAAGTTAATGCTATAGGACGGTAGTGGTTGTGCTCAGTCGGTGAAGGAATCTTGGGGATGGGGATAATAGTTGATGTTTTCCATAAAAGTTGAACAATGCACTGATCCAGAGAGGACCGGAAAATATCTGTGAAAACTGGGGACAGTTGTTCAGCACAGAATTTTAACACATTGCCACAGATGTTGTCTGGGCAGGGGCTCTTGCGTGTGTTAACTCTCTTGAACATCGCACACACTTCTGTCTGTGAGATATTGATAGACTGACTGGTTGTTAGATCAGGCTGCTTTTGGTCAGTGTTAGTTCCAATCCATTTTTCAAAACGAGAAAAGAAAACATTTAGATTATTTGCCATATCCTGGCCTTCCCCACCCTTAAGAGCTATGTTGTTTTTCCCCTTCCCCTTATGAGGGGCGCTGGTCATGGCCTTGATTGACTGCCATGCCTGCCTAGAATTACCCAGGGCCATGTTTTGCTCTACTTTTTGTTCATAAGTATTCTTTTCTATCTTAATCTGTCTTTTAATTTCTCTTTGTGTATCTCTCTTAGCAATTTCGTCCTTATGGATATGGACCAGTTTCTTTTTGTTTAAGAGTGATTTTAACTTTCCTGATACCCAGGGTTTATTGTTGGGATACGTTTTAACAGTCTTGGTTGGCAGTACTGAGTCCACACAGAACGTAATGTAATCTGATATCACCTCCACCTGTACATTCAAGTCCGGACATTTAAAACCCTCCCATGAGGTACAGTCAAAGCACCCCTGGAGTGCCATAATGCTGTCTTCATTCCAGATCTTAACAGTCCTTTTCTGGGGCTTTTCCCTCTCCAGAAGCCGTTGGTATACAGGCCGGAGATGTACCACATTGTTGATTGAGGGATCAGCATCGGGGGAGAGAGATTCAAGTTTTTGTGAGAGGTGAAATATTGTCTCTGATGCTTTAGCAATGTTTGCTTGGGGATGAATGTAGACCACTGTGAAAAATAACTGCGGGAACTCACGTGGCAGGTAGAAGGGACGGAGTGACACACAAAAAAAGTATATTCTCCAACAACCATCCATTTCCCTTTAACAAAAATAATCAAACGCATTTGTCTCTTGGTGTGTGTGTGTGTGTGTGTGTGTGTGTGTGTGTGTGTGTGTGTGTGTGTGTGTGTGGGTGGGTGGGTGGGTGGGTGGGTGGGTGGGTGGGTGGGTGGGTGGTGGGTGGGTGGGTGGGTGTGGGTGTGTGGGTGTGTGTGTGTGCATGCACATGCATTCATTTGTGTGAGGTCACGAATGAGCTCTCTTCTTCTTGTATGAGTTGTTGTAGAGAGTATGTAGGGAAGGTTGGCAATCTGCTCCAGTAGTGTCTACATTTGACCTGACCCCATGAATCAGGACAGCCAAGCCGCTAGGGAACAGTGTAGCATAAGGCTGACGTATGTTCATAAGGAACTTATGGGGGTTGTTCTTTACAAGTACTGTTGGCTACTTTTAATTATGACGGCTATGTCAGGGATGATATGATAGTGGTGCAATTGAAACAACTCAAAGCATATAGTATATGTATTTTTACTGGCTGCCGCTAGAATAGTGCTTTTCTAGTTTTTATTTATTTATTGTATTGTAGCCTTTATTTTGGCCAATCTAGCGTGAAAGACTTTACTGTAACTCAAATTTGTGTTGGTGAAATTATGCCCCAACAAGCACAGACGTTTCCATGGTTATTTTATTTCGCTACTTTACCCATGTATTTTTACAAGGAATCAAGTACATGAAAAATATGACATCAAGATAATGTAAATTGTATTAATAATGTACACTGATAATATATCCTTTCTTCAATAATATTTTTTGCACATTACTATCATTGCAAGCATAAAAACACAGTGGCCCATAACTTAATTTTACATTTTACTAGTAACATCATTCATGGCTTGGTGGAGATTCATGGCAACATAACGAAGGAGATTCGTTATGTTGCCATGACTTTTATATATAGTTATATAGTTTGCACTATGTGAAATGTGGTCATACTTTAATTACAGTAGTTATTATATATGATATATATTTATGTACATCAACTTAAAAGAAAACAACATTTCCAATATTGTTGAATACAGTGTGTATATATGATGCAATGTCATCTATAATGTTCTTGGTGTTATCTGGCCCATCAAATGTTTCTTTGTATTTTTCTCTGGTGTAAGCAATATAATGTAGCACTTGGGAAGAAAAATACAAAATAACAACCCATAGCTTGAAGCTAGAATTGCAAATATCTCCACAGCTACAGTGAATTTCCCAGGAGAACTGACATAAGCAGGGATGAAGGTGATCCAGACTGCACAGAATATCACCATGCTGAAGGTGATAAATTTGGCCTCATTGAAGTTATCAGGCAGCTTTCTGGCCAGAAAAGCCAGTATGAAACATAACATAGCTAGGAGCCCTATGTACCCCAACACAGCCCAGAACCCTATAGGGGATCCTAGGGCACATTCTAGTATGATCTTATCCATATAGGTTTCCATATTCTTAATGGGATATGGAGGATTAATTGTTAACCAAAGAATACAAATCAAAACCTGTATGAGAGTGAAAGCCAATACACTGAGTCTCTGCTGAGTTGGACCAAACCATTTCATAACATTACTACCGGGTAATGTAGCCCTGAAGGCCATTAGCACCACTATAGTTTTCCCCAGAACACAAGAGATACAGAGGACAAAGGTGATCCCAAAAGCTGTGTGGCGAAGCATACAGGACCAGTCTGAGGGACGGACGATGAAGGTCAGAGAACACAGGAAACACAGAGTCAAGGAGAAGAGCAGCAGGAAGCTCAGCTCAGAGTTGTTTGCCCTGACTATTGGAGTCAGTCGGTAGTGGTAAAATATCAGTGCTATGGTTATCGACAAACAGGCTCCAAACACAGAAAATGTTACTAATAAAATACCCATGAGTTCTCTGAATGTTAGAAACTCAATAGCTTTCAAATCACAGTTATTTCTCTTCGTGTTGGACTTGTACTCAGGAGGGCATTTGTCACATTTCACTGCATCTGAAAGCATAGATATATTTAAGCTGCACAGTAGAGACAACCTCAGAGACACCAGTACAGTGCTAGCAGGGATTCGGCCCAACAGAAACATGATGAAGGCTAAGGAAAAGGCAAGGAATCCTGCTGTCTCACTTGTGCTGTTGCTGAACTCCCCGTCAGCACAGGGGATGCAATCAAAACAGCAGATAGCTTTTCCCTTGACGAAAGCCCTCCGAGTCCCTGGTAGACAGCTCTCACTGCATATAGATCGGGGAACCTGCACCACAATAACCCAAGATCAGTCATGTTAAAATGGAAAACAATGATTAAAATTCAATGAGACTTATTGATGATGTATCATGTCGTAATTCAATCTAAGAGTTATCCTGCCTGTGTCTGTTGACCAGCCCAGACAGCGCTGACAGCTGGCTTCATTTTAAACTGCTGGCCCTCAGCTTGCGAGGCGTCGTAGTCGCCAATTGTTTCAAATCGGATGTAGCTGGATTCATCCATCTGCCAGTTCACCAGGGCGTAGCGGGCCGCTGGGTCTCCCATGTCATCAAAAGACACAGTCTCACCGATCTTAGTGGTGAAGTTCACCTGCGTCAGGTAATGCAGCACCTGCAGATAAGCATTTGCATCGTTAGTGCTTTAGGATTCTCAACATTAAATTGCACTACAGGAAAATTGTAAACAGTACATAAAGCACACCTGCCATGGTTCTATGTTGCCCCTGTCTGCACATGAGTTGTTCTCAAAGGGACCCTTTGCATCTTGGCAGGTGAGCAACTGGTGCAATGCATGGGCCACAGCATATGTGGCCTTGTAGATATTATTCAGCAGACTAGCATCAGATACATCTGTGAAGCGGGATTCTGTCTCCCGCAGAGACTCCTTCCCGCTGCAGGATGTGACTAAATCCTGGGCCGGAGCTTCGGCCCCAGGAATGAGTGTGCAGCTGAACACATTCTCCCACAGCTCCACCAGCCCCTGGTCATATGGCTGTGTAGATGGCCTGCTATTGACCAGGAACTCCTGTAGTCCAGGGACATGAGCATTGTGTGCAGCAAAACCAACAGCACCCTGCACCACAGCATAGTTCACTGGGGAAGCAATGTAACGGTATGTTATCCAGCCCTCACTGCCCACCCACTGAAGTCCGGTCACATTCTGGAGGTACAGCTCTTTAATGAGGATGTCTAGATCAGTGCCATCAGCAAATGCAACTATAACCTTAGAGGACGACTTTTTGATGATGTCTACCACCTTCAGGAACCACTTCCTTGGGTCAGTTCTGTAAATGGGCAATGAGTACTCGACACATACACCTTCCTTTTTAGCTGCCTTCAGGAAGGTAGCCATTCCACCATTCCCATAGTCGCTGTTTGTTCGGATCGCCCCTACCCAGGTCCAACCGAAGTGCTTCACAAGCTTTGCCAGTGCTTGGCTCTGGTAAAGGTCACTGGGGATAGTTCTGAAGAAGGACTCATATTCTTTTCTGTTGCTAAGGCATGCACAGGTGGCTGAATGACTTATCTGAAACACATATTAGATAGACAAGCCAATTTTCCTCATGAGTATTTTCAACACCATAACAATGCTTATTTCCTCTGGCAAAACACGTTATGAAGCATTCACATATGTTAGTAAGCAAGAAACGTATCTAAGAACAATGTTTAATCAGCCTGAGATGGAGAGAGTGAAGGGGAAGAGGATTTTAAGAGAGGGAGGCAGAAAGAGACACAAAGAGAAAGAGAAATCTCATGATAGATGTTTTACCATTTTAGTACATTCACTTCGAACCCTTGACACACCAACTCACCACAGGTATATGGAAGGCCCCCATGGTGCTCGCTATACCTATAGTGGAGGTGGAGGTGGTTTCTCCAATGACTGCCTGAACGGTTAGCTTCTTGCAGCTGCCTTCCCCTTCCATACCATTCCATCCGTTCATTAAGTTGAGAGAGGCTCTGACAGAGAGAGGGATGCTTGGGCAAGAGTCAAAGATGCTATAGCCCAGTGTTATCCCTGGAAGCAGCTCAGAGCTGTTGTTGATCTCCTCTATAGCAAACATCATGGTGTATGCATATTGTAGTTCACCTGGATCCAGTCTGTGAATCATTTCCAAAACGAATACATGAGATGAGAAATGTTGATTGTGACATTCACTGTTACATTCATGTTACATTCAGGGTTACAAAAATGTACCCCTGGATGATTATTTCTGACATTATTGAATTCATTCTGTAGCAAAAGCAGGGCAATATGTCATCCCGCATAAATCACATTCTATCATATCAATACATCTCATTTTCTTACCCATTACATTGCACGCTTCCCGGGTCAACCTGGAAAGACGGGTTGACACTGACTGGATTCTGATGGAAGGAGAAAATGCCTCCTATGTTGATGTCCCCTTCCTTTGAA
The DNA here is from genome assembly GCF_026213295.1 of Gadus chalcogrammus. Classification (NCBI taxonomy): domain Eukaryota; kingdom Metazoa; phylum Chordata; class Actinopteri; order Gadiformes; family Gadidae; genus Gadus; species Gadus chalcogrammus. The sequence continues at coordinate 10,556,598 of NC_079427.1, read as the reverse complement.
AACTGAGAGAGTTCTTTAGTGCCGTATGTTCGACACACGGATTCCTTGCCTCTGACAGCCAGCAGAGAGAGAAGCAGCAGGTTCGCTAACTGCAGCATCGCTAGCTTTTTGTGTATACCTCCTATAGAGGGAGCTGTTCATCAAATCCCTCAAGTCTAAGCGTTTTATATTCTATTCCTTGATTGGCACAACACTTTGGGGAATTAATTTAAACGTCAGTGACTGTCAGTGTTTTCCTCACCGATGATGATGATGACATATGTTGGCATTAGCAGAAGCCATTGATAGGCCTATTCCATTCGCCATGCTCATTTTCCAATTACATAACTGCCGTCAATCAATCTATAGTCCATGGCGATGTCAATAGAGACTTAGGGTATAATTGGTTTGAATTTCATTATAACATTTAGATAAGTCTGGTATACATTTGAAAATATTTGAAACGGCTGTTCATTGTGCACACAGTTAACATCACACTGATATATATATAATCTTTCATTGTTTAATACTGCTAATTCAATCAAGTCTAGTGTTTAATATTGGGTTACAGTGATTTCCGCTGGGTTTTTCCCATCATATTCATTTTGGTATTCCTCTCTGGTTTAAGAAGTAAGATATAAAGTTTTGGAGCAAATATGCAAAAAAGCAATCCAAAGCTTGAGGCCAGAATTGCAAATATCTCCACAGCTACAGTGAACTTCCCAGGAGAACTGACATAAGCAGGGATGAAGGTGATCCAGACTGCACAGAATATCAACATGCTGAAGGTGATGAATTTGGCCTCATTGAAGTTATCAGGCAGCTTTCTAGCCAGAAAAGCCAGTATGAAACATAACAAAGCTAGGAGGCCTATATACCCCAACACAGCCCAGAACCCTATAGGGGATCCTAGGGCACATTCTAGGATGATCTTTTCGCTAGACTGCTCAGTATTTCTGTATGGGAATGGTGGGGCCAGAGTTAACCATAACACACACACCATAACCTGTACTAAGATACAACCAAAAACACTGGTTCTTTGTATTGGCAATGAGCACTGAATAACTGTATTTTTGGGCAGTTTTGCCTTGAAGGCTACCACGACTGCTACAGTCTTTGCCAGGACACAAGACATGCACATTGAAAAGGTGATCCCGAAAGCTGTGTGGCGAAGCATACAGGACCAGTCTGAGGGACTGCCGATAAAGGTCAGAGAACACAGGAAACACAGAGTCAAAGAGAAGAGCAGCAGGAAGCTCAGCTCAGAGTTACTCGCTTTTACCAGAGGTGTGTGTCGAAAGTGGAAGAAGACCACTGACACGATCAAGGTTAAACTTGTTCCAAACAATGATATAGCAGTGAGGAGGGCTCCCATTGTTTCTTCAAAAGACAGGAACTCAACCACCTTGGGGACACACAGGCTGTGGTCTTCATTTGACCAGAATTGCAACAAACACTTGTTGCATTCTGCAGAATCTGAAAGTAAAGCACTAATTTTAGAGTTATTACATTTTACAAATACATTGACTTGCCATGCATTACAGATGCCGATCGTTAACAAGCAGGTAGGGGACAGCCATTTTGCTAAATGATTGCCACAGTCAGGCTGCAAGAATGTAGTTTCAAATACAGATATCAAAAAACTTGAGGGACAGTATCCTTCCCGTTAGTATTAACAGATCCCAGAATCACATTTTGAAAACCTATGGGAAAATATTTAATTATATGAATGTAAAGTACATATTTTGAATATGCATCATACAACACATTCTGATGGGAAAATATTCAATCATATTTGTGTGTTTTGTCGTATGTAAGTCGTCACCTGCCGAGGAAGTCTTACCAGTGGCATTGCTGATCTCTCCGGCAGCGCAGGGAATGCAGGAGAAGCAGCAGACAGGTTTCCCTTTAATCGTAGCCTGCCGGAAACCTTTCAAACAGCTGGCACTGCACACAGACTGAGGCCTCTGCAACATCACCACAACAACACTGCTCAGCCTGGCTTCATATATTTCACATGGATAAAAAGCATTACTGTCATATTATTATACTAATTAGTGCAATTTTAATTGTTCAAACATTTATGCTATGTATAGTATATACTACGATTATTTGCCTAACACTTATATCAACTATTATTTTATTTTTGTATGCACACAAGCACTAAAAAAATGGATTATACAAAGTATTTTTCATGTATTTTTGGAGAACTTGAAAAAACAAGATATAAATTAATAATCTATACAATTAAAGACCTACTTCTCTAGATTCAGCAGCCCATGTGATGTTAATGCCATTCATAGTGAATTGCTTTTTATTTGGTAATGAGGCATCGTAGTTCCCTACTGTAACAAACATTGGCTCGCCTGCTCGGTTCCTCTGCCAGTTCACCAGTTCATACATGGCCGCTGGATCTCCGTTCTGATCAAAATATACCCTTTCCCCTGACTTCAGAGGGAAGTTCACCTCCTTCAGGTATTTCAATACCTAAAAGAACAATTTACATTAAACATTGACATGAAAAAATAATGTGAATGTTAAAAAATGTACAAGTTAAATATATGATGAAATAATATATCTTACTTATGCAGATGCTTATATTAATAGATGTGTCTGTGTTACATCTGTGTCATCTCACCTGCTCTCTCTTTGAATTGTTTGTCCATGTACATGATGGATTGACATTGCCCCCTGTCTTTTCACAGTTTAACATGTTATGAATGGTGTGGGCCACAGCATATACTGCTTTATACACATTGTTAGATATCCGTAACTCTGACACATCAGTGTACGGATTACCGACGTTTTCTAGTTTCTCTGATCCAGAGCACTGCCTGTCACTGGCCTGGTTTTCCAAGTCGCTGTCGAATTTGCAGTCAAACATCGTCTCCCAGAACTCTTTAAGTAGGCTGCTCTGAGAGTCTTGACTCGGGCTCACCCGTAGCAAGAACTCTTTCAACCCTGAAATGTTTGACTTCCTAATGGTGAACCCCAGCGATCCGGTCAGGATGGCGGTGTTTCTCTGGGTGGCCAGGTGGCCGGCCGTGATCCAGGACTCGCTGCCCACCCACTGCAGACCTGTCAGGTTCTGCTTCACCGCTTCTTCAATCAGGATGTCCATCTCTCCCTGAGCAAGGAAGGCCACCAGCACCCTGGCGGTTCCTCGGCGGATCACACTGACCACCCGGGCCACCTTCTCTCTGGTGTCCAGTCTGGAGATGGTTTCTGAATACTCGATGCAGACCCCCTCCAGACGGGCAGCTTCTGCAAAGGCAACCATGCCGTTGTTGCCATAGTCGTTGTCACTCCGGACCGACCCCACCCAGGTCCAACCAAAGTGTTTGACCAGCTTTGCCAGTGCTCGGCTCTGGTAGTAGTCACTCGGTATGGTCCTAAAGAAGGTAGGGTACTTGGTTTTATCACTCAGACAGGCGCATGTCGCAAAATGGCTGATCTAAATAGGAAATGAGAAGGAAAATAATGAGGAAAATAAATGTTTACGATACAATGGTAACAGTTTGATGAATATCAATTATAAACATTTACCACTGGTATCTGGAACGCCCCTAATGTTCTGAGCATGATAATGGTGGAGGAAGATTCAGAGGCTCCTATGACTGTATGAATAGAGGACTTTTCAGAGCAGGTTTTCCCATGCGCTGTGTCATTTCCATTAAGCAGAGCCATCGCCACACGCATAGATGCCATGATGGAGCCACAGCTGTCAAACACTTTGTAGCCCAGTGTGACGTTAGGGAGTAGAGAGCTGCTATTGTTGATTTCCTCAATAGCAAAGATCATTGTTTGTACAAAACGAAACTCTCTGAAATTAATCCTGTAAACCAAGGAAAACCATAACAGAAGTTATAGGACAATAAAAGCATACAGTCAATATTGGACTTCTCAAACGATCTCAGAGCTGCACCACCATGTCTTGAAAAGAGAGCAGAGCATCTATCGCAGTCAGGAAATGTAAAGCAGATTTTATTTTTTAATATTATTTAATTGTATCTAAACTGTTGCTTTAAGAACGCACCTGGAAGAGGATAGACCATATAGTAAGCCCATATAGTACCTGGAACAGGTTAGAGAATTTGGAGTGTCTGTGAAGGAGAGCAGAGGACTGGAGATCTGGCTATGGATGGAGAAGACCCCTCCAATAGTGACGTCTCCTTCCTTAGACAGCAAGCAATGCTCTGGGCTCCTCAGCATCTGACAGAGTGGATCTCCATCTTCTGCCCCAAAGGCTCCTAGGATCCCAAGCAGAAGGAGCAGCATTGTAACGTTGAACAGTATCGCTGTGAACACAGTCCAATCAATGGACACACGCTGCAATCGCATCAAATACAATGTTATGCATGTTTAACACTAAAGCTTTATACACATTTGTGAACGTCGATGACATCCGGTTGGCGAGGGGCCAAAACAGAGCTCAATGACGTCCAATAGTTCCTGCTGTTCCCTTAAAGGAAACGTGGCCACCATTTTCTTTGTTACGCGGCCGCTGCTGTGGAAACAGTTACAACCGTTTCTAATTTACAATTTTTTTAAGCGGAGGCAATCAAATCATATTTTAATCAATCTAATAATTTTTTGTTGCTATATTTTTGTGTCCGATCATTGATTTATTTCGTAAGAAGCTGTGTAATAAGTAGGATAATGTACGGCGCGCCTACATTCTTTTTAAATTGACCCAGAAAGGGTGAATGAAGATACTGCATCCCCCTTCAGGGTTTATTTGTTTAATGATAGCGCTGTAGTGCACCGTCACTGAAGATTTAGTAGAGTTACAGTTGGGGGGAAAGATGCACCGGAAAGGTTTCAGTGAAAGTGTACACATTCTTTGCACTATTATGTTTTATTGTTTATTTTTAGATTAGGCCTAGTACATTTCTTTATCTGTTGTGCACTTTATTGTTTACTTGTCTCTATCTGTTGTGCCTGTGCACTTTAGCTCTTTCACCGTGGGATGGTGAGAAATATATTTTCGATTGCTTTGTATGTTTGTTACATGTGAATAAATTGACGACAAAGCTGACAATGAATTCGACTTTGACTTTTTTTATTCAACCAGACTCCGAATACATAGAGGACAATGTAGTCTTAAGTTCATGTTTACCAAATTGTAAAGCAGTACTGCCTTGACAAGTCTGTGTGCGACTTGGCCATATTAGTGGCCCTTATTGGCTTATTATGATATCTTAGATATCTCAATGGTATGTTTGAACATATTTGTCAGTGCTTTTATTTTCTTTCATTTTGTTTTCGAGTCGGTTGAAATGTGAAGCGTTTGACTGAAGATCATCGAAGATTTTAATAGTTAATGGAGTCTGATTGAGAGACCAGTGATCAGTGATTAATGTTTTATCGTGAAAAGGTATCGGTATCTATATCAAAAATTATCACAAAATATGTAGAATACACATATTCTGTATTACTTAAGGTTTACAGGGGTTACACACACAGAGACACAGAGAAACACACAGATGAACACACAAACACATACACAAACACACACACACACACACACACACACACACACACACACACACACACACACACACACACACACACACACACACACACACACACACACACTGACATTTGTGAATTCATTAATGCTCAAATTGACCATGGTCAGTTATCCCAGTGCATCAATCTATGGCAGGGAGATGGAGAGAGGCTCCCTTCCTCTTGTTTCTGATGTAGAACTTGAAGCAGCTTGATAATTTGATTAATTGTATGTACTCGCATGATCTTTCACTTTTTGGTAGCATCGTCATGGTCGAATGCACTTATTTTGATTCACTTTTGACAAAGTAACGACATTACATTGATATAATGTCATGTTCATGTTTCTGTAAGTTTTTGTGCAACGTAATAACTTAAAACGTTTGTTTCATTGAACTTTAAAAAACATGCCTCTATTTTCTGGACATCTTGGATATAATGATAAATATTTAAATCAACATCTCATACTGTTTCATGTATTTATTATACAATTATTTCAGAATAAAAAAGAAGAATATTCAAAAGCGAGAAGTAAAGATAATTTGAAATAATATTTAATTTAAGATATATAGTCATATCTTTATTGAGGTATTTATTTAACTTTTGCCATCATGTGTTTCTTTGTGTTCAGTTCTGGCTTGAATAAAATAATGAAGCATTTTGGGGCAAATACACATACAAGTAACCCATAACTTGAAGCTAGCATAGCAAATATTTCCACAGCTACAGTGAACTTCCCAGGAGAACTGACATAAGCAGGGATGAAGGTGATCCAGACTGCACAGAATATCAACATGCTGAAGGTGATGAATTTGGCCTCATTGAAGTTATCAGGCAGCTTTCTGGCCAGAAAAGCCAGTATGAAACATAACAAAGCTAGGAGTCCTATATACCCCAAAACAGCCCAGAACCCTATAGGGGATCCAAGGGCACATTCTAGAATGATCTTATCCATATAGATTTCCATATTTTTAAAGGGATAGGGAGGGTTGATTGTTAACCAAAGTATACAAATTACAACCTGTATGAGAGTGAAAGCCAATACACTCAGTCTCTGCTGAGTTGGACCAAACCATTTCATAACATTACTGCTAGGTAGTGTAGCTCTGAAGGCCATCAACACCACTATAGTTTTCCCCAGAACACAAGAGATACAAAGGACAAAGGTGATCCCAAACGCTGTGTGGCGAAGCATACAGGACCAGTCTGAGGGACGGCCGATGAAGGTCAGAGAACACAGGAAACACAGAGTCAAGGAGAAGAGCAGCAGGAAGCTCAGCTCAGAGTTGTTGGCCCTGACTAAAGGCGTGTCCTTATTGATCAAAAACAAGTTTGCCACAATTATAGTTATAAATACCCCAAACAAAGAAAAAAACACCAGTACTATCCCCATTACTTCTGTAAAAGTTAGGAACTCAACGGTTTTCAGAACACATTTATCTCTGTTTTCACTTGACCAGAAATCTTCAGGGCACTTTGTGCAACCGTTAGAATCTGCAATGACAATGTGACTCGTCACGCGGTAGGATTCATCAAAAGAAAACATGTATTATAGACCGTACCATGGCGCACTTCAGTATTATGCATAGGGTTACACAAACAAAGGACGTGTGCTTTACAGGTATTTCATGGTGTGTGATATGCATACCTGTTGTGTTGCTGATTTCACCCTCAGCACAAAGTATACAGTCATAGCAGCACACTGGCTTCCCTTTCTGGAGGACCTTGCGAGTTCCAGGGGGACAGCTTTCACTGCACACTGACACAGGCAACTTTCAAAGACAAGAGGAGGGAGATTTTGAGTCAAAATTATTATTTCTCTGTTGAAATATTAAGGCGAATCTGTGTGGCTAATGGCCACTGTATATTTGCTATTTATTTATTTATTTAGTGTACACCTTTATCACATGCATCCCTGTGTATATTATCCATATATGTAACAATCTAAACAATATATGAACAATATATATCTGCCTCTGTCTTTCCACCAGGCCACATTATGTCCTTGTTCCTGAGGACAAACTTTTCTCCAGGAGGTAATGAGGCGTCGTAGTAGCCGACCGGTTTAAACTCGACCGAGCCATCGGCCCCACGCTGCCAGTTCACCACCTCATACCGGGCCACGGCTGCGCCTGTGCTGTCAAACCACACCTGATCCCCGTTCTTTATGGTGAAATTGACCATCTGTAATGCTTCCACTACCTAGGAGAAGAGAATGGATTGTGTTGATATTTCTTTTTTGTGGGTGAAAATCTATTTGCACATCCAATGTCCTTTACCTGCCAGGGATGCACTTTAATCATCTTGTCGCACCCACTGACGTTTTTGCATTTGAGTAAACGGTGCAGAGAATGAGCCACAGCATAGATGGCCTTGTAGATGTTAGCAGAGTATCTAAGCTCAGGCACATCATCATTGTAATCCTTTGTCTCAATCAGATCAAGGTTGTCTTTACATTGTGTATCCATTACAATTTCACTGTTTGGCTGTGTGCATGGAAAGGCAGATTCCCAGAACCCTTTAATCACAAAATCCGAAAAGCCACTGATATTAGCTTTCTGCACAGCGAAACCAAGGGACCCTCCTAACACACTGAAGCTGGTGGGGGTCACCAGACTGTCAGCAGTGATCCAGGCCTCCACACCAATGAACTGCAAGCCTGTGATATTGTTGACGCTCAGCTGCTCTAAAAGGTTATTCATTTCCACGTGGGCTAAGAAGCCAACAATCACTCTGGCCGTACTCTTGCGAATAACTTCCACCACTTTCTTGAGCTTCTCTGGTTCCGTCCTGTGGAACTTCTCTGTGTACTCCACACATACCCCTTCCTCCCGCGCGGCGGCGAGGAAGATGGCCATGCCGTTGTTGCCATAGTCACTGTCACTGTTGACCGCCCCCACCCAGCTCCAGCCAAAGTGTTTGACCAGCTGGGCCAGAGCCCGGCTCTGGTAGAGGTCGCTGGCGATGGTGCGGAAGAAAGAGGGATATTCTGTCCTACTACTCAAACACTCACACGTGGCAGAGTGACTGATCTGAAGAAGGAGACAAAAGAAAAACGCAAGGAAAGGTTGATTAGTGTGAACGTGGTTTCAGCAGTTCTCGGTAAAGCACAGATTTGAACGGAGGTGCCAACCTACCACGGGTAGTTTGAAAGGTCCGGTGGTGCGTGACAGAACAATAGTCGAGGATGATTCAGACTCTCCAATGATGGCGTGCACAGCAGATTGACCGGAGCAGGCGCTTTCCGAAGTCGTGTCAGCGCCGTTCATGAGGGCCATGGCGGCACGCATTGAGGATAATGTGGAGCCACAGTTATCATAGATACGATATCCAATAGAAACATTGGGAAGAAGATAGTCACTGCTATTTATCTCCTCAATGGCAAAGATCATAGTTTGTGCAAATCGAAACTCTCTCAGATTCAAACTGTAAAATAAATGATTCATAAAGTGCTTGATTATTCTATTAAATCACAATATAACCACATTCATCTGTTTAGAGTCATTTTGCAATTGATACAGGGAAATCATACGATACCTTGAGCATGTAAGCCGTGTGGGTGTGTCTGTAAAGGACAGTAGTGGCTGAGTTATTTTGCTGTGGATAGAAAAGGCTCCTCCAATGGTAACATCTCCTTCTTTGGACAGGAGAGGGGACTCTGGACTGCCCAGTATCTTACATAGGGGTGTCTTACTCTGTGCTTCGATTGCTCGCACCACCCAAAGGATAACTAGCACTAGCATCACTAGTGACAGTTTAAAAGTCATGTGAAAGTGACCACACTTACACATCAAGTCGAGCCAAGTTCAACCTGGACATGTTGGTCTCTATAATGTCAACTTATAACCTTGAAGGTTGCCATGGTCACTTGGCAGCCAATCAGGGAGACCGGTTGGATGAGACAGTCTCAACAGGACGTGGCAGACATTTGAATATCATTGTGATACAATAAGAATGCATGATTTACAAAGTTCTCTCACATAGCCTGTTGAGTATCATGTACTTTTGACGGAAACTTTTGGTTTATATTTTGAAGTGTAAAGCAACCTAAAAATGGGTTTGATTCCTTGAATACAATTTTGAAATTTTGGATAATTGAATTAAATATCTAAAGAAACATAATTAACCCCAACCCCAGCAATTAAGGGGGAATTATAATGATGGTGCCCATTCTTGTCCCTATGTCAATAGTGTCATCCCTGTCATTTCCGACACAATTCATTTGACAAATAAATGGTTCTATATTTATAGAAGGCAAAGTGATGCTATTCATGCACATCATGCATTCAACCATTTGACCAGCTATGTTTCCTATATTTGATCTGTGTAGGTGATAGAGATTATTGATAATTGAGGGTTACTATATCTATATGTTATCAATTATCTTTTCATAGAAAACATTTTTATGATGAAGAAAAACTTAAAACAGGCATGCCATATTGTATTTCCAGCATCTCCAGGTTGAAACAGGAGTTGGCCTTATCCTGTCCGGGGCAAGTGCAATGGCTCGCAGAAGTTCCCTTGGAAATATGTCCTCTGATCTCTGTGTCTTGATGGTCAGAAGTTATGAGCTACCTTCAAGATGTGACATTGCGGTATCTCCATCACCAACAGTACATGGTATGGGACAATCTGTGATGCTGCACCGTGAACATCATTGTGGTGGCCCGAACCTGCAGATTTATTCTCCACAACAACTGCAGGGTCTGGCCCTTACTCAAGAGGGAAGCGGGACCGTAGTTTCGCTCACCAGCTTCCGCAAGAGGCTCAAGACTCACTAGGGTTCACCTAGACACTGCGTAGCCTCCTCCCTAATAAAACACGCAACAGGGATATCCTTAGGCCTACCATACTGCAAGGTGCTGCACGTTTGACGTTGATAACATGTATTTTAACTCATTGATTAAATGTTTTATTAAAGCTGTATATATATGTATTGATTGTATAATGTCGTCTTTGTACTTCCAACGCAAAAATATACATACATTTCTGGAGCTAAATTATACTGTACTTTTGCTGAGGAAATCCCCAAACCTTCATCCTGTCCCACAAAGTACAAAGAACATAAAAAATGTATTCAGCACTAACTCATACAAGGAATATGGATCCTATGAAATTATATTGGAAAAGAACAAGTTCTGTAGTTCTGCACAAAATATACCAAATATAACACTGCAGGACAGCTGGGATACATAATAATATGGGAAGTATTTTTAAAATGTATTGTTGCAAACAGATCTTGTTGCATCATCTTGAATGATGCAAAACAATATTGACATGTCAATACAAGTATGTGCTTAATTTTACCACAAACTGTCAATATTTTTTTGGGGAGATTTCTATTTGGATACGTGCATTATATTTACAATTTTGACAGTGAGGAAAAATAAACAAGTAGTCCAACACACCTGAGTTAGCAAGCTACTGGCCCATGTAATTTTTAATTGGATGTTATTGTTAGTTTTCAGCTGTGGAGCTGTTTAATGGTTTGTTTGTGTCGCTTTTTAGCCTTGCCTAATTAAAAATGAACTCTGTTTGCATCTGTGTTGACATGTATCGCATCTAACGCTTGAGGGCTCTGTTGAGGATAAACCACAAGGGCGGTGAACTTGACATTTGAACACTTCAGATGAACCGATATGGCCTGTAGCATAAGGGAGACTTCCCCTCCCATGGCCTACACACAACATGTCTAACTAACTGAAGAACCCCCTGAGGACAGCTGCCCCCCACACTTCTCCACGACTCCTCCTGCTGGATTCATCCTTTCATGCATGTTGTATCATGAGTCTTGTTTACTGTGGTGCCTGATGGCTGAACATGGCAGGATGGATGATCTTGACCTTGAAGCCACTTGAAATCGATCTAGAATGATACAGTGAGAGACATTGAGAAATAAAAAGCTTAAATGTTGTGTTTTACTTCAACGTGGTACATCTTGTCACGTTGCACTTATTTATTCATTTATTTATTTGACAGGGACAATGCATTGCTCATTAGTAGTTCCAAAGTTAGCTATTAGCTCATTTCCATCTGAAGTCCCTGGGCGGGAAACAGATGTGTGGTGTGTGTGTTATTTAGTGAACTCAACAGACTACCTCGTACAACCAAAGTTACTAATTGTATTTTTGCCTAATAATGATATAATTGAATATGTAATATAATATAATATATGATTATCATTACAATAATATTGTTATATTGACTACAAAATGAACATTCCCACAGAAATATATTGTGTATATTATGCCACATTTTATACATTATACAATATGGTTTCCACTTGCTACAATTTATACTTTTCTCTTTCTGTTCCCCTTTTTCTAAATAGACATAAAGAAGTAAAGATAACAAAAAATTAGTACCAGGAAAAATCAAATTAAAATTTGTTATCAGTGTATAAACTGGATGGTGTTCAATATTCCCAGAGGCCAGAGAAAGAGAGGGGGGGGGGGGGGGGGGGGGGGGGGGGGGTGGGGGGGGGGGGGGGGGGGGAGGGGGGGGGGGGGGGGGGGGGGGGGGGGGGGGGGGGGGGGGGGGGGGGGGGGTGGGGGGGGGGGGGTGGGGGGGGGGGGGGGGGGGGGGGGTGGGGGGGGGGGGGGGGGGGGGGGGGGGGGGGGGGAGGGTGGGGGGGGAAGAGAGGAGAGAGAGAGAGATGGAGGAGAGAGAGAGAGAGAGAGAGAGAGAGAGAGAGAGAGAGAGAGGAGGGGGGGGGGGGGGAAGAAAGAGAGAGAGAGAGAGAAAGAAAGAGGTAGAGAGAGAGAGACCTTTGGAGATGGAGCACAAACAGATGTAAGGCAATGTTGCCCTCTGCTGTTATAACTTTGTAATAGTCAAGTTATATCCCTCCAAGATCCATCAAAGGTCTTTCAAATGATAATGATTTGAATGACAAAATATGAATAATTATTATCCTCTATAAAATATGTGTTATTATTTTATTTGAAATGACACATCTATAAATATATATAACCAATATAATCAGGTATATTCAAAAGAATAGAAAAGAATACAAGATGAAAGTATTTGGTGATATGTAAAATCTGCAAAAGAGGCCTGATGGGTATCTCTCATTGACGTAAGCAATGGACAACACTAACATTTAACATAAATGTAATGACTTGAGGCAAATCAGTTGAAGAATGAAATAAATGATTACATACATAAAGGAATATAAAGAAATTTGTAACGATAGACAATATTGAATTCCTTAATGGTTAGGGATCTTTTCATTTAAAATGAATAGTTTAATATTAAATACACGGTTTGTTCAACTAGAGTTTGAAAAGTAGAAATTATGCACAAATCTGTATTTGAAATACTCCTGAGTGTACTGTATGGAGACAGAAAATGAAATGTGAAAGCAATACTTTGTTACCACTATATTTCATTTTTTTATATAAATTGTTTGTTGTACTTTAGTTAGAATTGAATAAAAAATGTAGACATTTATATTACACATATATTACTTTAACCATTGTCAAACACTGTGTATCTCTGTTTTTAAACAATGCAATATGGAAATTAGTTTTTTTTCTACGATAAAATGAATCTTCATGAATTTTTTACTTTACTTTTCTATCCATATATTAGTATAAACATTATATTAAAAGGTTTTCCACATGTTAGGCTTCATACAATAATTTGAAATTAACAACAAGGGACCTTGCTAATTAATTATTGCAACATTTCTCCTGGGAGATGCCAAATTAATGAATTTTCCAGACCACACCTGTTGAACTCCTTCCCTTAGCTCAAGGCCAGGTGTCATCATTGTGTCTATGACACCTACCTGCCTTTGCTTGCCCAGCCCGCCCCCCTGGTTCCCACCCTAGTCACATGGGTGAAAGGTAAATTAGCAGTTCTCCAATGATGAAATCTTTTCATCAGTACAGTAACCATAGCACATGTTTTTGTTACACTTGACTGCCACAACATTCAGGCTTGTTTGGGCATCCACTGTGTGCTGTAGGGGGTATTTCAAGGCATGTCAACAAGTTCGCCAACAAGCTAATCCCTGATCCTTATGGGAACGTCTCAATTTAATCATGCTTCTAATTAAATGTTTACGACTACAGTAAATGATGTAAATTGTTGTTGTGTTTTAATTTCACATCGATAATGTAATTCATAAATTAGATATAATTGTATTTTTTTAATAATATAACCAATTATTCTAGAATGATAACATTCAAATAATGGCCTGTGACCTTAAGTTTTGTTTAAAAAATTAACAGCAAGCATTCAAATCATTAGAAATATATAATATTTAATATATTGGAAGTATAAATGATGAGATGTACAGTATTAAGCCCCAATAGTTGAAACAGCAGACAGTACAGGATAGTAAAACATATTTCTTTGACATGGTATAAGAAATAACAAGAAAAAAAGTGCTAAATTCCTTAGTTCTCCCACGTTAAAGTGTAAATCCATGAATCCAACTGATAACAATTACACTTGGCAGATGTTGATGAATTTTTTTTTTCTGATGTTAATGGCAATTCATTTACTTTTTTTAAATGTCAAAGAACCACATTACATTCTGTTCTATAGTTACACATTCCAAACAACACAACATTATTCTCTGTTCTAACAAACCACTGTGTCAAGGTTTGGATGCTACTGAGCCCATGCCATCCATTCAAAGCCTGAAACTCTCGCTTTCGTAATTGATCATATTTTTTTCTCTATATTGTTTCTCGTTACCCTAATGAGTGTGTTTGTGGACCATTCTTTCTTTCTGCTGCCAAAAAAAGGTATTCATGAGTGGGTACACCAGCCATTTCCCTCTTCTATCGCCTTTGAACCAAGCACCAAAAGGCCGCTTCTGGTACTCTGTCTGTGTAAGCCAGTAGCTGTAAACCCTTTGTTCATGTAAACCCTTTGGGAATGCTCTCTTGCATGAATCGCCAACAATTACTTTTCTAATGATTTTCAAATGATCCATTTCAGATTAGTCTAATTGTATCTATGCAAACTATTTTAGTAGCTTGAAAAAAAGTGAACACTTATTAGTTTACAACCACGACAAATATACGGCAAATACAATTTAAAACTTTGTGGCTCTTCACTCAAATGTTCATCTGTCCGAGTGGTAATAGCACATAATAGCAATAATATTTATATCCGAGAAACGGAGCCCATTATCATCTACATAGTATAGCAATTCATGGACTTCCCAAACCAGCTACATATAATACTGAGAGGGGCTTAACCTGTTGTGCTGCTTAGGACTACACTGTGTGAGATTTTTTCCCACTCAGACTGGTTTATTCAAATAATGTTAAACTAAATATTAAGAATTTGTTGTGGTGAAGCTTTGCAGCCCCCATACACATGATGGTGGACCATATTTAGCCAGTCTGAAATCAGGGACTTCCTTATGTTAGTTTTTGTATATGTTGAACTGTATATGTTGAACTGTAGTAAAAATGAATAAGAAAAATGAAATGAAAATAATGTAAAATAACATGCACATGTTTTTTTCATAATTTATTTATACTTAATTTGAACTTGAATTTCCTCAAATTGAACCTTATTTCTATCTACAGTTATTATTTGTTACAATCACCCCCAACATTAGGTGTAGTTCATTGATAAAAAAATGAAGTGATTGATGAATAATCAATAATCTTGACATTTTTCATGCGTTTTTGATAATTCTGACAGCCTTCACTTTTCGTTGTAATTGTATCCATTCTGTTTGCTGGCTTTGGATCCCATTCACTGACTTTGTAGAGGGAAACCACATTCTGCCAATAATGGCCCACAAGGACACCTACCTGAGTGACTTAATTGCTCACTCTACGTGATCAGATAATTTTCAGTGACACTGAAGCTAGCCCTCTTGAGAAATCAGGCCTTTTTGCTCCCTAAAGGCTCAGAGAGAAAGAGTATCATAAATCACACCAGTGGGGAGCACATTAGGAGAACATGGAAAGCATAGGCCTCAGGCAGTAAAACATGCACTTATATGTTTAAGGATAATTTTCATAAAAGTCTCTGTAGTTTATTGTTGTCTAGCCTGAAGGGGTGTTGATCTTAATGAGCCACTAATTTCACCACATTTAAGAGGCAAGATGAACCCCTAGATCCCAAATCATGCAATCATGCCAATGCGATTGCAGGTGGTGTGACATACCTGCAAGTGTTGGTCATGAGTCTCTCGCTATTTACCGTATAGTATCATTTCAAATATCTTCCAATATGTCATTGGTTAATCTCCTTGCAGAAAATCGGATCACTGAAAATTCAGTGATTACATTCTGATTGGAATAGTCACAAGATGCATTCAAATGGCACCAAATGCATATATCATATCAAATCATGATTCAGACTTGATAAACAATTTCAGAACACCAGCGATGTTAGGGTGAGGGTTAGTTAAGCTGGCATAAGCTGTTGCCTATAGTGAGCAAAACATGTCTCTTCTGTCTCGGTTCATCACTAAAGCATGAGGCCCATTCAGGCATAACACTATGTATTTTGACAGCGAACAACAGCTCCCCTCTCTCTGTATTAAGATCCAATGTTCATTCCGTAAAGTTGTCCCTGACACATTGTTTTGAAAACGGAGTGATATATTTTTCCAATGATCATCCCGCAAGGGAGATGGGTCCTATTTTGTTCAAGCGATCGAAGCAGTTAGCACATATAAAGCCTTCTCAACTGACCCTGAAGCGAGGTGTACACTCGTGCATCTCCTTATATTGTGCTATGATATTTGAGGAGGCTTTAGGGAAAGCTGCTTGACTAGGATATGACAAGATTATGGCACTTTTTTAGAAACATTTAGGGGCTGGCTCTTTTGTATATGTTTGTACATAATTTGGGAGATTAAATAGATAGTCTAATACTTTGATATTTTTTTCTGTATCCAGAAATTGTTTCCAGTTCTTTTTTTTTTGATTGTTGAGATTTAGCTCATCAAATATGGATGGAATGTCTAAAAAAACATTGTCCAATCTGGTATATTAAGACCAGTCTCAACTGTATCTTTGTCTAGCACAACCCTTGTTTTAGCATTGTAGAGAATTTCTTGAAAGTTGCATTGATGAAGCCCAAGGCGTCAGTTAATTTGCCAGACTATGTACATTTACATGTGCTGCTGTGGGGGATATTGTCAGTTATGTTTAACCAGGTAGAAACCAAGGCTCAGCAATGTAACCTTATACAAGGGTCCATGTCTCTGCCTGTTCTGCAAAGAAACGGGGATATCACACTAGGGGGTCTCTTTTCTCTTCATGACATGGTGGTGGAGCCTAATCGTTTATTCACCACCATGCCACCACACCCAAGGTGCACCAGGTAAGAACGTCAGGCTTAGAGGATGATTCTTTGCAGAAATATTGCAGGCACATTAGCTCAAGATATCTATTTTTCCCATCAAGTATTTGTTACCTGCATTATTCATTCTGTATAAATTGCGACCTAATTGTGAAACAAACTGTCCACCTGCAATGGACATAGGAATACCTAATGTTTATTTTTTTCTTCAAGGTTCAACTTCCGAACATTTCGCTGGATGCAGACTATGATCTTTGCAATTGAAGAGATCAACAGGGAGGGAAAACTCCTTCCAAACGTCACTCTGGGCTATAAGATTTATGACTCATGCAGCACCCCCTACCAGGCCTTGAAGGCTGCCATGGAGCTGATGGGAACCGAGCAAGATTCAGAGGTAGAGATGGTGGATAATCACATGTGTCCCGGGACTGTTCCTGTGGTGATAGGAGATGGAGGCTCCACACAGTCACTAGTTGTGGCTCGATTCCTTGGAGCGTTCAATGTGCCTCAGGTCAGACGTCAAATGCCCACTGTCCATTCACCTGAAACCATCTACTCTTTGGAGGTAACATTTTGAAAACACAAATGGAAAGAGCTGTTATATCTAATTGTTTTTCTCCTCTCAGGTGAGCTATTTCTCCAGCTGTGCTTGTCTCAGTAACAAAATGGAGTATCCTGCCTTCTTAAGGACCATGCCTAGTGACCTCTTTCAGGTGAGGGCATCAATGTACTATCATACAAAATAAATAAGCTGTATTCAAGAATTTCTACCTTAACTATTGTCTTGTGCTGATGTTTTCTTTGCTACTTGCTGCTCTGCTTCAAGGTGGATGCCCTGGTGCAGCTGGTCAGACATTTTGACTGGGCATGGGTGGGCGTAATAGCAGGTGACGATGCATATGGTCGAGGTGGTGCGACATTCTTTGACAATGAGGTAGGTGTGTCTTTATCTTTCTAAAATTATTGTCTTTTCTGAAAATTGTATTGACCCAATGCTCTTAAAGGTTCAGAAGTTTGGTGCCTGTGTGGCCCTCCATGAAATCATCCCTAAGAACCATGCAAGAGATGCGATGGCCGCTATTGTTTCCAGGATTCGATCCTCAGGGGCTTTGGTGGTCCTGGTGTTTGCTGTGGAACAAGATGCTGCAGCGCTGTTTGATGAAGCACTCAGGTATTAAGCATTGTTTTTACAACCACATTGTCTGTAGAAATCACTTTTTCACTTATGCTTCTGATTAACCTGATCTTTGTTTTGCATTGTATTTACAAGCTCAACGCTAAATGTGTCATATGTTCTGTCGTTAGGCAGGGGCTGTCAGGGATCCATTGGCTGGCGAGTGAGGCATGGAGCACCGCATCTGTCCTCTCTACCCCTAAGAAGTACCAACACATCCTCCAGGGCACTATAGGTTTGGCTATACGTAGAGCACAGATCCCTGCTCTGCAGGACTTTCTGCTTCGCCTACACCCCTCAAACTCAGATGCTTCTGAGAATCCCTTTCTGATCCCTTTCTGGGAAGAGGTCTTTGGGTGTCGTCTAGGTGAAAGGACTGAAGATTTAATGGAAAATGAAAATTATAAACCTCCATGTTCTGGTACAGAGGACCTGAAAAGTATAAAGAACATTTACAATGACGTTTCCCAGCTAAGGATTTCTTACAATGTCTACAAGGCTGTTTACGCAATTGCACATGCGATTAAAGCTATGAAGAGCTGTAATGATGGGGCTGGGCCATTTTTATTGCAGGCTTGTTCAGAGGCAACCAATATACAGCCATGGCAGGTGATTTACAGATTCTGGCTGCACATCTAGAATGTATTAATTCTAGAATACCATTTTTACACCTAGAAAGACAAATTAACTCGATTTCTCCCCTACCCCCCTCTCAACAGCTCCTTCACTACCTAAAAGAGGTGGAATACACAAATCAGTTTGGGGATGAGACCATGTTTGACCAAAACGGAGACCCCGTAGCTATGTATGATCTGGTCAATTGGCAACTGGGATCAAATGGAGAGATGCAATTTATAACCATTGGAATGTTCGATGGGACAGCACCGGCTGGCCGTAAAAAACTCCAGCTGCAAGATAATAACATTCTTTGGAATGACAACAAGACAATGGTAAGTAGTGTTTGTGTGGTGATATGTGTGACGTGGCTGTATGTGTATTTTGAACCCTGTGAGTGTCTCTTCCATTATCTCAAAGGTTCCCCAGTCAGAATGCAGCAGTCCCTGTCCCTCAGGCACCAGAAAGGCCATCCGACCAAACTTTCCTGTATGCTGCCATGACTGTGTGGTCTGCAGAGCTGGGGAGATTAGCAATCGGACCAGTAAGTATCCATGTATATATTAACACAGTGACCTACCTGGAACATTACATGGAAACTAAAGCTGTCTTATCCTTTTCCTCAGATTCCATAGAGTGTTTGCGCTGCTTGCCTCTTTTTTGGTCCAATGTTGAGAGAACAGCCTGCTTTCCCAAAGAAGTGGACTTCCTGTCTTTCAGCGACACCATGGGCAAAACACTGACGACTGTTGCTCTGCTTGGCTCCTTGTGCACTTGTTGGGTTATCTTTATATTCTCTTGTCACATATCTACTCCTATAGTTAGAGCTAATAACTCTGAGCTGAGTTTCCTGCTGCTCTTCTCCTTGAATCTGTGTTTCCTATGTTCTCTGACCTTCATCGGTCGTCCCTCAGACTGGTCCTGTATGCTTCGCCACACAGCTTTTGGGATCACCTTTGTCCTCTGTATCTCTTGTGTTCTGGGGAAGACTATAGTGGTATTGATGGCTTTTAAGGCTTCACTTCCGGGCAGCAATCTTATGAAATGGTTTGGACCAGTACAGCAAAGAGCCATCATTACCCTTTCAACCTTGGTCCAGGTGAGGCTTTCGTGTCATGTCTACTTATGCTATTGCTTGATTTTTGATGAAAACAGAAATTCCATTTTATTGTTTTTGAAGAACAAATATGTCTCTCCATACAGGTTATTATTTGTATAATTTGGTTGACGGTGGCTCCTCCTACTCCACAAAAACTGATGCCTAGAGAGAGTGCCATCGTTTTACTCTTATGTGATGAGGGTTCAGCTCTAGGATTTGCTCTGGTCCTCGGTTATATTGGCCTGCTGGCCTGCCTCTGCCTCTTCTTGGCCTTCTTAGCCAGAAAGTTACCAGACAATTTCAATGAGGCCAAGCTCATCACCTTCAGCATGCTGATCTTCTGTGCTGTCTGGGTGGCCTTCATCCCAGCCTACATCAGCTCTCCAGGGAAGTACTCTGTGGCTGTGGAGATCTTTGCCATCCTGGCTTCTAGTTATGGTCTGTTAGCCTGTATTTTTGCTCCCAAATGTTACATAATCTTGCTCAGACCCGAGAAGAACTCTCGGAAACATCTAATGTCAAAGACCAATGTGCAATAACAATGTACAATAATTATTTTCTTCCATTTCTCCACTAGGGGGCACAATAAAAGTTGTTCTTTTGGCGCTGCACTGCAGCTGCCCACTGCTTCTATTGCTGCTAGTGATGATTAAATGCACCTATACTCCTAGTGATGGTTAAATGTAGAGATCCAATGCAGAGATACTTGCTACGAGAAACAAATAAAGACTATTGTCCTTGCTATTATGACTCATTCTTTACAATAACAAACTTGAATACAAACTCATCAATAACATCAAACAATAGTGCCATAAGAGTTCAACAGCTACTTCTTATTTATTCCTGATAGCCTTGAGTTGCATTACATCAAGTACACAGCTATTTTATCAAGGTTAGTCTCATTTAGGTACAGAGATGACAAACCATGGTATAATTAATCCATTAATACAAGCTACTAAATATGTAAAATATTAGTGTTGAATCTGCTCAGAATTCCAGCAGATGGCGTCCAAACCCCATTTCAAAGGCCACTATCTAAATGAAGGAGGAGCCACCATTTCATTTAATATGATTTTTCTTGATGATGTAATTTGGTTGTCAAGGCCGTTTACACACCTGACATGAAAAGGAAGGGGATTTCACATATGGATTGATGCAAATGTTTAGCGATGGGGATACCCAGGGAAACAGATCAAGATAAACAATGAAAGACCTTTACCGAAATGACTAAGAAGTCAAATCCTCTGTATGCCTTGGTCTATCAGAACCCAGCAGTCCATACTAAGGAAAGTAGATAGTGAAGACAGCCAGTACTGTGATAAGTTTTTTCCCCATCTTCTGTTTTTAAGTCAGAGAGATTACCCAGGCATCCCCTTTTTTTCAATGCATATGATAACTTTTACCAATTTCAATAAAAATCATTGAGTACTAAAAACTGTAGGGCATTAGTCAGGCAAGTTCTGCTATAGTGTTTGTATTGCCAGTGGAACACCTTGATTTTGATTGATAAGGTTCAATTCAATCAACTGACAGATTTAGTAGGGGTGGCACTCGGGGTGGCCAATCAAATAAGGCCCTTCGCCTGGACCCACCTATGGCAGAAGGCCCTCCCCCCTATACATCCCTACGGATGTATATGGGAGGAGCAAACTAGTACCAAGCACAGCCTGATTGAGCATGTGATAATGATCATTCATAGTCGGGGTGCCCAGCCTCAAGAGTTCTAGTTCTAGCCCTTCTAGAAAGGTCCATATGAGTTGGTCAAAGTGGTGGCACTGTCAATGACGAGATACATCATCCTGTTCAGATTTAAGCTAATTTCCCACGTTAATTTGCTTAAGAGGTGAAATGCTATAATGCCATCCAAGATAACTGCAGCAACTGAGGACTGACCTGTATTCTAACCCTATTAGACATGAAATCCTAACCAACCCCTGCGCACATATGAACGCAACACTTACGTAACCCTTTTTATGGCTATATTTCAACACTATTGATGATATTAATATCATCAATGCTGATTATAATAACAGTAAATACTGTTATTAATATCATCAATACTGATTATAATAACAGTATAACTAATCATACTCATGGTTTCCTCATTACCTGATGAATGTTCATGTTCATTTATTTATATATGATATTATATTATTTAGTTTAAGTCATAAGAATCTACACACAACATATTGAAACTATATTTCCTTGAACATAGTGTGGAGTGTGTGTGTGGATGATGGCTGGTTTAAACAGCTTCACCTGACCAGGGTCTGATTGGACTCTGGGGCTGGGTGAGGCTGCAAACCTGTTGCATATTGAGTGATCGATCTGCACAGGTTTAAGACACTCATCTCCCTCCACACTCAGTGAGAGATGTCCTGCATGGCAACATGGAGCACCAGAGGTCATGTATCATTATCTACAAACATTTACAATAAAACATTTTTCCAAAATCCCTTTTAATCTAAGGGGATTTTGGAAACAATTTTTAATCTACAAACAAACATAAAATCAAATATAATTTTTTAATAGCTTCATGCAATACTTAAAAACTGCTGTATATTATTGTGTATAAAAAGCGTTTTTGTATTCCCTTGATCTACTTCAGCATGATTCTGGTCATTCTTACATTTAATCAAGTGGTCTTTTACATATTTAAACATATCTTGGATAACACTCAAGGTTTCTGCCACAAGAACTTGACATTTGAACTCTTGACACGTGACTGCTCCTTACAGGGCCCGTTCACGAATGAATTGGTAAGGAAACCCTTGTAGCCTGATTATCCACTGCCTGGTTGAAACTATTACAGAATTATTGCATCATGTTTCTGTTTACTGAAGTCCTTGCCTTACAGATGTATTGTCCACAATATCATTAAAATAATAACTAAGTTAACATATCTGATGCTAAATGCAACTAAGTAATCTTTGATTCGGCTTTTGTTGGTACGGGAACTTTAAAATTGGAATTCGATTGTGAACACTATTCAAGTCTGAAGTTATGAAATATGTATTTATATTTGTTTATATTGTTTAATTTATTATTTTGTATTTCATATTCATTATATTCATTATCTTTGATGATGCAATGCTAACATTAATACCACTGAGGTTATTTGTGTTGAGTGCGATTTGCATCATTTTGGCAACATGTTGTTGAACAGAGCAATCCCCCCTTTGGGAGGTGCTTAATTAATTAATTCTCCAAACCACACCTGGTGAACACCTTCTCATAGCCCAAGGCCTGGGTGTCATCACTGTGTTGACGACATCTACCTGCCTTTGCATGCCCAGCCAGACCCTGCCTCCTGCCCCAGTGACCTGGGAGAAGCTTAATTGGCAGTTCTCGGATGATGACATCTTTACTGTAGTGAATAAATAGTAACAATTAACCTTGATTGCGTGGTTTTGTTACACATGACTGCATGTTTCAATTTGCAGTTGATTAAAACAACACTGGAGGCTACACTATGCTCTCAAAGGATCATCCCAGCAGGCAGTTGACTTTACAAACAAGCCGATTCCCAAGTCTTAAGGGAATGTCTCAATATAATTACTTGTCCATCCAAATGATTTCTACCCATGAAACTAATTGACACAGATTTGTAATATTTGTCAGATATTCATGGCCAAATATCACAGTTTTCATCACATTTTAGCGGTAATCTTTAATTTATTTTGATACATGATTTAATAAAGGCGTCTACAATTGTTTAAACTCACAGTCTTTATAACAATATAATGATTGACAATACATTATACGCAATTTATCTTCAACCTCTTTTTGATTTAGCTTATGCCTTTTGGGGATTGGCAAGAAATGTCTCAACATATTATGTGTTAATATATGGATAAGTCAAATATGTGATGATTACCAAAGGTAGTTTTAGGATATTGGTTACTGGTTTCATTCATTCCAGAAGTCAATCAGTCATAACTTGAACCAACATGAACATCAACGCAACCAACCAGGCCCAAGTGACACTAATCAGATTACTCTGTACATATAAACGTACTGAGTCAGTACGTTTACGTGCACAGCTTAATCCGATTAAAGCCATAGTTCGCCTATGCTCCTCAATCGGAAAACTGCAATTGTCCGATTATTAATGGCTTTGAGAAAATCGCTTCATTGGCCAGTTCACTTCGGGTCCATGTTATTTCTCTGACTCTCTGATGTCCAGATTGAACCGCGACATGGAGGACAAAAGGGATTGTCACCGTATGCGAAATCCCGCCAGAGCAGTTCCTCCGGCCGCATACTCCAACAATCCCTTTCTCCTCTATGTCGCAGTTCATTGTGGACTTCAGAGAGTCAAAGCCAGCGTCCTTTCCCCCTAATTCCTTCTCAACCATGGGCGAGATAACCCCCACTGCGAGTCTTTACTTGTTTTGGAAGTACCAGAGTCGGAAAACCCTACGCAGTCTTTAAGATTCATAATATCCGAGAATATCCCCGTCAGTTTGGCCGCGGCGCAATGAATGAATAAAGATGGTTAACACGTCGGAAGAAAAAAACATTTATTTCGACAGATGTGCCTGAAGTTACTACTTTACAACCTTGTTGTCAACCAACATTTAGAATTTTTTTTACTTTTAATTCAGCCTTGGGTGAAATCGAAGCGTAGTGTGTACTGATACCATGTTGATGATGATACACTTCTTATAGGGGGTAACTACATTGGCACAACACCGCCTTCCTCCATCTTCTGCACCACCTTTTTAAATAAATCACAGTTTTTCCGACAGCGACAACAACACGACTACCGTCTCCTCCTACTTTCGGCTCACGTCCCCCAGAAAAGATTTTGAGCATACGCAGAACGCAAAATCCAATTTAAATTCGATTGACCGTAAACATGCACTGTTAATGCGACTGTCAATCAAATAGTCTGTTTGTTAATCCGACTATGTGAAACCCAATTTGATTCAATTTTAGTTTAAGGTGCATACATGCATCTAAATAATCCAATCATAGTTGGAATAACCCAATAATTCGATTTTCTTGAGTCTCATATAAACGCACTGTGTTTACATGACACTCAAAAAAATAGAGTGACCAACTGCTGGATTGACCAGGCATAAGTGAGCAGCAATCAACCTACTTAAGATGGTGATTCAAAAGTAAGGCAAGAAATACAGAAAAGTTGTAAAGTGTGTGTGGTCGTTTTTTTATTTGTTATAAATATCTATCTCTGTTATTTACAACCCAGACTATTATGACTGGACTGTTTATTCTTAAATTAAAAAATAAATAAAACAGAGAAAAAAAAGATTGCACTGTTTCATCAGATCGCAAAAGATAATTAGATGACACTAATAATGGACATTTAATTAAACTCTTACATCAATGAATGTCAAGTGCACAGTACTGATAAGCAGATCCTTCTTCATCCCATTTGCGGCAAGGTATTTTACCCTAATCCTTATCCTTCCACTTCCTATTTCATTTTCCTTTAAGCCATTGGATTCAAGTTCATTAGGTTCCCTGTTAGCATAATTGCAATATTTCATAGAAACGTAATAGGGTCATTGCCTAGTTCCATTTCAAAGTAAACTGTTGTCAAACCATTGTGTTCTGGGTGATAACTTTGTATACAATTTAGGGACACCAAGAAAATAATTATGGTTAATAGCAAATGCAAGGTCTTCTATCAGCGGGCCATAGGCTCGATCATCATTATGTCACTTTATAACATGAAAGATATAACAGACATTCATTGAAATGAAAATCTTTGAGATTTCCACTATAAACCATGATAATAGTTAATACGTTCATTAAAATATAGGAAAGAGGAAATATTTCCAGGGAAACATTAAACAGATAATTAACTATATTTAAGATGATTAACTAGTACCAAATAAAATAACTGGAAGTCATCTGGAAGTTGTGATCAGATGGTAAGTTAGTGGGACAAGGCAAAATCTAAGTTAGTTTGCAATTGCCTCTTATGGCCAGCGTTTATAATTACTAATATACAAATTACGATTATGATTAATAATACATCATACATACAATTGTTTCATTATTTCTGGCTGCTCTCTTTTTTTCTGGTTTTTCTTCTTGATCTTGTTCCAACAAAATCGTGTTGATTTTGCAATGGCTGAGTGAATAATGCCCCTAATATCACTTAATTTAACGGATTTTCTATCTTCTCCCATCCATATATGATGTGTGTATACATCATTAGAATATAAAGATTACGATAAATAAACTTCAACATGAAGGTTTACTGAGTCTATGCAGTCTCTGCTCCCTCGGCACTCAGAGTGAAAGGAAACACTATCATGGCACAGTTTAATCTTTACCTAAACAAGGTTGCAATCGCCCCCAGTGGGACACACATTAACTTAGCACATTGAGAGAACATGGACAACTTTGGCCTCAGGCAGTAAAACACTTACCTTTGTCAATTTAATTTTCACCTGTCATTTAGGTTTTTGTTGTCTAGCCTGCAGGGTTTTGGCTCTTAATTAGACACTAATTAATTCATACACTGATCACTCAGATTTATGAGGCAAGCCAGTTCTAGAACATTTATACCTATGACCTTGAAGCCTCGATGAGCTGATGCAGAACATTTTCAGCCTTCGGCCCCAAGCTTCACTTCATAACTGGGAGATCCATTGTAAAATTCCTTGAAAACTACATACTGATATACTGCTGAGAATCTGATGGATTTTCAAATGCAGAGAAATCAAATATCTCATGATATAATATAATTAAATGGTACTATATTATACTAATTCATTATTTAAAACGAATACAAATAACCAAATCTAGAATTTAACTAAAACATTTGAACTTGAAGATTTATGAGATGGATGTGATTTATCTTTCTCCTTTCAAATATGTTTTACTTTTAACATGAGTTTTAAATAAGAAGTGTTTGAGGCTATAGTCTCCACACCCAAAATTTTGACTGCCATGTTTACATTGTGCTTTAGGAGACTATATATACCTATATGATGTAATAACCTGATTCTGATTATTTCTACGCATTCAATTTAGCTTACGAATATTTCGTTCATCACCTTCAGCATGCTGATCTTCTCTGCTGTCTGGGTGGCCTTCATCCCAGCCTACATAAGCTCCCCAGGGAAGAACTATGTGGCTGTTGAGATCATTGCCATCCTGGCTTCTAGTTTATGGTCTGTTAGCCTGTACTTTGTGTTTCCAAATGTTACAAAATCTTGCTCAGACCAGAGAAGAACTCTCGGAAACATCAGATGTTGAATACTAATGTGCAATAGCAATGTCGATTTTACTGGTTTTGTGCTGTTAAATCTAATAATATTTATGACATTCTTCCTTCTACAGAGGCATAGCCCTCTTTTTAAATACTGCCTCCTAACAAGATGTTTAATATTAGTTATATTTACTACTGGGCCATTAATGTACCATTAGAGAGGACATACAAATTTGGTGTGCAATGAGTCATTAGCAATAAGTACTTTTGCAGCTCTCAAAGTCATTAACAGGAGTAAATCATGTGCATTTGTCAGTTAGGAATTCATCAAGGACAGATAGGAACAGCGGAAAGAGCCAAATCAAAAGAGCTTTATCTCTGCACGGGGAGAGGGTTTAATTCATTTACATTTTCAAGTAACCTTCTACCAATTCCAATGCACTTCTTTCACTTCTTTTTAAATGTGTGTGCTGGATATAAACAATGGAAATAAAGCAATTATTCAGACTGAAAAGACTTTAGAAAATATTTTTTTATATGTTTATTTCCTAGATTGTCTTTCACTAAAGGTTTACCTTGTCAAATGTCTCTTTTCTTTTTTAACAAATCAAACTTGATGGGCTGAGAAAAGAACATTCAGGCAAAGTAGTGCTGTATATGTATTATTCTATCCAACTGATATTATTCTAGGTTAATTCCAACCATGTGGCAGACCTGGAGTTTTAGGGTTGGAGAATCACTCAGTGCTTAATCAAATCAGACAGACGGAAAAGGTGATACCAGCACACAAAAGGATTGATTATGGGCCTTCATGCCAGATGCAACGATGCCTGAGGTATGCTGTGTTTATGGGTGGACACACTGGTAAAGGGGTTACACTACTGACTGTGAGTCGGGGGGGGCTTTCTGTGTTCTCCCGGCGCTGACATGGGTTTCTTCACACACCAAAATACCTCTTAGGTTAATACCCCTGCCTGTGTCCTCAAGCAAGGCACCAGCAGTAGACCTTGATTTTGTCGCCAGGCACTACACCGATATATATATATTTATACAACGGGGGACCTAAATCCAGCGATCTGATTGGTTCCCAACTGTTGTATAATGAGCGTATACATAACTGCTATGACGCCCGATCATTTTGTGAAAGTTTGCATATCACTCCGCGCCTGGAAGTAGAAACAGTTACAAAGTAAAACATATGTTGGATGATGGAGAGCGTGTAAATGTTGTTACTCCGGGAGTGAGCAAGGCGATGGAGAGACTAACGAAAGCTTAGGCACACGGCGAGTGAACTGCTCCATAGGATAAATTGCCGGCGAACCGCTCTATCGGAACCTTCTCTCGGAGGGACGCTAAAGTGTGTTGCATAGCGACCGTCGATGCATAGCGGCAGCCAGGAGGGATAACTTTTTTGTATTCTTTAATTAAACGGCTATTTTGACTTTCTTGGTTTCTTTTTAAATGTAGTGTGTCTATGACTTTCGTTTCGCCATAATAGTAACCGTTGTATAAAAGCAATAGATCACTTCAGTCAGTGGCATGTGCTCGTCATTATACCACTGTGAAGGGGGACGCCGGCCCTCCGCTGCGCGTCGGGGCCGGACAACGCCCCTTAACAATGGTATAATGAGCACAGACCACAGCCTGGCGTGATCTATTGTTTAATATATATATATATATATATATATATATATATATAATATATATATATATATATAATATACATGCAGGGATAGTGCATCTTCCTTTGCGAAAGATTGTTCTTCCTCAATTAATTGCAGCAAATACTTTTTCTCCATCAATACTTAAGAAGTGTTGATGGAAGACAAACAGTGGTATAATAAAGAATGTCATGAAGTGACTAGGGCTGTAACATGTAACATTGTTGCACCTGCACAGAATTCCAGCAGATGGCGCCCAAACCCCATTGGCTCGTTTTTCAAGCACTGCCAAACCTTTTTACTTATTGAAATGGCCCTAGGCGCCCTATTAAAATTCCCGAGGAGCCACCATTTTATTATGTTTTTCCTTGATTATGCAATAAGGTATGTCAAGTCCATTTACAAAGGTTACATGAAAAAAAGGGATTGCAAACAAGCCTTTACAATTTTATTTAGACATGGATACAGAGGGAAACAGATCAAGACAACAATGTGTTTATTTCAACAATGAAACACCTTTTTGCGAATAACAAACAGGTCAAATCCTCTGCATGACTCTGTCTATCAAAACCCTGGGATCCATTCTTAAAGTAGTAACTGAAGACACCTGATACTGGGATCAGTTTTTGTTCCCCACCTTATAAAGTAATTACAATTCGGACTGGCCCTGGAATGGCACAGAATGACACATGCCATTTTGTCCCATTCCAGGGCCAGTCCGAAATGTAATTACACAGAATGACACATGGCATTCTGTCCTTGAATATGATAGTTAGTATGATAATTTGAACATAAAAAGCGTTGAACGTTGCGTTGTAAAAATGGTGGCGCATCAGATATGCAAGTTTTGCTGTGCTAGTCGAAAATGCAGGTTTTGATTGATAAGTTAAAATTCAATCAACTGTCAGATTTAGTAGGGGTGGCACTCCGGGTGGCCAATCAAACCAGGCCTTTCCCTCGACACGCCCCTTTGCAGAATGCCCTCCCCCTGCACATCGATAACCAAGTATATGGGAGGAGCTAACCAGCACCAAATACAGCCTGATAGCATTTGAAACAGATGCAATGTTGAATGACGAATACCCTCCAGGACGCACATAGAACATAGACTAATTGTGTAGCCCTTGTAGAAAAGGATGTATGAGGTGGCTGATACATTTGGCATTGTCACTAGTGATAAAAGATCAGATAAAAGCTAGTTTCCCATGTTCATTTGCTTAAGAGTTTAAATGCAAGAATGCCATCCAAGAATAACTGCAGAACTTTAGGACTGACATGTATTTTAACCGTAATAGACATGAAATCCTAACCCAGCCCTCAGCACATCTGAATGCAACTCTTTACCTAAGACAGAAGAACTCTGCCACTACAGAAATATAATGGTCCACAAAATTCTGAAGCTTCGCGTAATTTAAATATCCCGTGTAGGATAGTACGGCCGGCTCATGCTGTTTTTCCAAAACCTGACGATAAAGAAGAGATCTGTCATGTAAATTGTACTTCCCTGAATTAGATGCAAAAAACCCTGAAAAAGCAGCACCAATGGTGTTGCCTTTTCAGGCCCACCCTGTGGATCGACCATCTTGTTCAGTTTCAGACTAATTCCTAAATTTAACATCTGTGCATTTAATATGAATGATTCCTTTGTATGACTATAATCCAATATTATAGGAATACATTATTGCAATGAGGAAACCAGGTCCAAAGAAGCTGTAACCCAGATATTTGTGAGTTATCACAAAAACATAAGATCATCTGTCAAAGGCCTCCCAAGGAAAACAAAGAACAAACTATTTACCAGGTGGCTGACACACACACGCACACACACGCACACACATGCACGCACATACACATGCACACACACACACACACACACACACACACACAACACACACACACACACACACACACACACACACACACACACACACACACACACACACACACACACACACACACGCACACAAACACATCATGAATATGTTTCAACCTCTTGAGAGGAAGCTCATACAGGCTAAAGAAAATCTCATCATCTATATTTTAATTTAGTTAATATATTGTTCCATAGTAACAGCTATATTTTTGCAAATAAATAATACTCTAATATATACTATTAGAGTATTATACTCTTATATATAAAAACTATTAATCAGAGCAAACTACTATGGTTAAGAAATATAAGGGAAACCACTGAAAAGGAACCCTTGGCCTGTAATTTGGAACTGTTTAATAATACAATTAAACAAAGATATGATGTATATATATATATATATGATTTTACAATCAAATTCCATGTTTTGTTTACTAATATATCCCTTTATTAGGAGTCTGTAAGATCTTACAAAAAATCTATATTTCACAGCATTTGTGACCCCAGATAAGACTGAAGCTCTACATTTGGTGATGCTATATTAAAATACAAAACAAAATGTTGTGTCCCTTTAGGTTCATCTCATCATTGACCTTCTACTGGCTAGGTTAATTATTTCATACTTAGGTTGAGTTATTTTATACTTTATCTATGTTAGTATCTATATATTCATAAATGTTGCAGTTTTTTAGAACTGACAACTAAAGATAAATAATGTGTTTATGGAATGTTTTATTTGTACTGAGGTCAATTTGAGGTCAATTTGCATCATTTTTGCAACATGTTTTTGAAAAGAGCAAGCTCCCTTTTGGGAGATGCTCAAGTAATGAATTCTCCAAACCACACCTGGTGAACACCTTCTCATAGCCCAAGGCCTGGGTGTCATCACTGTGTTGACGACATCTACCTGTCTTTGCATGCCCAGCCAGACCCTGCCTCCTGCCCCAGTGACCTGGGAGAAAGCTTAATTGGAAGTTCTCGGATGATGACATCCTTACGTAGTGAATATACAGTAACCATTAAGCTTGATTGCATGGTTATTTTACCCATGACTGCATGTTTCGATTTGCAGTTGATTAAAACAACACTGGAGGCTACACTATGCTCTCAAAGGACCATCCCAGCATGCAGTCGACTTAACAAGCAAGCCGATCCCTAAGTCTTAAGGGAATGTCTCAATGTAAATTACTTGTCAATCTAAATGTTTTCTACCCATGAAACTAATTGACACAGATTTGTGGTAGTTTAACATGCATCAAATAAGATCACATTTTAGTGGTAATATTGAATTTGGTTTGTTGCATGCTTCTATAAATATACAAAATTTAAGTCTTTCAAGCAATACGATTAATTATGCGATATTCTTCAATCTAACTGCCATTTATCGTCAGTTCTCCAAACAGTTTAGGATTTTGCTCATATAAGATAACAATTCTCCTAACATTTGTATCTGCATTTAAAACAAAACGTAATATTAGATAACAATCTGAGTAATCCATGCCAGGTGGGATTATTTTGGGGATTGGCATGACTACATTTGAAATACATATCCACATATTAAAGATATTGATAGATGGCTATGTCAAATGTGTGGCAATTACCAAAAGATTATGGTCAGTGGTTTAATCCATTCCAGACATCAATCAATCATAACAAAAACCACCAACTTGAAGATTGCTGCCACCAATCAGGCCCAAGGCCCAAACATAAGTGAGCCATACACAACACAGTGATTCAGAAGTAAGGCAAAAAATATGGTAACGTGCCTTGAATAACAAAGGTTATTCAAAGCAAGGCAAGGCAAATGTATTTATATAGCACTTTTCATACACGAGGCAGACTCATAGTGCTTCATAAAGAAACATCGTCATACAATGAATTGAAATAATAAAATAAGTCAAGGTCGAAGAAGACGAGGCAAAGTAAAAACATGCATTGTAGAAAGGGCAATTTATTTTAAGTTCTAGCAGAAATCTTGAGCAAACATACAATAAAAGGTTGCATAAAATAGAGTTCAAATAAAATAGACACGTAAAAGAAAACAAAGGCCAAG
The DNA here is from genome assembly GCF_026213295.1 of Gadus chalcogrammus. Classification (NCBI taxonomy): domain Eukaryota; kingdom Metazoa; phylum Chordata; class Actinopteri; order Gadiformes; family Gadidae; genus Gadus; species Gadus chalcogrammus. Next base: position 10,524,155 of record NC_079427.1, on the reverse strand, counting down.
TTAAACAATGCATTGTAGAAAACGCAATGTATTCAAGATTTAGCAGAAAGCTAAAGCAAACAACAATTTCACAACCCAGTTGGACTCCGGGCCGTAGCCAGGGTTGGAAAAAAGGTCTGAAAAAGGGGGCTGGGGGGCTTCAGGTGCAGGGATTCAGTTTGGTTTGGTTGGGGGGGGGGAAGGCTCGCACACGTACCACCGTTTGTTACACACGGTGCACAAAGAGTTACGAGTTTCAACTGAATCAAGCAAGCACTTTTGATGTTTTATACAATTTTGTTTCTGATTTTCTCTTAGCTCAAAAAATATATAGGTCATAGCTGGCTACGGGCATGACTGGACTGTATTTAGAAATGAAAATAACAAATAAAGAAGGAACGAAACAGAATCACAAAATACAATAATATGAAATTGAAATTGAATTGAGCAACTTTCCATCAATGAATGTCAAATGCACAGCACTGAGAAGCAGATCCAACGTCTATCGAATCTGTTGCAAGGCATTCTACCCTAACTCTTATTCTCTACTGCTTCAGAATTACATTTTAATTTAGCATAGGATTTGTGTTCATTAAGTCCCCTATACTGGCATAAATCATACTATTTCTGAGAAATCGAATAGGTTCATTGGTCATTGTGGGTCGTTCCATTACATTTTAAACCGTTGTCAAACCGTGAAATGTGTATATTTTTTATTGCATTTGATGAATTGAGGCAGTTGACCAGCTACAGAAACGTGTTACTCTCCTGCAGCCCTGAATCAGTGAGCAGGCTGATGCATGCTGAGGTACCTGCAGGGTGTTGTGACCGTTTTGATTATTTGGATTTGGCAGTGTCCTGTAGTAAATACAGAAATCCATTAGCATGCTTATCGTTATGTAAAAAGCTTAGTTAGTTATTGTAAATAGAGGAACGTTTGAGATATTTCCCTGGAAAAATTCTTCATTAACTTGCAGTGTTGAGATAAGAAAGTAGGAGAAGATTGTAGGCCTAAGTCTCATGGATGATTAAGTGGTAAGTTGGTGAGACAAGGCAAGATCTAACTTTTTTTTATTGCTTTATTGCTATAATATCACTTCTCCTACCATTGATATATGTATGTGTGCATATGTTTACATACCTCTATTTTCCCAAGTCTATCACCGCCCCTACCTATAACCACCTTCATCCCAGCCCTCTCCCCTTGACCTGATCTGCCCCCCTTCCTCTCTTCAATCCATCCTTGCCACCATTTGTCTGTTGCTGTACCTGTTTTGTCTTTTTTTTGTCTGTACCACTGCAATCTATTTCACACTCCACCTTGCTTCTGTTCTCTGTTGTGCTGTCTTCCACTTGTCCCCCTGATTGTCATCACCCTTTTCGTGTTATTTTTTTTACGTCTCTGACACTGTAAGCGTCTTTGGGTCATTGAAAAGCGCTATACAAAATGCATTTGTTATTATTATTATTATTAGAATAAAAAGTGTGTGATAAATAAACTTGAACTTGGGAGTCTCAGGGATAGGCTTCGAAACAAATACTTTGTCTTGTTTTTATGTGGTATATACATGTGTAATTGTATATTGCCCACGTGATCACCTGCATTATTGTTCTCCTGTTATCAGTCCTATACAGAGCCTATGCAGAATCTAAGCTCCCTCAGGGCTCAGAGAGAAAGGAAAGCGCTTTTTGTACCTAAACAAGGTTGCAATCCTCCCCAGTGGGAACACATTAAGAGAGCATGGGAAAATCTGGCCTCAGGCAGCAAAACATGTACACATGTCAAAGCTCATTTTCACCAGAGTCTCTGTAGTTCGTTTTTTGTTGTCTAGCCTGCAGGGGTTTTGCTCTAAATGAGCCACTAATTCACTCAGACACTAATTCAGTCCTATTTATGAGGCAAGGCGAATCCAGTACATTTATACCTATGACCTTGAAGATTTGATGAGCTGATACAACACACTTGCAACCCTTCAACCCCCCAGCTTCACCGCATAATCCATTATATTGTTCCTTAATCCCTAATTATTGGTTTATCCCTGAAAGAATCGGATGGACCGTATATGCAGAGAAATCAAATATTCATATTTAACAATATGATGAAAAAATATAATGATATGGTGCTTTATTATTCTAATTCACTCTTAAAAACAAATCCTAAAAGCCTAATTTGCATTTAAATTAACTAATCTCAACTAATGTGACAAAGGCTAAAGAAAAGTCTGATTCTGAACATTTAATGAATTTTATAACATTCTGTGTGTGGGTGTGTGTCTGTGTTTGTGTTTGTGTGTGGGTGTGTGGGTGTGTGTGTGTGTTTGCGTGTGTGTGTGTGTGTGTGTGTTGTGTGTGTGTGTGTGTGTGTGTGTGTGTGTGTATGCGTGTGTGTGTTTGTGCATGTGTCTGGATGTGTTTATGGAAAAACATGCTAGTGCCTCTTTTCATCACTCAGGCATAAGCGAGCCCCAACCAAGCATACAACTATCCATGCTGACAGTTAAAAACAACCCCCCCCCCCCTCTCTGTTATGATCCGACGTTCACTCTACTCTATTCTTTTTTTTTAATCCTTGCCCCGCTATTGAAATCATCTGTTTAAATCTCTCCATTGATCTGACCGCAAGGGAGATTAATCCTTCGTTGCCAGCAATCGTATGAGGCAGATAGCACATATAAAGCCTCTCTGAGCTGACCTCGAGGTGTGGTGTACCCACGTGCATCTCCATAGGTTGTTATATGATGTCCATGGTGTTTCACTGGGATATGCTAGAAGAAATGTATGAGCCTCTACAATCCACCCTACATTTGCCCCATGTGAATTCTGTTGTTTTTGCAAAGTTTCTGATACACCGATCTTATATTGAGGGCTCCTGTTTATTTTCCCGTGTCATGGAGTAGTTCATTTGTTTACATAGACGTACATGTATGAGATTTAAATGAATCGACATTGGTATTGATGGATTGTCCAGACTTCCATCTTCAGATCTGATATACTGCCTCACTGTTTCAACAGTTTCTTTGCCTCATAGAACCTTTCTTTGGATTGGGTTGAAAATGAATTGGCTGCAAGGTGCTGTGACAAAGGCTTCTGCTTTTTGGTCAGACTTTCTGCTTTTACATTTGCTGTGGTCGGGAATGTCTGTAGTAATTTGTGACCAGGATGAACAGCAATGCAAACAAACGCCGGGGTCCCTATCCCTGCCTGTTCTGCAAAGGATTGGGGACGTCACACTAGGGGGTCTGTTTCCTCTTCATGAAACGGTAGTGGAGCCACATCGCTCCTTCACCACCCTGCCTTCAAACCTACACTGCACCAGGTAAGATCAACAATCTTTCGACACATATTGATTTCAAAGGAGTTAAAGATTCATGAGACAGATGTGATTTATATTTCCCCTGTAAAATATTTCTGACAGGAGCATTCCACGTACGTACATATTTTTGGATGGTATACGTAATATAACCTTTACATTCAGTGAATATTCTCTCTTTTTTTCCCTTAGCTTTAGCTTGCGAATATTTCGCATGGCACAAAGTATGATCTTTGCAATTGAAGAGATCAACAGGGAGGGAAAACTCCTTCCAAACGTCACTCTGGGTTATAAGATATATGACTCATGCAGCACCCCCTACCAGGCCTTGAAGGCTGCCATGGAGCTGATGGGAACCGAGCAAGATTCAGAGGTAGAGATGGTGGATAATCACATGTGTCCCGGGACTGTTCCTGTGGTGATAGGAGACGCCGGATCAACCCAGTCTCTAGTTGTAGCTCGTTTCCTCGGAGCCTTCCATGTGCCTCAGGTCAGACAGAACCATTGTCTTTTAATGTAACCCATCTTCACTTTAGTATACAAATTCTGAGAGATTGTGATGTCTATTTTACACATTTCTCCTCTCAGGTGAGCTATTTCTCCAGCTGTGCTTGTCTCAGTAACAAAAAGGAGTACCCTGCCTTCTTAAGAACCATGCCCAGTGACCTCTTCCAGGTTAGAGTCTCATGTGTGACACATTTTCTTTATTTAATCTATTTTCCATGAATGTAGTATTTGCCCTTTATAATGTTGTGCCTAACCTGAAATGTGTCTTTATTATCATTATTTTACTAATGTTTCATACTTTCCTCTCCTTTAAAAGGTTGATGCACTAGTTCAGCTCGTCAAACATTTCCAGTGGACGTGGGTAGGAGTAATAGCAGGAGATGACGTTTATGGTCGTAGTGGTGCAGCTGTCTTTGCTAATGAGGTAAGTACTGTATATATCCTTTATATTTTGTTTATATTATTATAACATTATTGAAATGTATCAACTTAATGTGATGAATGTTGGTATGTTGGACGAATATGTTTGGTTGTTCTCAAAAGGTTAAGAAGTTTGGTGCCTGTGTGGCCCTCCAAGAGATAATCCCCAAGAACCATGCAAGAGAGGCCTTGGCCGCTATTGTTTCCAGGATTCGATCCTCAGGGGCTTTGGTGGTCCTGGTGTTTGCGGTGGAACAAGATGCTGGGGCACTGTTTGATGAGGCACTCAGGCATGAAGCATTGTTTCTACAAGCATATCTCCACAATACCATGCAAACATATCCCTTTCAATTAAATGCCGGTTGATAAGATCTTCTAACATGATCTGCAATTTGTAAGCCATTGCATTCAGTTTGAAGGTACAATACATTTGTTATTGTCCCTGTTTACAGGCAGGGACTAACAGGGATACAATGGCTGGCCAGTGAGGCATGGAGCACAGCCCCTGTGCTCTCCACCCCTCCCAAGTACCATCAAATCCTCCAAGGCACTATAGGGTTAGCCGTCCGAGGAGTATACATTCCTGGCCTTCAAGACTTTCTACTGCGTCTACACCCCTCAAACCCAGATGCCTCTGAGAATCCCTTTCTGATTCCTTTCTGGGAAAAGGTCTTTGGGTGCCGTTTAGGTGCCAATTCTGGAAATCAAATTGAAAATGATAAACCTCTGTGTTCTGGATCAGAGGATCTGAGAAGTATGAAAAACATCTACTCCGATTTTTCCAAACTAAGGATTTCTTACAATGTCTACAAAGCTGTCTATGCTATTGCCCATGCGATTAAATCCATGATGAGCTGCAAGAAGGATGCTGGACCATTTCCACTGAAGGCTTGTCCAGATACAACCAATATACAGCCATGGCAGGTAGGCTACTGCACAGATTCTCATGGCATACTTTTAGTTTATATTTTGATGAATTGATGGTTACCAGATGGTTCTCTTTAGCTTCTTCATTACCTTAAGGAGGTGGATTACATTAATCAGTTTGGTGAGGAGACCAAGTTTGATCACAATGGTGACCCAGTCGCTATTTATGATCTACTCAATTGGCAACTGGGATTTGATGGCGAGCAAATTGTAACCATTGGCATGTTTGATGGGACAGCAACAGCTGACCAGAAAAAACTCAAGCTCCAAGAAGAGAACATTATATGGAATGGCAACAAGACAACAGTAAGGATAATATTCCTCACACGTTGCACAAGCCTAGCGTTGGTTGTGCCTCACAACGGGACGCCTGTGTGTGCCAGTGTTTGGCTGTGCTGCTGGGAATTGTATTAACTGGACAGTTTCTGTCCATTATATCCCAGGTTCCTGAGTCAGTATGCAGCAGTCCTTGTCTACAAGGCACCAGAAAGGCCATCCGACCAAACTTTCCTATATGCTGCCATGACTGTGTGGTCTGTAGAGCTGGGGAGATTAGCAATCAGACTAGTAAGTCTCTATTCATAAACTATAACAGTGAGATTCATGAACCATAAAATGCATAGGCCCTGGAAACTAAAGCTGTCTTCTCCTTTCCTCAGATTCCATAGAGTGTGTACTCTGCTTGCCGCAGTTTTGGTCCAATGTTGAGAGAACAGCCTGCTTTCCCAAAGAAGTGGACTTCCTGTCCTTCAGCGACACCATGGGCATAACCCTCATAACTATTGCCCTGCTTGGCTCCTTGTGCACTTGTTGGGTTATCTTTATATTCTCTTGTCACATATCTTCTCCAATAGTTAGAGCCAACAACTCTGAGCTGAGCTTCCTGCTTCTCTTCTCCTTGACTCTGTGTTTCCTGTGTTCTCTGACCTTCATCGGCCGTCCCTCAGACTGGTCCTGTATGCTTCGCCAAACAGCTTTCGGGATCACCTTTGTCCTCTGTATCTCTTGTGTTCTGGGTAAAACAATAGTGGTATTGATGGCCTTTAGGGCAACACTTCCAGGCAGCAATCTTATGAAATGGTTTGGACCTGTACAGCAAAGAGCCTTCATTACCCTTTCAACCTTGGTCCAGGTGAGAATTGTACTTTTCTTTGTTGATATCCAATAAATGTATGCATTGGTAATGTGCATTGGAAATAATTAGTAATGTATTATAAAACACATTTATCCATACAGGTTATTATTTGTATAATTTGGTTGACGGTGGCTCCTCCTACTCCACAAAAACTGATGCCTAGAGAGAGTGCTATCGTTATACTCTTATGTGACGAGGGTTCAGCTCTAGGATTTGCTCTGGTCCTCGGTTATATTGGCCTGCTGGCCTGCCTCTGCCTCTTCTTGGCCTTCCTAGCAAGGAAACTACCAGACAACTTCAATGAGGCCAAGTACATAACCTTCAGCATGCTGATCTTCTGTGCTGTCTGGGTGGCCTTCATCCCAGCCTACATCAGCTCTCCAGGGAAGTATGCTGTGGCTGTGGAGATCTTTGCCATCCTGGCTTCTAGTTATGGCCTGTTAGCCTGTATTTTTGCTCCCAAATGTTACATAATCTTGCTGAAGCCAGAAAAAAACTCTCGAAAACATCTAATGTCAAAGACATCTGTGCAATGATTAAGTTCCATCCCCCCTTTTTATGGCTGCTATCGGAAAGACATTTATTACTTACTATTTATATTTTTTGTCATTCATTGTAGAAATGTATTTGCTAACTCAATCTTATCATAAAGTCCCTGGTCTGTTATTCAACAATTTATTCAAACAATATATATACTTGCCAAAAGTGTTTTCCTTTCCTTCTTTACCTCCTTCTATAAGAAGTTGATTCATTTAGAAAATGACATTGTTCAGGCTGCATATCAGCGGTGTCTTGTATATATTTGGTTTAGCCTTTTCGGCTTATTCTTGTCTCGTGACAGTCCAATTATTTTACGGAGGGAGGAACACTCTTAGACCACCATTAGAAAGAATGTTATTGAAAGGAACATCCTTTCAATAAGAAGAGAGGATTGAGAATCAGTCGTGGGTTCCTCAGATATCCTGTGTTTATATTCCAGCTGTCATTCACAGCCAAACCCTTCACATTTATGTTCCATGGGGGATTGTTCATTACAACAACTCAATGGTTGCGGTGGTTGTTCAAAATAAAACCCTTAAAATGTTTAACAGCTCTCCTTCATTGTTAGCGACATTCTTGATTTTGGTTAGTCTCACAGCAGAATCACAGTCCCTAGGGATTCTTAGGAAAATCAATAAATTATTTAAAGTTCTTTGTTTCCAAATAATGAAACCTGTCAACCCCCTGTTCAATGGACCAAGGATTATTTTCTATGAATGCAATTTATCTGTACAGAGTGATAGCTGCAGTTCAAATATTACCAATTGCAAGTTAACGAACCATCTTTGACACCTGGTGCAGGTAGACTCTAAAATAGCTTCCCCCATCTGCTCTTACCTTAAAGATAGTCCGGTGGGATTTTGTCACTCGGAGATGCTAACCGATATTCAATGGGGTCAGCATACTTCCAACATAATTGATATGATGATGTGTTGACATCATTTTGGTCTTATTCTCAAACACTGACTGTCAACCTTGAAAATATATCTTTATATGCCTGATTCATTTCTTGAGAAAGACTTATAGAAATTGCAACAAACAATTATGGGAAAAATTTCAATATACTTCCTTTAATAGTATTTTCATTAATTTGACACAAATTAAACTATAAAATAAATCAACACTTAAATTGAATCACGTATTTCATTCAGTAAGTTATCCTTCTATCTGGCCATCAGGTGTTTCTTGGTGTTTCTCTCAGGTCTTAGAAGGAGGATGAAGCACTTTGGAGCGAAGATGCAAAGCAGCAGGCCATAACTAGAAGCCAGGATGGCAAAGATCTCCACAGCCACAGTGTACTTCCCTGGAGAGCTGATGTAGGCTGGGACGAAGGCCACCCAGACAGCACAGAAGATCAGCATGCTGAAGGTGATGAGCTTGGCCTCATTGAAGTTGTCAGGTAGTTTCCTAGCCAGGAAAGCCAGTAGGAGACAGAGGCAGGCCAGGAAGCCTATGTACCCCAACACAAGACCAAAGCCCACCACAGAGCCCACGTCACACTCAAGGACTATCTTGGGTCCTCGATTCTCCCGAACACCTCTCTCTGCAGGCTGTGGTGGGGCCAGGACCAGCCACAGTACACATATCAATACCTATTGGTTAGGAATTGGAAGACAATGTAAATGGACTGCATTTATGTAGCGCTTTTCTAAACAGTAGCCACTCAAAGCCCTTTACAATAACGTTCCCCCATGCATGCACAATTCATACACCGACGGCTGTGTCAACCATGCAAGGCGACAGCCAGCTCGTCGGGAGCAGTGAGCGTGAGATGAACTAGCAGCCTTCCAGTTACCAGCCAATCCGCTCTACCTCCTGAGCCACATGCCGCCCCCAACAATGGGTTCAGGAATAATTGTTGTGTGTTCTTTAAAAATGTGGATCTATATGAATATCCCTTTAGCAACAAAATCACCTGAACCAAGGTGCAGAAAGAGATGCCAAGTCTCTGTTGGGCCGGCCCAAAGTAGCGCATGAGGTTTTCCCCGGGTAGCGTGGAGCGAAAGGCCACCAGGACCACCACCGTACGGCTGAGCAGGCAGGAGATGCACAGCACAAAGCTGATCCCAAATAGGGTGTGTCTCAGGGCACAGGACCATGCCACTGGGCGCCCAATGAAGGCCAGGGCACACAGGAAGCACAGCTTCAGTGACACCAGGAGCATGAAGCTGACTTCAGAGTTGTTGGCTCGTACCTTAAGCAAGGAAAGAGAGGAGTGTGAAGTCACAGCAGTAAGATATTGCACATCTAAATGAATGAGGTGCATTGTATGTAAAATTAGTTTAATGTTGCCCCAGTTATATTGAAATATTGAAAATCAATGCAAATATGTGGAAGGCACTATAACTAGAATTTACCAACGGTGTGTTTCGATAATATAAGAACGTTGTCAAGGTGCCTGCAGTCATTATTGCTCCAGCAACAGATACAATTGACAGGATTATACCCATGATGTCATTATGGGATAGAAAGTCAACCTGCTGGGGCAGGCAGACTGTATTATCTGAATCCGACCAAAATCTCGCTGGACACCGAATGCAATCAACCGATCCTAGACGTGGGGGACATGAAGAAAGTACAAATATACATTACAGATAGATAATTCATGGAAGAGCTTTTTTTAACAAGGTGCATGAGCAAAATGATACAACCAGCACAGTGTGCGTTGTCTCTCTGCAGTACCTGTTTCATTGCTGATTTCCCCCCCGGGACAACGCACACAGTCAAAGCAGCACTCCGGTCGGCCTTTCTGCACAGCCTTTCTTGTACCAGCAGGACAAGGCGTGCTGCATATAGACACAGGTACCTACATTTTAAAAGGCATAAATAAATGCCCTATTACACATTTCAACGTTCAGGGTCAATGTTCGAATTAAAAAAAAAACACACCCTATCTCCCTGTCCTCCACCCCAGATAACCCTGTCCATGTCGATGTGAAACCGGCCGCCTGAGCCTTCGGACGACACAAAATAGCCGATGTTGACAAACTCCACTTTTCCCTGAGGTGTGACGTGCCAGTTCAGAATGTCAAAAGAGGCAGGCGGGCGGGTCTCCGTTTTCATCAAAGTATAACTGTTCCCCCAATGGTGTGGTGAAGTTGACACGTCCGATATACTGAGAAAGCTGGAAAAGGTGAGGTTATTGATATTCTGGAAAATAAAGGATCAGGTGGGTAACTTGACTTATATGATCGGGATTATTTTACCTCATAGGGATGAAAGTTCATGACATCAGGACACTGGCCATTGATTAAGAGCCCGCTTCCAGGCAAACAGGCCAGCATATCCTTGATAGCATGAGCAATAGCATACACAGCCTTATAAACATTGTAGGTTGCTCTCAATTGGGCCACATCTGCATAGATACTCTTCCCCAAAGCTGATAGTCGATGTCAAAGACACATGCAAAATATAAACACAGGGCAGACTAAAGGAACCAATGTATGTAACTCATGAGAATAGAGCAAGCTCCAAATACCTATCTCTTCCGAGCCCAAACAAGGGTTTGAAGTTTTCGCTTTTCCTTTAATATTTAATGAACATCCAAACACTGCTTCCCACAGTTCTGGCTTAAACGGGTCAGGATGAGGTGAGGGTTTTGTAGGATGTATATGAGTGAGAAACGAACCCAGGCCAGGCATGTCAGCCTTGCGCAGAGCGAATCCAAGTGTCCCGGCTAAAGAGGGTATGTTGTGAGCAGCAGACACGGCGGCTAGGGTCACCCAGGCGTCATTAGCAAGCCACTGTTTATCTGTTATATTCTGGTGAACCACCTCCTCCATCAAGGCCTTGTGAAGACAGAGAACACACTTTATTGTGCCCATACATCTTTTTGGTGTGCTTGAGAGTGTCAGCTGTTTTAACCGCAGGTAAATTGTGTGAATTGAATAAACGTATACCTTTGCATCCTGCCCGATGATAAATGTCACCACCACTTTAGCAGAGGACCTCTTAATGGTCTCCACCATGCTTTTCAATTTCTCCTTTGCATAACCCTTATGTAAATAAAAAGGGGGAGATAAAAGTGACAAAGAGAGAAAACGCCAATTAGAGACCAGTAAGATACCAACCATTTACCAATTTGCCCCAAAAAGTTGACAGGGCGACCCCCCCCCCCCCCCCCCCCCCCCCCACCAACACTTGACAGCCCACTGATGTCTGCCTGTTGCATTTGTGATGAAAATATCAAAAGAAAAAAAAGTATGAAAAATGAAAGTATCCTCCTTTACCTTTGGAACCACTTGGTGGTAGGCAACACATACTCCAGTTCCCCTGAGCTCCTCCGTTAGTATCTGAATGGCAAACCTGCCAAAGTCATCGTCTGCAGAGACAAGGCCTACCCAGGACCAGCCTAACAGTTGCAACAACTTGGCCATTGCCCGGGCTTGCAAGGCATCGCTGGGCATTGTGCGGAAGAATCGGGGGTACTTCACACTATTACTCAAGCACACGCATGAAGCCATATAACTCACCTAAGGGAATATGAAAAAGAAACAAGGAAACAAGAGGATGAACCGAAGATGGGCAGGGTGTATAGATTGTGATACAAGGGAAAGCGATCATTTAGGTGGTAACATTTCAACAGGTGTGTTTGTTAAAGAAGAAATACAGCCTATAACATTTTGACATCAGTATAACACATGATTTGGTGATGTACAACAAGGTCGCACCCAAGGTAAAAGATTTCACTTCCATTTCCAATTTTTCACTGGCTACCATGCCATGCCACCCCCTCTCAACATTCTGTAAATGTTACATTATAAATTAAATCTATCAATCAAATGTATGATAACTATACGTATAGCAGGATTTAATATTCATTTTGAAAGGTATGCATCTACAATATTCATCATGGGCGTTCATATTTCGACCGCCCCTTCGTGACAACAACTGCAGGAAAAGAGATGAGGTGACTCTGCTAGAGAGCTGAGAGAGCTAGCCTGGCCATGAGCATTTTACCGGTGGTACTATAATAATGTTAATACATCGTCCTCACCATTGGTACATCAAACACCCCGAGAGTGTCTGCAATAACCATGGAGGAGGAGGACCTTGCGTCCCCAATGATAACTGGGACAGCAGCGGCAGATTGGCATCCGTCGCCGGCTCTAGAAACCTGAAGGCCGGTCACCATGGTCAAGGCTGTGGAGAGCGTGGTGCTCTCAGCCAGGCAGGTGTCTGCTGCCAGATAGCCCAGTGTCAGGTTGGGTAGGAGGTGAGGGTCACTGTTAATCTCCTCCACTGCAAAAACCATGGTGCGCAGCCAGCGGTATGCTCGCTGGTTAAAACTGGTTGGAATAGATGGAGAACAGCAGTTTGGGAAAGAAAAGTGAGACAGTTCTAGGGAAATGTTGAGCAGATAACACATTCAACATCACCTAAATAATTAAAAATGACAATTACACAAGTATTGAATCACATGTTGGAATATGAGTCAGAAACGTTTTCATGCAATAGTCCACTTACACAGAGCATGTAGCATTTAACCTGATGCTATCAAACTCTGTCTCAGGCTGTGGTGCCCTCACATGCACAGGAAACAGACCTCCGATCACTATATCTCCTTTCTGATAAACACTTCCTGAAACGGGCCCCGCCATCAGCTTGCAGGGCCCCCCTTCTCCTGTGACCAACCCATGGAGGCCACAGAGAAACCAGAGCCAGGAGAAGACACACATTACTGGAGGGAAGAGGGCACCTCAGGGAACAGCAAGAGAGAGGATGGTAGAGAGGCAGGCAGACACGATCAGTACAAAGCAAGCAAAATACTTGTAGATATAGATTGATTGTATAATGAAAAACAAAAACACTATTTGCACATAGGAGAAAATTCAATAAGGCTTTGCCATATTCCGAATTGTATTTCAAGAGCAAAGATGTATCCTGTACATTAGAGTTGGACTAGAGTTTCCCAAATGTCATGATTATGACATTTGGACCCATTTGTTCACCAGCCAAGATAAATTCTTGGCAGGTAAATGACCGATTAAAAATGCTCTGCATTTGACAAAACATTAAACTTTCACCTGTTAAACACATCTGCTATCTACATCGATTTAAACAGTGCATTAGCATAGAGACCCACTCTGTGCGGGGAATGGATGGTCTATTGGTGCAAAGTCATTTCTTGCCATAGAGAGGAAGCAGGGAAGAAGAACCATCTTGTGATATCGGGTGAATGCTGCCTCGAGAAAACAACAGAAACCCGGGCCGGGGGACTTATAATTGTGGAGTAAATTGGTTTGTTATTGAATTAAGTTAGGTGGTAAATTCAGGTCAACAAAGTCATCGAGACAAACCCATGTGTCCTAATTGAAGATGCCTTGGAGAATTGTTTCAAAATAGATGATGCAATTACATTTGCATCATCTTTTTCGAAAGAATTCACCAAAGCTGAGGTAATGTAAGCAGAGGCAATGTGATGTTTTTTTTATTATCATAAATGTAGTGTTCAGGCTGCCCTCATATTTTACGTTAAGTGGTTATGAAGCAATATGTCGTAGGACCATTGGGAATGGGAAAGTCTTAAAGATAAAGTTAGCATTTCTTCTATTATTGCACCTATCTGTAACATCACAACAAGGACATTCTGCCAAGCTCTAAGCTAATTAGCTGTGATGGACTTATATGTGAAAAGATTTCACACAGTCACACATTGATGTAGAGAGGCTACAATATAGAAAGAATAATAATAGGTGAGTAGTTGCAAGAGAAGGAGAGTGAGCTGTTTTCAGTATTAACAGGAGAGCAAATCAGACTGCCTCTTAGTCTACTAGTTGAGTATTCTATACGAGGATGTCACCTTCTTCTGAGTCAAGCACGATTGAGGCTCACATTGGCATAACCCTGTGCCTTCATTAAGGTCAACTGTACTTACTTTGAAAAAAGTTGCTCTTGCCACGGGGGAAGTGATTTTTTCTGTCTTTCCACTGATAAGACCCCCAGGGACCTGGCACCAAGAGCATCTTCAAACTGACAATAATGATTGATGGGTATTTGAGCAACTATGATGACACCTTGTCTAGGATATGGGGGAAAGTGTAATTCGGGAACTGCAACTGAATCTGCTCTTACTTTGTCACTGATTGCATTTGCGTTCTTGAGTTGTCTGACTTATAAGCACTTGTAAGTTTCCAGAAGCAATCAGCACAAAAAAGGTAGTTTTTCATTCCCCCAGCTATATTCTTTGGAAACTTAGTTGTGAAGCACTTGTGGGACGTGTTCTGATGGTGCATACCTTCATGGTTCACAAAATCACTTTGTCTGTACCTTTTGGTAAAAGCACGTACTAAATGAATTGATTTAAATGAACCAGTAACTGGTGTATGATGTAATTAAATGCATTTCTAACACGACCCCAAATGGTTCTCTGCTAATTGGATTCCTACTATGTCTCTCTGTATGTCAAGACTGATCTCTGCAATACAATCTCACTCATAAACCAGATCATTTGAGAGTTAAGCAACTGTCCTTGGCGAGAAAGAGAACGATTGCGGGGCTGGCACAGCAATGTAATCACCCACAAAACCATTTAATCATGCTTTAGCTTGTTTTATTAAAATGCATTTGTACCTGCAATCGTATGATTTAATGAACAATAAGAAAGACAAATAGGAAAGGATGTCAATTAGTCTGCTATACAAACTTGCTATATTTGACCACTGGATGGTGATAGTGTGCCACTAAAGGTCCCTTCTTCATATTGCTTTAAGATTCATGACCAACATGAATGATGCATGCACACACACACACACACACACACACACACACACACACACACACACACACACACACACACACACACACACACACACACACACACACACACACACACACACACACACACACACACACACATACACACACAAACGTTAACCTTATAGAGTTTGATCATTTGGATATGACCAGATAGACTGCTGAGGTATGCTGTGGAAAAATCTAAGCTGTCATTGGTAAATTAAATCTCCTCTCTTCTATACTCTGAAGGCCTTTCACATTCCAGCAGTATGTGGGGTGGTTCCCTATTATAACAAACCTCAACAGAAATATCAGCATTCTCTTTTATGCCAGTCCACAGCGGTCGCTAAAATAATATTGAGCGTCCAGCAGAGATGTTATCTCTTGTTCTTGTTCTGAGTAGAGAAATAAAATGCCAGATAAAACGGCCGATAAAACGGTTTTCCCAGGGGATCCCTCGTCCCCGAGAAATGAATCGAGACAGCGAGGAGACGGCGAGTATGCAAACAATGTTAGATGTCAAACAGGAAAAGAAAGAAATGGCTAAATGCATTCGTAGCATAGGAAATATAAATCTATCATACTTTATTCTCCATACTCCTTGGTGCGTAATATTCAACTGCAAGGCTTAATTATGTTTTATTGATGGATTGATTGTGTTCATAATGGTCTTGTTGAAACTCTCCCTCCAGTGTCCCCCTTTTCCTGTCTTCACTGGATACAGAAAACAAGGGCTTTGTTAGTTTCTGGTGCGACTTACATGTTATGATAATGTCAAAACCAATCAAGTGTAAAACAATCCATCTTGGCTTCATTGTTTATCACTGTGTGAAAAGGCTGTGTAAAGATAGAAAATAACGTATTATTTTTCTGAAGTGTACAAAACCCTTCAGAAAAAGACCAAGTAGGATTAAATTAATATGTACTCTCAGTCTGTTAACAGATAAGCATCGGTAGGATAAATAGGTGAAAACTGTTAGATCACTGAAGTTATTTCTAAAGTAAAGCAAATACAGAAACGTGAGGTTTAGCCTTATAAAGCATGAATATAATGGAAGGGGGTATTGCAATGCTGGATGAGACAAAATAATGGATTATCTGGCTAGTACAAGGAGTCAGTTCAAGTTATTTTGAATCATACCACAACAAATACACAAACTTTCCAACGCCACAAAAAAACTGGCAGGCTTATTTCTTCTTTTGTCCAGTTTTCTGAGATTAAATCCCTTGGGCTTGTTGGTTTTCCTACATCCTTCCTTGTCCTAAATCAATCATTTTCGTAATTATTCTTGAAGATTGAATGTCATGGAGGAGTCCGACATCCAGGAAACTAAAGGACAAGGAGACCCTTTCCACAATAGGTCCTTTCACTTTGGCTTGGGTTCTTTATTACAAGATCCCAGGAGCCCCGAAAAACTACAGCAGTAATGAAGCAATAATGAAAGCTTGGCCAGAGATAACATTTGTGTATGTACGTGTGTGTGTGTGTGTTTGCGTGTGTGCGTGTGTGTGCGTGTGTGTGCGTGTGTGTGTGTATGTGTGTGTGTGTGTGTGTGTGTGTGTGTGTGTGTGTGTGTGTGTGTGTGTGTGTGTGTGTGTGTGTATGTGCGTCAGCCAGTGCGTGCATGTGTGTGTGTAAAGTTATGAGCTAACCATGATTGAAGTTAAGGTTAGTCAAAAGAGAACGATTTGAGCCAAAGGTTGACAAATTTGTCTTGCTTCGTTTATTCATCGCTAAGGCCTTATTATCCGGACACCAGCCATGATTGCTGAGTCTGAATTGCATCGGGCTATAGGCCATGCGTTCATGGAAGGGGCTGCTTAGAGCTGTAATCAAGAACTGTAGTTGCTGCCTGTCAACGGCAGTTTGGTGTATTACAGAGGTGATGGAGACTGGCTGCCTATAGGTACCGCCATGGGAACAGGCTGATGATGCAGTCAGTTGCAAACACAGGGATTTGCAAGGTGGTTCAAAAGGTCACAGTGAATCACTTGTTATTGGGTTTTAAGCAGGAAAACATCTGGTGACTCAAGACAAGCTGGGAAATCACCCAGTCTGCGTTCAGATTCTGAAGTCACTTTGTGTAATTGTGTGGCAGTGTAACAATTAACCAGATATTGATTCTCAAGCAGCTTATTGTGCTGTATATGCGCTTGAATATCAGGTCTATATCTATTTTATAGGTAAGGCCTATGATTGTATTCCCCAAGCAATTCTGTGAAAGGTACTGACGGATTTTATTTGGTCTACTCAGAAGAAAAGCTTTGTTTATATTCTGAGCATAGAAGCTTGCCTTTATTACAACCAGGTGAAAAGTTCACCTTGTATCCCCTTCCTGTTTGTGACATTTGTTGAAATTATTTAAATTCAATGTATTTTGTGGTATTGGAACAGCAACATATCTGCCTTTTGGGGACAACGTAAAGACGTCCAAAAATGTCACTTTAATAAAAAATGCATTACATTCATGGGAAAACATCTCTATCCAATTTGAGTATGGTGGTGGTGATAAAAGTCCTGGAATCACCCACATATCCAATTTCCACTCGACTGTTTTTGGCCTCATGCCTGTGGTCAAGTTTAAATACATACATATATTAGGGATTACTGTGCCGACAGTGTTATGTTGTTTTTCCTTCTTCTGGGAAATGTAGTAATTGTAAGCTGCTTTGGATAAAAGTGTCTTCTAAATGCCCAAAATGTAAATGGATTAATTGTATGTACTCATTTCTACTTCTTTATCAAAGATGATACAGCTTGATTTGTATTTGTATTCAACATATCAGTGGTCCTATTGGCAATTGACACAAGGGGAAACTAATCTCATTCAGAAAAAATGAAAATAATGATAATAAACAGAGATGCTTACAGTGTAAATTATATTTTAGTCATGCAATAACTTTCTTAAGAACATTTCCAGTATTCATGAGAAACAATAGGATTAACAACCATAGTCCTTTATTTATCCCATATGGGAAATACAATTTGTGGGATGAACATATGACTTGAAAGTTTTTCTAGTGCTCAAACAACACAACTCATTTGTTCATTATTTTATGTATACTATTAACACAAGAATTCATCTTGGAAAGTAACATGAAGGTTTACACTTGATCTTCAGTTTAATCAAGTGTAAACCTTAACCCAACCAAATTTGTGAATAATTTAAAATCAGTTTCATGTTTATTTTTTGGTATTCATCTGGCCATCAGCTGTTTCTTGGTGTTTCTCTCAGGCCTCAGAAGGAGGATAAAGCACTTGGGGGCGAAGATGCACAGCAGCAGGCCATAACTAGAAGCCAGGATGGCAAAGATCTCCACAGCCACAGTGTACTTCCCTGGAGAGCTGATGTAGGCTGGGACAAAGGCCACCCAGACAGCACAGAAGATCAGCATGCTGAAGGTGATGAGCTTGGCCTCATTGAAGTTGTCAGGTAGTTTCCTAGCCAGGAAAGCCAGTAGGAGACAGAGGCAGGCCAGGAAGCCTATGTAGCCCAGCACAAGACCAAAGCCAACCACAGAGCCCACGTCACACTCAAGGACTATCTTGGGTCCTCGATTCTCCCGAACACCTCTCTCTGCGGGATGGGGTGGGGCCAGGACCAGCCACAGTACACATATCAACACCTATCGGTCAGGAATTGGAAGACGACTGGAGAGGGTCATGACGACAATGGTTAAGAAAAGGTGTTACATCACGTAGATCTATGTGAACAAACGCTGACATGATTTACCTGAACCAGGGTGCAAATTGAGATGCCGAGTCTTTGTTGCACAGGACCAAAGAAGCGCATGAGGTTTTCCCCGGGTAGGGTGGAGCGAAAGGCCACCAGGACCACCACCGTACGGCTGAGCAGGCAGGAGATGCACAGCACAAAGCTGATCCCAAACAGGGTGTGTCTCAGGGCACAGGACCATGCCACTGGGCGCCCAATGAAGGCCAGGGCACACAGGAAGCACAGCTTCAGTGACACCAGGAGCATGAAGCTGACTTCAGAGTTGTTGGCTCGTACCTTAGGAGGAGGGTTCGTTTTTTATTATTGTAAGGTGCGTTACCTTGTTGTATGCATCCCATTTATAAGATTACATTTCTGTAAAATATAGATAGTATTGTAAGAAAGCATTTATGAACAGTTCACTCCTTACTAAAGGCGTGTGACGGAAATAAAAGAAGGTAGTGAAGGTGGCAGCAGTCAGTGCTGCCCCAGCAACAGAAATGATTGAGAGGATTATACCCATAATATCATTATGGGATAGGAAGTCAACCTGCTGGGGCAGGCAGTCTGTACGATCTGAATTGGACCAAAATCTCTCTGGACACCTAATGCAATCAGTTGATCCTAGAGGTGGGGGAGAGGTAGAAGGTACAATTATACATGATGAAGTGTCATGAAAGAGGGGAGATTGTCAAAGCATACTGAGTGGGTTGTATCTCTGCAGTACCTGTTTCATTACTGATTTCCCCCCCGGGACAACGCACACAGTCAAAGCAGCACACTGGTCGGCCTTTCTGCACAGCCTTTCTTGTACCAGCAGGACAAGGTGTGCTGCATATAGACACAGGTACCTACATTGTGAAAATGGACAGTCTCTCATCAAATTACACTATGTACATTTACCTTCTGATGTTTTCGAATCAGCTATTAACAAGAGTAAAAAAAACGTCAGCACACACACCTTGTCTCCCTGTCCTCCACCCCAGATAACCCTGCCCATGTCGATGTGAAACTGACCACCCGAGCCTTCTGAGGACACAAAATGTCCGACGTTGACAAACTCCACCTTTTCCTGTTGTGTCACGTGCCAGTTCAAAATGTCGTATGAGGCAGGCGGGTCTCCGTTTTCATCAAAGTATAACTGCTCCCCCAATGATGTGGTGAAGTTTACCCTTCGTAGATAGAGAGAAAGCTGACAAAGAATTTCACTTTCATAATTTCAGTTCCGCTTAAAGCATGTGATACTGTCCTTTAAGTAGTAAAGTAAATGTTGTATCCAAAACAATGAATGCACATGTTTCTAACATGTACATTCTAACATGTAAAACTTGAGGTACCTCAGAGGGGTGTAGCTTTCTGACATCAGGACACTGGCCATTAACTAAGAGACCTCTTCCAGGCGAACAGGCCAGCATATCCTGGATAGCATGGGCAATAGCATACACAGCCTTATAGACTTTGTAGGTGGCTCTGAGCTGGGACACATCTGCGTACGTACTCTCCCCCACAGCTAAGTAAAGATTATACAATAGATGTAAAAGAAACACGGGCAGAGTTGGAGAAAAATTAACAATTCTGCACATTCTTCTTTCTTACAATTGCTTGAGCATACCTATCTTTTCAGAACCCAAACAGGGTTTTTCTGAAGTACCAAATGTAACTCTCAGTGAGCATCCAAACAGCGCCTCCCACAGCTGTTGCTTGAAAGGGTCAGGGTCAAGAGAGAATGTAGCAGGGTGTATTTGAGTCAGAAAATACCCTAGGTTAGGGATTTCCGCCTTACGCAGGGCAAACCCCAGGGTTCCGGCTAAGGAGGGTATGTTTTGAGGAACAGACAGGGTAGCATATGTGACCCAGGCATCGTTAGCGAGCCACTGTTTATCTGTTATTTTCTGGCGAACCACCTCTTCCAGCAAGGCCTGAAGAAAAAGAGAAAGGGACATGTTGCACTCGTTATTGTGTCCATGCAACTAATTTGTGTGTGTGTGTGTACTAGTCTATTCTCTAAACACACATAATACTGTATCTACATGTGGTATGCATTTACCTTGGCATCCTGATCAATGATAAAGGTCACCACCACTTTTGCAGAGGACTTCTTGATAGTCTCAACCATTTCTCTCATCTCCTCTTCTCTGTACCCCTTGGATATAAAACATCAGGAGTCAGAGGGGTTTGGTTCGAGTCACACGTATAGGGGCTCTAAGCTTGGACTCAGTGGTAAATTAAGGCTGTAGTAACTGACAGAGAGAACAGCAGCAGGCCTTTACCCTTGGAACCACTCTGTGGTAGGCGACACATACTCCAGTTCCCCTGAGCTCCTCCATTAGTATCTGAATGGCAAACCTGCCATAATCATCGTCTGCCGAGACAAGGCCCACCCAGGACCAGCCTAAAAGTTGCAACAACTTGGCCATTGCCCGGGCTTGCAAGGCATCGCTGGGCATTGTGCGGAAGAAGCGCGGGTACTTCAGACTATTACTTAAGCACACACAAGAAGCCAAGTAGCTCACCTGAGGGAAAACAACAAAAGCAGAGAGAGGATTCACCATTGAGATTATCGGATTTTACTACTTATTATAAAGCTCCTCAGTGTGATTATGTTATCATAGTTCCCGTTACCATTGGTATTTCAAACACCCCGAGAGTGTCTGCAATAACCATGGAGGAGGAGGACCGTACATCCCCAATGATAACTGGGACAGCAGGGGCAGATTGGCATCCGTCGCCGGCTCTAGAAACCTGAAGGCCGGTCACCATGGTCAAGGCTGTGGAGAGCGTGGTGCTCTCAGCCAGGCAGGTGTCTGCTGCCAGATAGCCCAGTGTCAGGTTGGGTAGGAGGTGAGGGTCACTGTTAATCTCCTCCACTGCAAAAACCATGGTGCGCAGCCAGCGGTATGCTCGCTGGTTAAAACTATAGGAAAGGACAAAAGGACACTTGGAATATAAATAATACGAGACATAGCCCTGTAAATGTCTGACAATAGTGATGAACACAAAGAAACAGGGAAAAGTGTGGGAGGAGGATTACTCAAGGAAACGTGTGACTTTTTCCCCTTTGATTTTGATCTTAAGGTTTCTGCTTACAGAGAACACGTTCCGTTTACCCGGACATCCTGGAAGTCCGTCTCAGGCTGTGGTGCCCTCACGTGCACAGGAAACAGACCTCCGATCACTATATCTCCTTTCTGATAAACACTTCCTGAGACGGGCCCCGCCATCAGCTTGCAGGGCCCCCCTTCTCCTGTGACCAACCCATGGAGGCCACAGATAAACCAGAGCCAGGAGCAGACACACATTACTGGAGGGAAGAGGGCACCTCAGGGAACAACAAGAGAGAGGATGGTAGAAAGGCAGGCAGACACGATCAGTACAAAGGGTTAACATTTCAGAATGCATCTGCATCAAACAATCTTGTTCCCTTGATAGGAAATAAGACATTCCGATTATTGACTCATAGAAAAATAACCAAAACATTTGTAAAACTAAAACTCTTTCAGGTTTAAGGTCTGAGTTCTGTTTTCTGTATCCTGGTCAGAACATAAACATATGCATAACAATTGACAGCAATGAGAAATTTTGCGTTAAGAAAAGAGACCCACTTTGCCCCCTGGATTGGCGGTATGTGCGGCAGCGAGACATTTCCTACCACAGAGGAAAGCAGAAAGAAGAACTGCCCTCTGATATAGCGAAAATGTTTCCTTTGGATAACAGCCACATGGGAGGGGATTTGTCCTCTGATTAAAACTGTGGGGAAGATGACTTTGTTTTTTTTTGCGTTGAGCACATTGCAAGAGAGCAATTTAAGGTACGCAAAGCAATTGAGTAAAACCCAAGAGGACTAATTTAGATTGCTGGGGACAATCTTTTTCAAAATAGATGATGCAATTATGATTTTCCTTTCGATGTTTATGTCAGCTGCAATTATTTCATAAATAATTAATTTGATATGTTATTAAAGTGCAACCAAGCCAGAACAACTAATAATTTCACCAAAAGTTCTCAACATCACAAAAAATCATGGACATTTCTGCGTAGACGCCATGTATATAGCAGAATCAAACAATCACTCTGACCCTCACTATCATATCATATAAAACCCATTCCAAACGAGATGGACTAAAACATGCTTGTATATGTGTATGTGTGTGTGTGTGTGTGTGTGTGTGTGTGTGTGTGTGTGTGTGTGTGTGTGTGCGTGTGTGCGTGTGTGCCTGTGTGCGTGTGTGCGTGTGTGTGTGTGTGGGCCCTGCTGAGTAGGGCGTATGGATTAGAGAGCCCTATTAAAGATGAGAGAAGGGTTAAAGAATGAAGAGGGAGAGAGCTGTCATTTCCAGGAGTACCCTGTCATGTCCCTTATTTAATCAGTGAGCGTTCATCCAATTATACCTTGAGTGTTCCTTCTTGGTCCTCCTCGTGTCCTCTCCTCCTTCCCCTTCCTGGGCCCTCCGCCCTCTCCACCTGATCTCTCTCAAGATCTGTCCTTTGATTTCAGACTTTATTTGGACCCTCGGGCCTGAGGTAGTAAAAGTCGTTTTTGCTGTGATTTGCAGTGATTGCATGAGAGGCATAGCTTGCCTTTTTAACTGTTTGGCCTCCCGTTCCTAGTTTGGTCTTGCCCTCCGCTTGAGTATGAAGGTGACGCTTTAGCTTTACTATCTGGTCTCGCACTACTTCTCCCTCTTAAAAAAGGTAATTTTAATCACATGAAAAAAAATGGCAACCACTTATTTTCCATTTCATGCCTTGTACATTTTTCTGAAGGTAGGAATGCCTGCTTCCCGGTTTTCTTTACTCTACAAACATGAATGTGTTTGTGCATGTGTGTCAATGTCCATGATTAGTTTGAGATGAATGTGACATTGACCTTGGGTTTTGGACAGAGATGGATGGAGCTGGCTTGAGTTCCAGGACCCTCCAGCGAGCGCTGAGCAGCCAGCCCCAGCTGTGCATCATCCCCCGAGGGGGCACATTCCAACAGAACTCCAGGAACTGCACACATCTGGGACCTGATCCACAGAGAATGGGGATTTTGATAGGAATTGTATCCCATTCGATCCCTAAAAAGTAGATATGTGTGCACGGTGTGCAGTTTGGTGAACAAGTACGGTAGGCGATTTAGTACAGACACTGACGACAGCTGGGGATAGTTCGAAACACGGTATGAATCAAGCTCATCAGCTGCAGCAGGGAGATGTTGTGCCGTACCAGCCACAAGAAGCGGGAGCCTAGCACAGAAAGCTCTAGCGTGTACAAAGATAAGTAAGATGGCCAAGTTCCTATCAGCAGCCGTACACGTCAATACAGCATCCTTTAAGGGATAAAATTCAATGAGTGCACTGTGGCCAGCACACTCAGCTGTTTACATCGCCCTAACCCACACTCGCTTTAGGTCCACTAGAATTTATCCGTGAGTTATTTTAAATTCTGCTGAAGCTTGGGATGGCTTACGGGCTGAATTGCATTCCTCTCATTTGTCCTCACTTTTGCAGAAAAAAAAATCAATTGCAATATGGGTTTCAAGTAAATGGAGTCTGATTTTTGTTGAACGCTGTTTGAAATAAAACCGACAAGGTTCCAGTGTGTTGGCCTATCTGAATGTTGGCTCGTGCATTGGTTGGGTACAATGGTCTAGCGGTTTACGTTTTTGCCTCTCTTGAAATATAACAACCCTCCCCCCCCCCCGCCTGCTTTATAACGTGTATCTTAAAGAAAAAACTGAAACTTGCTTTGAAATAAAGTGTATGCTAAATGACCATTGTAAATATTTTTTTCTTCTCATTAAAAAAGTGCAAAGGTTGGGCTTCAAACAGGCCTAATAAAAAACATGGCTCTATGCCTGTGATGAAAGAAGCCTAGATATGTTATTTGTTATATGTTGTTATATGGTCTCCATACCAGGCTTTGTGCAGTTCATACTGTATATGCTCTCATAATGGAAGGGGAAGGATATAGTTTAGCATTCATGAATGTTGAATTTGATACATTACAAAAAAAAATCATTACACTGAAAAAAAAGAAAAACATTACACTGAATATCCATGATTACGACTGCATCGACTTTTTGACAAAGTCTTTATAAGAGCATCTTTCTTAACGACGACAATTACACTTCTGTGTTGATTGCTGCCATGCAGCGTCTTAAATGTTTCTTTGCAGATTCAAGCTCTAAATATGATCGGAAATGTGACACATTTATAATGCATTCCTTTACAGAAAACTATTGGGGGATTTTTCCACAGCAAGCCTTGTGTAGGGCCTTAGGTTTTATAGACTGCAGTATGACCATAAAAACGACTGTAAACACAACTGAAAAATAAAAAATACCCACGCACACAAAGAAACATACGCGCATCCATACACACGCACACACCAAACACAAAACACAATCATAAAACAAATATACAGAAACACTTAAGAAACACCGGTTTGTACATAAAAACACACACACTAACTGCAAAAATAAGCACACTTCTTTTGATGTATTCCGAGAAGTGTGGAGTGCAGGGTTTTAGAACAGGTAATATCCTTTGTGTGTTTATACAACTCATGCTGCTGGCTTAATTTAACCCCCCCCCCCCCAAAGTAGATCAAAGTATTTCCATTCCTACGCCAAATTCACACTAACAAGGTTGATAATGAGAAAGGGGGAGGGGTTCCCCACCTCTAATGGGTCATTAGTCAGGTAATCCACATGGCATCGTGCCGAGAGGCCCCGGGCTCTGACATCGTTCTCTGCTTCCATAATTCCGATCACGTGTCGACTAGCCCACCGTTCCTTCCTCCCTGCCGGAATGCTTGGGCGCTTGTGAGAATGTCCACTGGCTGACATTCCCCAAGACAACAGATGTTCCATCCCGAAGCACACACACACACACACACACACACACACACACACACACACACACACACACACACACACACACACACACACACACACACACACACACACACAAACACACACACACACACACACACACACACACACACACACACACACACACACACATACATTCGCGCAAGCTCATACGCATGCACACATACACACGCAGTATCACACACAGTAACACACACACGCATGCACACACACACACGCACGCACGCACACACGCACACAAACATACACATACTATATATACACATACATATACACACACACACACGGACACACACACATACACACACACATACATGTAAACATGCACGCACATAGATACACAACTACACTCACACACACAGAAACACACCCACAGACACCCACACACAGTAACACAGCAGGTTCCAGGTGCTCCGATCAGAACCCAGGTTCTGGTTCCAAAGTTGTGGCCCTCACAGATACAGGCCATCTCTATCCCTTCAGCCAGCAGCTTCCTAAACAAGGTAGACATGTCAATCATGTTGGGACTGACCAACATGTGTGAGTGTACCTGTAGCTGGGACAGGGTTGCAAGCGGTGGTAGGATGAATTGTAGAGGTTAGCCACGCTGGTAAAAGTGGAATCCAGGAATATTAACATTGGTTTAAACTAGTCAGAAGCAGCTAACACCAACTTACCTCAATAACATCCAATCATGAACATTCTTCACCGAAACTAATCCTTTCATGATATTGTTTTATTTAGTCATATCCAACTAACAACCGTCCAAATGCACTTGCACCGCCCCTAAGCATCCAGATGATGTCGCTGTTTTACATACAGCAATGGATGTGTTAACGCAACACGCACACGGCCACTCAATCAGGGATGCATTTCAGACTTCGGTTTAATTGAATTGTGTGTGTGTGTGTGTGTGTGTGTGTGTGTGTGTGTGTGTGTGTGTGTGTGTGTGTGTGTGTGTGTGTGTGTGTGTGTGTGTGTGTGTGTGTGTGTGTGTGTGTGTGTGTGTGTGTGTGTGTGTGTGTGTGTGTGTGTGTGTGTGTGTGTGTGTGTGTGTGTGTGTGTGTGTGTGTGTGTGTGCGTGCGTTTGTGTGTGTGTGTGTGTGACTTGCAGTGTGCTTTAAGCTGCCTGTCTCTCTGTAGCCAATCAAATGAGGACAGGAGAGGTGAGAACCGTAGCAGTGGTGGCATTTGGAGGAATCCTCATTTCAGTAAATGTATGCAGCCTGTATTTTTATACAGGCTGCATACATTTACGAAAACTCAATTTTCTAGTCATTGTTTTAATTCCCCTATATTGTAATCTCCCAATGGATTGTTGACATTATTTGGCTCATTACTTAGGACAATATCCATTGCCAATCTCTGTGGCAAGTAGATCAGTTACTGGCACTTAATGTATGCACTTTTTGCATGTGTACGTCCTTGCACATAAAAATAGTACTTAGCATTGTGTAGCATCTTATCTTAGCTCTTTTTTTGTGTACAAGGAATGGGTTAACCTAGCAATTGTTAGTAGGCTTACTTGGCACTTGGTTCTATGAACATCCTTACTGTACCGACGGCGATATATTTTTTCTCTTCTTCTGACAAATGGACTTATTCTAAGTCGCTTTGGATAAAAGTGTTGGCTAAATGCTCTAAATGTAAATGTAAATGTAATGTATTCTGTTGATAATACATGTTCAGAATTAGCCTTTGCTCTGCGGGGTGAATGGCTTTCAGTTGTAGGAAATGAAAAGGAATGTAACGTCTCTTTTCACCCTTTGCTTATGATCGTAATAACATGGTTAGCTAATTAGTACAATTTCAGAATCCAGATTTAGCATTCCTCTTGATGTGAACGCAAAAATCGACTGATCTATTTGCTCATTTAGTGTCTAAGGTACGTATATTGTGTAGTTCAACCAGGTTTGTGTGTCTTTATCTGTGTGAGTTTGTTGGTGTGTGTGTGAAACATGAGGTGTGTGTTTTTCTTTACATACATATCCTCTGACATGTCAAACACCAATAGCTGTCACACATATACTGATCTTGCGATCCAGTGGCTTAGAGTATATGGTCCACCCACTGACATGCAAAAACACACACACACACACACACACACACACACACACACACACACACACACACACACACACACACACACACACACACACACACACACACACACACACACACACACACACACATACCACAGCACACACTATCAGGGTCACCTAAAGGGCACATTGGTGGAAACCTGAGTCAGTAGTTAATTACGAGGGGGGCAATAAAAAAGAAAGAAACATTTCTGGTGCGGGAGAGATGGGGAAGGGGAAAAGTCACCAGGCTGAGAAAATATTGTTGAAATCTGCCTCCATAACTCAAACATAACAGGCGGTAACGCGTCCGTTCAACACACATAAAATATGTTCAACATGTCCTGGTTGAAGTCCATTCCACGTTTTTTGATTTGAGGCCTGTCCCCCTGCTGTTGCTGAACATGTTCCCACTCACTCAATCACTAGCTGGGGACATCAGGCTGCTGCCCTTCTGCGATCCAGGATGAGGACAGGCCCTTGGCTGGGGGCCCTCTTCTGGGGGCCTCTCAGGAACATGCTGAGGTGTTGTAATGTAAGCTGTGTTGCCCGCCAGTGAGAGACACAGGGGGAGAGAGACACAGAGGGCGAGAGAGGCAGCGCTGCCAACTTACTGGGGTGAGACGACTCTCTGGTTCAGTGATTCGCGTCGTGGTGACCGGACAGGAAATGCCTGCGTTAATTCAACTGTGTTTCAACTGGCACTTTCTCTGTCAAAACTGCCTTTAAGACATTTCAACTATTTTACTTTGAAGATTCCTCAGGCCGCTGTTTTAAGAATACAACAATGCTCCAACCATGCAGATTTATGCTTTTATGGTTGTAGGGCACACATGGGCAGCAGTAAAATGTAATTATAGTGTATCGTGAGTGAGTGTATCGACTAAATTATATGATCAGAAGAAGGGGAATGCTGTTGTCCATTCAGCCCATTGGATGGAGCAATAAAAAGTTTCAGTCATTAGTCTAGCTTAAATTGTTGGCATACACTTTAAAGATGCATGATCAAAGTTTAAACAAACTTTTATCTCTGAAGAGCTTCATCTAAATCCATAATAAAAACAACATTTTTTTTTTTTTTTTTTTTAATATTTTAATAAAAAACATGTGCATTAATCAACAGCCATTGCATCGGAGATATAAATGTACCAGATTTAGTTTAAAAACTATTTTTCATCTGTAGTCCCTGGGGGCTGTTACTGGAGTAACTGATGAAGTATCCTCTACCATTAACCCACATTAGTATCTTATACCATTAACCTGCATTGGTTATCTTATACCATTAACCTGCATTAGCACCTTCTACCTTTAACCTGCATAAGTGTCTTCTACCCTTAACCTGCATTAGTGTCTTCTACCCTTAACCTGCATTAGTGTCTTCTAACATTAGCCTGCATTAGTGTCTTCTAACATTAGCCTGAATTAGTGTCTTCTACCGTTAACCTGCATTAGAGTCCTCTGCCATTTACTTGCAGTGGCCTATTTCTTTTTTTAGTGGTGCTATGAATTGGCCAGCAGTTGCCTCCCAAATGTAGTATATTCTCTTAAGGCTTTAATGCATAAGGCAAACAGAGCAGTGTTTCTTCACGTAGAAAATGTCGACGCCTAATGATATGAAAAAGCTGGAGGAGGGATGCCCATAAAGCCATAGGAAGGGGAGAACTACGACTCCACTGCATCTCAACACTCCCACACAGCTCGAGGACAGACACACACTCACACAAACACACACACACAAACACACACAAGCACGTAAACACACTCATGCTCTCTCACACACAAACACACATACACACAGCATGCATGTATGCACACACAAACACTAAAACTCACACAAGCATGCACACAAACACATTTATGCCCTCTCAGACACACAAACACACACACCCACACATACATGGGCATGCACACATGCACAGACAAACACACGCACACACATACATTTACACGTGTTCACTCAAGCAAACACACACAGACGCACACATAGATTCACCCACACAAACAGATTGCACACCAACACAAACAGATAGACACACTTACGTTAATGTGCAGCCGACCACACACACAAACAGAAACATAGAAACAGAAACACAGATACATTACAGAGAATCATACCAGCTGGTTCTCGCCCCCTACACAACACACACACACACACACACACACACACACACACACACACACACACACACACACACACATATATATATATATATATATATATATATATATATATATATATATACACATATACATATACACAAGCTCATTCATTAAACATAAAACTTTGTTGAACACATGAAGAATACCAAATAATGCCAGGAAGAAATCTAATAACAGACGTTGTTTTTTTTTATTTAGATTTATTTTCAAGGTAAAATAAAAAATCAACCCTTGAGTTTCTCAGTATCAATTTTATTATTACAAAGTATCTAAATACAGGCAACTGAGGTATTTCTGTCTGTTTTACTATGAGTGGATTGTGTGAGGGAAAGAGAAACCTATGAACATATCTGCTAGAATGACATTAATCAATGAAAATAAACAAAGGAAACCATAAAAGTCCAAGATGTCAACGGAGGTCTTCGTATACAATCTGAAGCATTGGTTTGCCTTTCGAAGTACATTTCAAAGTGTGTACATTTACACACATAATAGGCGACGAAAAACAGTGTTATAGATGTGTTGTGCTTCTATCACAGCTTGTGTTGTAATTCATAATATAAATGATGAAATGCTCTTGGTGAATCCTTCCATTGGCTTAGTTTTGTGTTGCATTCATACAAGTACATGCATCCTGTTCC
Organism: Gadus chalcogrammus; assembly: GCF_026213295.1. Taxonomy (NCBI): domain Eukaryota; kingdom Metazoa; phylum Chordata; class Actinopteri; order Gadiformes; family Gadidae; genus Gadus; species Gadus chalcogrammus. The sequence continues at coordinate 10,494,125 of NC_079427.1, read as the reverse complement.
AACTTTAGTAAGGGCGCTTCCCGCGGGTTAAGGAGTCAAACACTCTTATTAGACATTCTGGTACGGTGTTTTGACTGCAGCTTGAGTAAGGGAAATTGGCCGTATCCATCATCCTGGATCAATGGGATTGAATGGAGAACCATTTTAAATCAATCATTGGCGCAGTACAAGAACATGCACAGACACACAAAGACACAAATGATCACACACACACACACACACATGCACAGACACACACAAACACACACATACACATACTCAAACAGTCACACACACGTTTAAACAATCGCACACACACAAAGGCACATGCACACACACAAACACAGAGCACCACTTACATTGTAAGGCATAACTATTCTTCTGCCATGTGCTTACAACTTTTGACACAGAACAATCTCAACACACATGAACAGGCATGCCAGCATACAGACCGACAAACAGACACAGACACACACACACAGCTTGGAGAAACCTAGAGAGCACATGAATGCAGTGTCTGTTGAATCTCTGATTTACAGATTACGACATATTTAGGAAATAAGGTGTCTACTTATCTTGGTCAAATTGTTGAATTTAAAACACAAAAAACGTTTTTGCGTTTATAATAAAAACATTGTTGATTGATATGCAATTGTTTAAATGTTGTCCGTTAAGTATGTCAATAAATGCATATGTTCTTAAATATTCAATCTTGCTTTAAATAATTATAATTACCAAAAGTAGCTGATGATTAACCACGTTGATGTACATTATGAGTATATTAGGGTGAGAATCAAACCTAAAGATTTGAGTGCTGTCCATTGTGTCAGACCTGGGTCAAAAATGACATACTGGCCACCAGCCCATGGCAGATAGATTTGACAATTTCCACACAATTATAATTCAAAGACAAAATCAAAAACGTTAACGTCAGACCCTTTGTCAGACGCATCCGCGCAAGAAAGTGTGTGTGTTGTCGATTTATTCCTACCTGAACAAAGGTTGGACGTATATCGATGAATATGCTTTAAAAAAAAATAAGCCCTTCACACTGAGTTATGAAAAGAAATGACACAATCACAAAAAAGAATACAAATAGAGATAGAGTTGTGCTATTGGCAAACCTGTGACAGAATGATTAAACCCCGCTGAGAGGAGAGAAGCACTGTATAACGAGGCTGACGGAGTGAAGCCCATTCGATGAGTCAGAGAGTCAGAGAATCAGCGCTCTGCTGTCCCCAGGGGCACAGTCCGCGGTCGCTCTCCCCCATGCGCCACTGTGACGCTGGCTGGCTGTGCAGGTCCATCCAGCAGAGATCTGACGGGGGAAAGAGTCTACATCTCTAGCCCACTGTGAGTGCTCTAACAGTCAGGGGGAGGAGGGAGATGCAGGAGGTGCAGCTGGCCTCTCTCCTCTCCCGCCAGCAGCATCTCTGCTTTCCCCAAGAGGCACAGCCAGACATCACCAGACATGGCAGATTTTGTCCGGAACCATGTAGCTATTCTTCCTGCAGCTAAAGGCTTTGGCAAACTCTGGGCAGTTCTGGAGGGAACCAAGCACCCTGTGGCATACACAAGGATGAACTGGTTAGGTCCTGTGCGAAATATGTCTGGATACCCAACCCCCTGTTTTTAATTGTTAGCGGGTACATACCTGAACTTGCCTGGACTGTGAACGTTCACTTTGAGTGAATTCACAGCCTGCTCGGGTCGGTGGGTTCCACACCAAACCTGAAGGAGATAAAAGTAAAAAATACACATATTATAAACACGTTATATAAACGGTTACAGTATAAGCTTACTAACTGAACCCGACTTTCGTGTTCTTTGATACATTCATTACCTGAGCGAAATTGAGAAAGAAGAGTTGGTCGTTGGAAAGGTCTATGCCAGGTAGCGACGGCTCCTCTCCGTGTCTGATCACATAGTGCTGGTAGGCCTTCGCAACGAAACAACAAAGGGAATTATCCTCAGAATTGCAGAAAAAAAATCTAATAATCACCTGATATCACAGGGAAATTAAAGTTAGATATTTTTTATTACAATAGTAGGTAATGTAATCATTTGTTATCGTTGTTTGTTACCTTATATGCTTGCTGTATGCCACCGTTGTCAGCAATATTCTCTCCGAGGGTGTTGTTTCCATTTATCTTTTGGAAAGAAAGAAAGAAAGACGTGTTCAAGTCTGGTTTCTAGCTGCAATATGTTATCATAAAATATGAAAATGTGTCAGTGTAAAACTTTAGGAGCCGAGGTGAGCTACAAAATGGAAGAGTCCTGAAAAAAATGGAGGCAAGTGAAAGGATAGACAAGGTAAAAATAGAAAAAGCTTTTGAATGGTAATGGAGAGAACGGGGGTTCATATTTCCATAGCAAAAACATTAAGAGTAAACTGAAGGAAGATAAGCTTGGCTGCAAAGGCTGAATCCTCTCACTGAGTGCTCGGCTACCAACTTATTTGATAGATTGTTACACAGCTGTACCTTTGACACACATTTAATGTGTGAACTTTCTTTGACGGTCCCCAAGAATTCAAGTGAGTGTCTAAATGAACCGGCCCCACATCCAATAGGAACTACATTTACATTTTATATTTGGGGCATTTAGCCGAAGCGAGAAGATACAGAAAGATACAATAAGTACATTTGTCAGAAGAAAGAGAAATTTCAATATATCGCTGTCAATAGAGTAAGGATTTTCATTGAACCAAGTGCCAAGCGCTAACAATTTATAACACATTCCCGATATACAACAAAGATAGCTAGGATAAGACGCTACACAATACTAAGTACTCTTCTTAAAGGTTTTGAAAATCCGCCTTTGTTTTAGTGACATCACAAGTTGACGTGTCAGCCTTGACGTATGCTGGATAGGTCAGCCTACCAGCCTACCCAGTGGACATTATTACCCAGTATCCATCATACACCTAGGTTGACAGGCCCACGTGTGATTCAAAACGGCTTGTAATGGCTAATCGCACCCGCACCTGGTGGTATAATATGTGACCTTTGAGTGACCTACATGGAGTCCATTGGCCAGGTCCCAGGAGAAGTTGCCATACTGCTCCACCATGCACTTTGAGAGGTCCAGGAACTTGCGGGTGGAGCCGGGTGTCCACCAGTCCTTCAGGTCCCCGTCCTTGTCGAAGTTACGGCCTAATGCAGCGGTCAGACGAGGACACGGGCTGGTTAAAGAGCGCGCGCGTGAGAAATACAAACAATGTCCTCAATTATTTTGGTTTCTTAAACTGGAATGCAAAGTGTACCACATCCTTATGAAAACAAAGATGATTGGAATGGACGCGGATAAGATTGTTTTGGTTGCGCTCAAATTCCATCCCATATTGCGTATGAAAATTGTTAATGGAATCTGCTCTGGCTGAAATACAGAGAGGGATGCAGATTCAAATGATATGGATACTATTTCACGTTACCGAAGCAAAGAATCACGAGCAACGTTTGTACTGCAGCCATTAGCTGGAAAGAAATAGCCTTTCAGTTCACACTCTTTGAACAGAGCAGTGCAGAAGTAGCCTGGGGGAAGGTCAAGGGAAGGGAAGTGTGTTCTGTACCATTGTCGTCAAAGCCGTGGGTGATCTCATGACCGATCACCATGCCGATGGCTCCGTAATTGAGAGATTTGGACTGGCCCTTGCTAAAGATGGGCGGCTGCAGAATGCCGGCTGGGAACACTTAAGAGGACAAGCAAAGGTCAGGCTCGGTCACATTTCACAGCACTTCTGTTTGAAAGAAATCTGACGCAATATCCGTCCATACACTCTGGTTTGTAACGGTTTGTTCGTGCGGAGATGTACCTATTTGGTTTTTGCTGGAGGAGTAAAACGCATTGACAACGGCCGCCCCAGACACCCATCTACAAAGAGAGAGGAGAAGGCAGTGTATTACATGTTAAGCATAATGAACGATTTTATTAATAGCCCGCAGTAAGTAGGAACCACTGTATAATATTAGCATACCCTCCCTGCTTTACAAGTGCAAGGTTGAAGTGTACAGTATATGGCTAGTGGGTGTGTGTGTGGGAGAATGTGAAATTCACTGTGCCAAATACTGATTCCATTCTCCCACTTATTGTGCAAAAGAAAGAGAGAGAAATCTTCAGGTCAATAACATTGGATCCTTGGCGACCATTCGTGTGTTAATGTTGTGTTTTGCAAATGACCGCCCGGAGAGAAGCCTTACTCTTCCTTGTTGACTTTGACTCTGAGTTTTCGCAGGCGTTTCTTCTGAAAATGCTGCTGGTTCTTTAGGATGTTTTCGAAGTGTTCCTCTGCGCTGTAGTGGAGCTGAAAGCAACACCAATCGACAGCACAACACAACAGGGGAGATCAGCACGCCGATATCTCCGCACACCAGGTCATTCTGCTCTCCACAACACCAAGGGCCAAGAGGTTCACACAGACTCACTCTTTCATGTCCGCTCACCTAACCCCTCTGACACAGTAATCCGTCTGATAACTGAATAATTTACTCTTCCAAAGC